>NC_091465.1:37135687-37442910 GCF_027789765.1 Dendropsophus ebraccatus
GCTTATGAATACAGTCTCCCCCGCTCCCAGCATCTAATTACAGATGCTGTTCGGGCGCGGGGGTCTCCAGTACTGGCATTCCACGTCCGTGATCCGTCAGGATCACGGAACGTGGGAATGCAGCCTTAGTCCCCTGGCTGATGTGCGGCTGCCGGGGGTGTCCCGTCCTGTCCCCGGCAGCGCGCGCATCAGAGAGCTCCCCGTGCGCCGGAAGTCACAGCCACAGGCGCACGGGGAGCTCTCTGATGCGCGCGCTGCCGGGGACAGGACGGGACACCCCGGGCAGCCGCACATCAGCCGGGACCACACCAGAGAGGCTCAACGGGGGGAACGGATGGCAGGTGAGTTGTGTGCTGTTTTTTGTTTTATCTGCTGTGCAGGGGGGGGGCATCTATAAGGGAGGGGGAGAGGGAAGAGGGGGACCATCTATAAGGTGGGGGAAGAGGGGGATCATCTATAAGGGGGGGGAAAGAGGGGGACCATCTATAAGGGGGGGAGAGGGGGACCATCTATAAGGGAGGGGGGAAAGAGGGGGACCATCTATAAGGGGGGACCATCTATAAGGGAGGGGGGAGAGGGGACCATCTATAAGGGAGGGGGGAGAGGGGACCATCTATAACAGGGGAGAGGGGGACCATCTATAAGGGGGGAGAGGGAAGAGGGGGACCATCTATAAGAGGGGGGGGAGAGGGGGACCATCTATAAGGGGGGGAGAGGGGGACCATCTATAAGGGGGGGAAGAGGGGGACCATCTATAAGGGGGGGGAGAGGGGGACCATCTATAAGGGAGGGGGGAAAGAGGGGGACCATCTTTAAGGGGGGGACCATCTATAAGGGAGGGGGGAAGAGGGGACCATCTATAAAGGGGGGGACCATCTATAAGGGAGGGGGGAAGAGGGGACCATCTATAAAGGGGGACGACCATCTATAAGGGAGGGGGGAGAGGGGACCATCTATAAGGGGGGAGAGGGGGACCATCTATAAGGGGGGGGGGGAGAGGGGGACCATCTATAAGGGGGGGGAAGAGAGGGACCATCTATAAGGGGGGGGAAGAGGGGGACCATCTCTAAAGGGGGGGAAGAGGTGGGCCATCTATAAGGGGGGGAGAGGGGGACTATCTATAAGGGGGGGGGGAGAGGGGGACCATCTATAAGGGAGGGGGGAAAGAAGGGGACCATCTATAAAGGGGACCATCTATAAGGGAGGGGGGAGAGGGGACCATCTATAAGGGGGGGGGGGAGAGGGGGACCATCTATAAGGGGGGGACCATCTATAAGGGGGGGAGAGGGGGACCATCTATAGGGGGGGGAGAGGGGGACCATCTATAAGGGAGGGGGAAAGAGGGGGACCATCTATAAGGGGGGGGCCATTTATAAGGGAGGGGGGGAGAGGGGACCATCTATAAGGGGGGGGAAGAGGGGGACCATCTGTAAGGGGGGGAGGGAAGAGGGGGACCATCTATAGGGGGGAAGAGGGGGACCATCTATAAGGAGGGGGGAGAGGGGGACCATCAATAAGGGAGGGGGGAAAGAGGGGGACCATCTATAAGGGGGAAAGAGGGGGACCATCTATAAGGGAGGGGAAAGAGGGGGACCATCTATAAGGGAGGGGGGAGAGGGGGATCATCTATAAGGGAGGGGGATAGGGGGACCATCTATAAGGGAGGGGGGAGAGGGGGACCATCTATAAGGGAGGGGGAGAGGGGGACCATCTATAAGGGAGGGGGGAGAGGGGGACCATCTATAAGGGGGGTGGAAGAGGGGGACCATCTATAAGGGGGGGGAGAGGGGGACCATCTATAAGGGGGGAAGAGGGGGACCATCTATAAGGGAGGGAAAAGAGGGGGACCATCTATAAGGGAGGGGGGAGAGGAGGACCATCTATAAGGGAGGGGGAGAGGGGGACCATCTATAAGGGAGGGGGGAGAGGGGGAACATCTATAAGGGGGGGGAGAGGGGGAACATCTATAAGGGGGGGAGAGGGGAACTATCTATAAGGGAGGGGGGAGAGGGGGACCATCTATAAGGGGGGGAAGAGGGGAACCATCTATAAGGGGGGAAGAGGGGGCCAGCTATAAGGGAGAAGGGACCATCTATAAGGGGGGGAAGAGGGGGACCATCTATAAGGGGGGAAGAGGGGGCCAGCTATAAGGGGGGAAGAGGGGGACCATCTCCTAAAAGATCAGCACCCTCCTCTCCTGACATCCTCTGTGCTGCTGGGACTTCTCCTATAGGATTAGCACCCTCCTCTCCTGACATCCTCTGTGATGCTGGGACCTCTCCTATAGGATTAGCACCCTCCTCTCCTGACATCCTCTGTGCTGCTGGGACCTCTCCTATAGGATTAGCACCCTCCTCTCCTGACCTCTTCTGTGCTGCTGTGACCTCCCCTATAAGATCAGCACCCTCCTCTCCTGACATCCTCTGTGCAGGAAGGGACCAAACATTATGTTTATTGGGGACAACAGTGGGGGGGGGGGGGGATTATAGTAGCAGTATCCACAACAGCAGTAGTGGATTATAATGTGGGCGGATTGACGGGGGGGGGGGGGGGGGGGGCGTCATCCTATAGTTCGCCTCGGGCAGCAGAGAGGCTAGAATCACCCCTGCATGTCCCCTTATGTCATTACCTGCTGACACATTTCCTTTCAAGGAAACCGATCACTTTCCTGGTGAAGTGTGAACTACCCCCCGTACCTTATAGGTTGCAGCAGCTGTGCCCAACAGTTTCTGGCGGCGCAACACTTAAAAAAGAACAAAAAAAAATTCTAATCATTGCATCTGGCATCTAGGCATTGGGGCAGAGCCACAGCAGCATGTAGTCACGTTGCGCCCATGCTCTTCCCAGCCACTTACACTGGATTGGCGGCCTGAGCGCTGGGAATTTAATGCAAAGGCCATCACTAAAGTGTGAATGGCTGGGAAGAGCATTGAGGCAGCGTTCCCAATGCACCACATTGCCGATTAAAAAATTTATTTTTTTTAAATGCTGTGTCCCTGGAGAATGTCGGGCACAACATCGGGAGAGCTGTGTGCGGAAGCTATAAGGTACTGGGGCCAGTTTACCAAGGAGCCACATAGACTGAGGGTGCTAACACACACGACCGATGCGCAGCAGATCTGCAGCAGATTTGATGGTGCAAATTTGATGCTGTGTTCAGTTATTTACATCAAATCTGCTGCGTATCTGCTGCATATCCGCAGCAGAAATTTCACTGCGATATGGTGTGTGTGAAGCTACCCTGAAAATGTATTGAAAGTGAGCTGCTCCATTCAGACTGGGGACTTTCCAGTGATCATTGGGGTCCTATAATTATATGATAAATATAATTGTAAGAACAACTTTAAGCATGCTATGTTTACTACTAGGAAACACTAGCTTTAGTAGTTTATGCATGTCGAAGACTATATATTAGTAAACTAATTCTAATGATTTTTAACACTTTATTCCATTTACTTTTATCTAAATACAGATCCTTCCATGAAAATAGGATTCATACAGGCTGATTCACAATATGTGATAATTATGAATATCAACAATGACCTTCTGAATGCTTACCCAGAACAGTCTCTTCTCACTTTCAAATCAGATGTTCAAGGTAGATTTCAGTTGTCTGCTGTTTTTTATTACATTTTTTTTTATGAACCATTTGGGCTGGTATGGTGGTGAGCAATAAAAAATTAACATACTTTATTGTCCATTACATTTTCTGGAATAAATAAAGTTTTCATACATCCGTGTCTTATAAATCTGCACACAGATCATGGGATGACCACGCCGAGCCAGGCGTGGTCATCCCATAACCTGTGTGCAGATTTATGAGACACGGATGTATAAAAACTTTATTTATTCCGGAAAATGTAATGGACAATAAAATATGTTACATTCAAATATTTTTTTAAATCATGAATGTGTTTTTGATGTTTTAGGGTATGTGCATACTGAGGAATAGGCAAGAAATTTAAGCAGAATGCCCTCTTAATTTCAGCTTTAAATTCCTCCCGTAAAATATGAAGAGCATTATTTTTAATGAAATTTCCACTCTGTTGTTCACAATGCAGAATTTCCAAACAGAATTTTCTGCCAGATCCGCTTTCCGTCCAAAGAATTGACATAAATGAAATAAGTATCCTTGTACCAGCCTTCATTGTTTTATATGGCAACATCATTATAATGACATGAAATTCACCTATCTGCAAAATGCTACCAATGTTAATTTCCACTGATTGGTTCATCTCTAGCCAGAATCTTTCGAATTTTGTTCTTTTTTGTTTTGGTTGTAGGGGAAACAGCAGAAATGTTCATAGACATGTACATATATGTTTCTTGCCGCAAGAAGAAGGAAGTACCAGTGGTTCTCAGCTGCAAATTAAACAATAAGACTTACCTTCTGTGTGTGGAAAATAATTCAGTTGTTCTTAAGGTAAAATTTGATCCAAAATAAATATCGATTACCTAAATATTACTAATTTACAGCTGTTAAAGTACTTGTCACCTAAAATAACTTTATGCATGTCATAAGAAATGACAAAAGTTAATGATCACAATGGGTCTTACTGCTGAGACCCGCTCTGATTGGGACATACTATATAGCCAGGAAGAGAGCAGGAAAGCAGTGCCATCCACTCCCCAGCGTATCTCCGTAATGGATTATTCCGATTATGAAACTACATGGTCGGAAAAAGTGGCTGGCCAGGAAGTGGATCGCGCTGCAGCTTCTTTTCGTATGTCAAAATGTAAGATAGTTAAACCTGTAGGACTTGTCAAATTTACCTTCTTTTCCTGATATGCTCTCTCTTTCCCTCCCATTGTTGACAACTGTTGTCTAGATTCCCAACCACTGCTTTGCTCTAAAAGCAGTGGTTTGGCTGGTGTATAACCTTTTGGGGGGAATTTATTTAGCCCGATGTACATCTACCATACCACTGCTTTTAGGAGCTTCGAACTCATAAACACCAGAACACTAAAGTTGATCATCTTTCATTTTATTTTGTTATTTATTTTCTTATTGTTTTCCAATAACATACAAAGAAAAAAGGGGGAAAGACATTTCAGGAACCCTCTATAGCCATACATGGTGTAGTACAGATCACATACCACTGATATAATAAAACAGATAATGTCCATGCTTGTCTTCTGTAGTCACTTCACAGGTATATCACTGACGTATTAGAATGTCCATATCATTAATCATTGTTCCAATGCAAGGCTAACGGAGGGGGTGAGTGGGTAGGGGGTGTAAAGGGGAGGTAATTAAGGAAGGGTGTAGGGGATGGAGTGGGTAGGGGGTGGGAGAGGGTATACAAGTATTGGGACAAAAGATGAAGAACAATAAACAAGAATCTTAACTCTAAACTAGGTCCGGTATGACAAGATATAGCTAGGTATGTAGCTCCATCAGAGGGCAATGTGGTCGTATGAGGGTGTGCTGCCAGGTTCTCGCATCCATGACAACTTCACTTCAGGGTTCTTCGGTTCAGCAGTTGTCTATAGGATAATCGGGGTTGCCATATGTGCAGAAATTGCTCACGAGTCTCATTTTCCCAGCGTACTAATTCCTCTAGGCGAGCCAATTGGTCGCATTTCAGTTCCCACTCGGTTATTGGAGGAGCTGAAGAGCAGTTCCAATATAGGGGGATTAGTAATTTAGCTGCGGTGATAAGATGAGTGAGCAGATCCTTGTGCTTAGGTTGAAAGAATTGGTTGGGTAGCCACACGAGTATAAGTTTCTCATTGAGGATCACTTTTTTGTTTGCAATTTTACACATGGTGTCTTGCACTGATTCCCAGAAGGGTTTTATGAAGTCGCAGTCCCACCACAAGTGCTTGTATGTGCCAGAAGCTTTCAAACAACGCCAGCATTTGTTAGTGGGCGCTAATCCTGCTCTTGCCAGAAACACAGGGGTCCTGTACCACCTAGCGAATAATTTGTAAGAGCACTCCTGAGTTGTAACGCAACAGGAGATCCCATTAGAGTGGGCTAATACCATTTTGAATTCCTGAGGGGAAAAAGGGTTACTCAGTTCTTGCTTCCACGCTAATATGCAAGCAGGTTTATAATGCAATGTAGGGTCTGTCAATGCGGCATATATTTTAGATAATAATTTTATAGGAAGAGCATTAGAGGTTAATAATTTTTCCAACCAGTTGCAGGAGCGAAGGGGTAGATGTGCAGTGGCAAACTTGCGTCCAAGATGTACCATGTCTTTTTCTGCTATTATATTCCTCAGGGGGCAGAGGTATTAGTAGGCAGAAGGCTAGCAAGTTCATTGAGTGTCTTAGTGTCATGATTTTTTGGGGGGGTAAATGGCAGGTGTCCCCAAAGTGTGTGTGTGTGGGGGGAGGAACGATTTTTCTAGACAAAAGGCCGGGATCACGGATCAAGGGTTTTAGTTTCAAAAGAGAATGTATGGTTTTAATAGTTGCATTGAGGATGGGGTATTTTATAAAGTTGGCGGGAAGATTCACTTTATCTGACCAAAGGCATGAGTCGGGCTAGCTCCATATGCGTAAGTGACTTGTAGCTAGCCCACACCACCGACTCAAAAGGGCAGACTTTGGATTGAATATGAGGTAATCCAGACCGCCCTCAGAACGTTTTAAGATGAGATGGTGAGGTGCAAGTCTAGGCCGCTTCCCTGCCCAAAGAAAGGCAGATAAGAGGTGTTGGATTGCCTTAAAAAATGAGGATGGGACTGAAATTGGGAGAGCTTGGAAAATATATAGTAATCTGGGCAAAATGTATGTTTTAATATAATTTTTTCAGCATGTCCAAGATACTAAGGGGATATGCAAGGTGGATAAGGTAGTTTTAATCTTCGCAAGCAGTGGGGTGTAGTTAGCTGAATACATGTCTGCATTCAGCAGTGAGGTCGGGTGATAGCTGCAACAGAGATTGGGTGCTTTGCCCTCTTTCGGCTGTACGGTGATGTAGGCTCCGAGAGCCTGTCTGGGGAGGGATTGGCCACTGAGGAGGGAGTTGCATAATTGAGTGAAGCGTGGGATGAGAGTTTGTTGGAATTTTTTATAGTACAATATTGGGAGGCCAACTGGGCCCATTGGGGATACTGAGCGCATGTAGCCAGTCAGCGCGGGGGAATAGGTGAGTAGTAGATGTGAGATGTGATGACAGGAGCACACAAGATGCTCTCCTGTCATCTCTGCAGCCTGTCGGCGGGTGGGGGGGCTCCGGCTAGATGATCCTTACCGCGATCCTTCTCCGGTTCGCAGCACGGATCGTGTGAATAAGGCTTTACAGTCTGCTTACCTACTTGTGCTACCAGAGGTTGGACAGAAGGTAACACAAAGGGGGGGGGCAACTTAGGCTGTAGTTAGGCAATAGTTAGGCTGTGTTCTCATATTTGCAGTGATTAAATCAGTATTGCAGTGAAATAGTGCCGCACAATCACCTTAGACTGCTGCCTATGGAAGTGAAGGGAAAGGAGACAGAGGCAGAGAGACACCCAATGCTTACAGCGAATGTACCAATTTATCACCTAAATTTTTTTCTTTACATCACCTGGTCATCGCCTACGCGTATATCCTGGTTGGGCGGTCCACTTTTCAAGTCACCACCTGGTTGCCACCCTCTGCACCAGTTTCGTGACATGCAGATAGAACCAGTCTATTTGGAGGTGGCCCTGGCGCCTCTAGTACATTGCTATCCTTTCCCCTGGTTGCGCAGCTAGACTTGATACTGAAGGAGGCTTGTCACCAAGGGGAGGAGATGTCAGGGTATTGGGGGCACTGGGCCTGCCTCCAGTGCATAGAGAAGCCCTATTTGTAACGAAACTGGAGCAGATGGTGGAAACTGGGTTTCGATGTGATAAATGGACTGCACCACTGGGATCTAGGCGCTGGTGCTGACAAGGAGATGTAAAAAAAATTTAGGCTCTAAAGTGGTACATTAGCTTTAAAAACCTAGAATGTTTTACGTGTCATCCCAGTGCTGGACCCAGTGCAGCTTACATGGCACTGTACTGCCCTATAATGCCCTGCATGTTGCTTCTTATGGTATGCTATAAAGATATATGGGAACAGCATTCCTTGCTATGCATGTGCAGTGCAAAAAACAGACTAAACACAGGAAATCCGGCCAGTACAGTCACGGCTCAATGTGTCCATCAGTCACATGACTGCCTTCTCTGTGAGCGCTCAGATGACCTGGGATACACAGGACTTCCTGTTTTCTGACTCTTTGAGAAAAAAAGAGACAGAAAACAGGAAGTGCCCTCTTCTCCATGATAACTAAAAAAAATGAATGTATGTTGCAAACTTGCTTTATACTATGTGTACTGTTGATTTAGATTTTGAAAGTTATAACGACAGGTATCCCTCCTAACATTTCATTAACAGGAAAGTGAAATGCCTGGAAAAATCCATTCTGAGACAAGTGAATTTATCTTCTACAAACGGGATCTTTATACTGGTTGTAGAACTTTTGAGTCATCGGTGGAGAGTGGATATTTCCTTGCGTGGAGCAAAGAAGACAGGAGTCTGGGACTACGGCCCTATGACCAAGACAAACTTGATGAATCTGCAGCTTTTTACTTAAGTAAAAGTTTCCTTTGTGTTTAGTTGGAAACAGCCTTGCTTACTTCCCTCTTTCCCCACCAGGGCCGTTTCTAGGTTTTCTGCTGCCTGAGACAAAACCTGAAATTGTGCCTTCCACATTGATGGGCTGTTTGAGAATTCCCAACCATTTTCATGTGCTATAGACAAGTGACGGGAGCCTGTTCAGTGTTGGAATGGGATTGGCAAGTGGTGCAGGGGCAGGTAAAAAAGGGCTTTATTACACGGCCCGATCAGTTTAGTAAACGTTCTGCTAGATCAGCGCTCGTTTAGGCTAGGTTCACACTGCGTTTTCAGCATCCGTTTAGCGCATCCGTTTTTTGCAAAAAAACGTATGAAAAACGGATTACAAAAAAACGGATTCATTTGTGTGCATCCGTTTTTCCTTTGACTTCCATTATAAATAAAAAAACGGATCCGTTTTTTTTGACGGACCAAAACGGACAAAAAAACGTTGCTGACCCTATTTTTCTGGACGTTAAAAAAAAACGGATGCGTTAAACGGATGCTGAAAACGCAGTGTGAACCTAGCCTTACTAGGCCTATCGCATGGCTTGATTATCATGCAGGAAGGGCTGCATGGACATCATTAGGGGTGTCCTTGCAGCTCTTGCTGTATATAGTAAATAATAAACTGTATACATTACCTTTCCACACTTCTTGGTGTCTTCCTGGCTTCTCTATGCTCCCCACCACCGCCGGTAGAACTCCAGAGCAGCTCTAAAGTTGTGCTGGTGGCTGCGGGGAGAACCCAGGAAGACACAGAGTAGCATGTGGAAGTACCGTATACAGTTTGTTTTTTTTCTTTAAAGATTCATCATTAGTAGGCTGTGCATCGTTATTACATGTAGTGATGTAGTGTCAGTGGCCGATAAGTTTAGGTCATCGCTGATGGTTGTCTTTTTTTACACAGACCGATAATTTTCCAGATTTTCATCAGATTATCCCTCCGTGTAATAGGGCCCTAAAGCCTCTATTACACGGGCGATGCAGAGGAGCAAACGAGCGCTGTCAGTGCTTGATTGCTCCTCATTTCCCGCTTGCTGCTGGCGCTCATACATGCGTCGGCAGCGAGCAGTTAAGAGCAGGGGGGCCGCGGGGAGCTGCGGGGGGGGGGGGGGGGGGGTTAGGGGGCAGGTGATCACCAGAAGATCGGCAGAAGATCGTTGCTATCTTAGTCATTTGTCTTTCAACATGTTAAAAGACGTTTGTCATTGTCTTTTATTACACAAGAACATTATTGGCCAAGTACAGCCGATAATTATAGTGCTTGAAAAGCCCTATATTGTAATCCGTATTCTTCTTCTTCCGTTTCCGTTTCTTCTTCCAGCCATTTTTCTGCGCGTAATACAGCCCGAACCGCTTTGCGCACAGACTCCGTTCACACTGCGTTTCGAAGCCCTTGGTGGTGTGAGGTGTGCTATATATTTTTCATTTTGATTGGATTTGTTGTTTTTAAGAAATTTACGTTTAAAGACCTCTAACTTCCCATAGAAAATAATGGCCCATTGGAAATAATTGCCACACTCTAACCGCTAACAGCCAATCACAGCACATATGCAAATAGCTGAAATATAGCAGCCAATAGGAAATCTAAGGTCTTGTCAGGCAATGTATCACAACATCCACAGTCACATGTCCACTATTGGCCAATAGAAGATGTAATATATGGAAGGGCCTTAATGATGTGGTCTCCCTGACATAAGTAAGATTGTCATGGTAACCAAGCAATGATTTTTACCGTAAAAGGACCCAAGTCGCTCTTAAAGGGACGGGACCCATGTCGCTCTTAAAGGGACCCATGTCGCTCTTAAAGGGACCCAAGTCGCTCTTAAAGGGACGGGATGCATGTTCCTCTTAAAGGGACCCATGTCGCTCTTAAAGGGACCCATTTAGCTCTTAAAGGGACTAGAGCGACTTGTGTCCCTTTAAGAGTGACTTGGGTCCCTTTAAGAGCGACTTGGGCCCCTTTGAGAGTGACCTGGGTCCCTTTGAGAGTAACCTGGGTCCCTTTGAGAGCGACCTGAGTCCCTTTGAGAGCGACCTGGGTCCCTTTAAGAGCAAAATGGGCCCCTTTAAGAACGACCTGGGTCCCTTTAAGAGAGACCTGGGTCCCTTTAAGAGCCACCTGGGTCCCTTTAAGAGCCACCTGGGTCCCTTTAAGAGTGACTTTGGCCCCTTTAAGAGCGACCTGGGTCCCTTTAAGAGCGACCTGGGTCCCCGTAAGAGCGACCTGTGTCCCTTTAAGAGCGACCTGTATCCCTTCAACCCTTAGACGACCCAGGGAGTATAGTTACGCCATAGAAGTATGTCCCCAGACGACCTAGGGCGTAACAATACGTCCTGGGTGCTTCTCCGGCTATGAATCGCGCTCCGGAGCGGAGCGCGCTTCATAGCAGGTGGGCGGCGGCTGCAATCAGCAGCTGGCACCTCACCGTTCATAACACGCTGCAGCAATTGCGCTGCCGCGTGTCATTGCCTCCTTAAACGCAGCGAACGCGGTGCGACCGCGGCGTTTAAGTGTAAGTGAAAGGGGGTCACTTACCTGCCTCCGTGCGGTCCGATCGGCGATCTGCTGCACTGAGCCTGCACAGGCAGGCTCAATGAGCAGATCGCCGATAACACTGATCAATGCTATGCCTATGGCAAAGCAATGATCAGTGTAAAAATCAAAGTACTGCATGTAAAAGTCCCCCAAAGGGACTTCAAATGTGTAAAAAAAAGTTAAAAACACTAATACACTACTCCAAAGCCCCTCCCCCAATAAAAGTTGAAATCCCCCCCTTTCCCATTATATAAATAAAACATATAAAAATAAATAAACATATAATATACTGTAGCGTGCGCAATTGTCCGATCTATTAAAATATAACAAGCGTCATTGCGAACGGTGAACAGCGTACACGAAAAGAGGGGAAAAAGTGCGCGGATTATCGATTTAATGTTACATTATATATATATATATATATATATATAAAAATTATAAAAAGTGATCAAAACGTCCGATCTTCACAAATATGGTATTAATAAAAACTAGAGATCATGGCAGAAAAAATGACACCCCATACAGCCCTGTAGGTGAAAAAATAAAACTGCTATAAGCGTCACAATAGGGCCATTTTATTTATAATTAATTGCCAAAAAAAAGGATTTCATTTAAATAAATAAATAAATGACCTATAGAATAATACTATCATGTCGTTTTTACCATATAGTGTATTACGTAGACACAGGAACCCCCCAAACGTTACCATATTGCATTCTTTTTTACGATTTCACCAATTTATATCTTCATAAATAATATATTTGGGATTCCATCATACATGTTATGGTAAAATGAATGACGCCATTACAAAGTACAACTATTCCTGTAAAAAACAAGCACTTACATGACCTGTAGATAGAAAACTGAGAGTGCTAGAGCTCTTAGAAGGGGAGGAGGGAAAAACGAAAACACTAAGATCAAAATTTGCGCAGTCCACTGGGTCATTTTGGGCCTGGTTCTCAAAGGGTTAAGAGCGACCTCGGTCCCTTTAAGAGCGAAATGGGTCCCTTTAAGAGCAACCTGGGTCCCTTTAAGAGCGTCCTGGGTCCCTTTAAGAGCAAAATGGGCCCCTTTAGGAACGACCTGGGTCCCTTTAAGAGCGACCTGGGTGCCTTTAAGAGTGAAATGGTTCCCTTTAAGAGCGACCCGGGTCTCTTTAGGAGCGACCCGGGTCCCTTTAAGAGCGACATGGGTCCCTTTAAGAGCGACCTGGGTCCCTTTAAGAGCAAAATGGGCCCCTTTAAGAATGACCTGGGTCCATTTAAGAGCGACCTGGGTCCCTTTAAAAGCGACCTGGGTCTCTTTAAGAGCGACCTTGGCCCCTTTAAGAGCGACCTGGGTCCCTTTAAGAGCGACCTAGTTCCCTTTAAGAGCGACCTGGGTCCCTTTTAAGAGCGACCTGGGTCCCTTTACGAGCGACGCTTTAAGGAACCCAGGTCGCTCTTAAAGGGATCCAAGTCACTCTTAAAGGGACCCATGTCGCTCTTAAAGGGATGGGACCCATGTTGCTCTTAAAGGGACCCAAGTCGCTCTTAAAGGGACGGGACCCAGGTCGCTCTTAAAGGTACGGGAACCAAGTTGCTCTTAAAGGGACGGGACCCAAGTCACTCTTAAAGGGACCCAAGTCGCTCTTAAAGGGACGGGACCCAAGTCGCTCTTAACAGGACCCATGTCGCTCTTAAAGGGGCGGGACCCAAGTCGCTTTTAAAGGAATGGCACCAAGTAATAAAGTTTCTCTTAAAGGGGTTGTCCGGCGATAAAAAATTATTCACAGAATAACACACATTACAAAGTTATACAACTTTGTAATGTATGTTATGTCTGTGAATGGCCCCCTTCCCCGTGTTTCCCCCCACCCACGCTAGACCCGGAAGTGTGGTGCATTATACTCACCGCATATCGTGTCGTCCACGGTCTCCGATCGTCAGCAGTGACGTCTTCTTCGGGAGCTTGGCGGATCTTCCCGAGTGCCGGCCACCCTCTGCAGCGTCATCCGAAGCTCAGCCGCGATTGGCTGAGCATAACTGTGCTCAGCCAATCGCGGCTGAGCGGCTGATGACGCGGCCACGTCATCAGCTGCTCAGCCGCGATTGGCTGAGCACAGTTATGCTCAGCCAATCGCGGCTGAGCTTCGGATGACGCTGCAGAGGGCGGCCGGCACTCGGGAAGATCCGTGGCCTCCCGAAGAAGACGTCACTGCTGACGATCGGAGACCGTGGTCGGCACGCGACAGGTAATGTATAGCGCACCACACTTCCGGGTACACGGGTGGCGGTGGTGGGACACGGGGAAGGGGGCCATTCACAGACATAACATACATTACAAAGTTGTATAACTTTGTAATGTGTGTTATTCTGTGAATAATTTTTTATCGCCGGACAACCCCTTTAAAGGGATGGCACCCAGGGTTAAAGTTTCTCTTAAAGGGATGGCACCCAGGGTTAAAGTTTTTCTTAAAGGGAAGTCACTGGTAAAGGGGCGCTCTGGAAGTCACTAGTAAAGGGGTGCTCTGGAAGTCACTGGTAAAGGGGTGCTCTGGAAGTCACTAGTAAAGGGCCGCTCTGGAAGTCACTAGTAAAGGGGCGCTTTGGAAGTCACTGGTAAAGGGGCGCTCTTTTCAAGCACTATGTATTTTCCTGGAAATGCAAATCTAGTTTTCCTATGGTCTGCAGTGATGGCATAAGATGAGGTTGTCACTATTCCATTTTGACCTTTATAGACTGAGTAATATTGGGGTAGGAAATAAACTGAAATAGACTCCAGCTTAAAATAATTTTATTCCTTTGAATAGATCCAGATGTCTTTCCTTAATAATTGAAAGAGTTGAATCCTGCCGCTTAGTCTATGTTTACACCAAGCGTTTAATTAGCGTTCATTTGGTGCTATGTTGCAGCAAATTGTGCAATCACGGTAATTACCACTATTTAAACGCTTTGTGTGAGCATAGTCTAATGCTACGTTTACACGGAGCGATAATTCGCCCAATCGTTTAACGATTTTAAAGCAACAATTTGGTTTTTATAACGATCAGCGTTTAGACGAGTAAATCATTCGAAAAATCATATGAAAATTAGTCAGAAAAATTGTTAATCATTTTTTTAGATCGCTTAAGCCCACCTTTTACATAAGGTGAATCTTCGAAAGACTGTTTAAACGAACAGATCTGCGAATTTTTGCGAGCGATGAACGACGATTTGAGAACATGTTGAAAGATAAAAAAAAAAACGATTTTTTGCTCATCGCTTGATCGTTTGCTGTGTTTACACGGAACGATTATCGCTCAAATGCGATCGTTATTGCGAAAATTCGAGCGATAATCGTTCCGTGAAAACGCAGCATAACAGCCGCCAATAAGAGGAGATTAGGAGCTTGGAAAGGATGAAAGATGATTCATTGCTACAGTTTCTTTATTAGTGTCACTGTTGTGGCTTTTTTTGCAGAAATCAATAGTCCAGGTGATTTTAAGAAACTTTGTAATTAGATTTATTAGGCAAATATGCCATTATCTGCATTCAAAAAGCCTTTCCCTAGCCCCCCCCCCCCTCCTCTCTCTCATTCACTGCTCATTATCAGGAAATTGCATCTTCTTTTCATTGCCCTGTCTGTTCTATGGAGAGGGGAGGGGGGAGGAGGGAACTTAGTCACCAGCAGAGAGCACAGAACTAAGGACTACACAGTGGGAGGTGTGTGAAAGCCGTATTCAGAGGTCAGTGCTGACTTCAGAGGAGATAGCCCGGTGATGTAGCTGTAAATTAACTCTTTTTTGTCCTGTTTTGGTGCCTCATCTTCCTCAACCCCTTTCTGAAAGGGGGGGAGGAGCTTCAAACTGCTTTATCATAATAAAAATGCATTTTTCGGCTAATAAACCCAATTACAAAGTTTCTTAAAATCGGCTGTACTGTTGATTTCTGCAAAAAAAGAAAACAACAGTGACACTTTACAGCGGCACTGTCAGCAGGTTCTTCCCAGAGAACCTGCTGATATGCCGCAGTAGCTGTGTATCTCCGTAGAACATAGCCATTAGTTTAACCCCTCTCCTCCCCTGCATTGTTTGTAAAATCGCTAAATGCTCTTATGCAAATTACTGGCAAAAGAGCAGTAGCGCGAAACAAGCCTGTTACATGCACCTAAGCTGGCGTCTGCTCCACGATGTCCGCACATTCATAAAGAATAAAGAAGCTGTCCTTTACTTGTGCCGGTGAGTGCAGTTTTCTTTTTCTTTCTTTTTTTTTTTTTTCTAAATGGCTCTTATGCTAGTAATTTGCATAAGAGCAATTAACGATTTTATAAACAATGCGGGGGAGGAGAGGGGTTAAGCTAATGGCTTTGTACTACAGAGATACACAGCTACTGCGGCATATAAGCAGGTTCTGGGAAGAACCTGCTGATAGTGCCGCTTTAAGAGATACAGTACTGTATATAAATTTGTCTTCTGTAAGCTCTCATGACCAAAGGCTGAAGTCAGGATTATATAACTGTGAAGAGAAGTAAGGAATTTAGGGGAGACTTATCAAGCCAGTCTGGATTTATTTAAAGGCGCACACCTCTACATAAATCTGGGTGTATCAGAGCTGCTGTGCACAGCAATTTATGATGGTCAACAAAAAGTCACAATGGGGGAGATTTATCAAACATGGTGTAAAGTGAATCAGATTCCACCTTACATTTCCCAAAGAGTCTGTGAGGAATGAAAGGTGGAATCTGATTGGTTGCTAGGGGCAACTGAGCCAGTTTCACTTTACACCATGTTTGATAAATGTCCCCCAATATCTTTTTACAAAATGGGTGTTTGTCAAATATTTTAAAACTTTTTGCTATTTGTGCTGCCCGTGCAGCATCATAAACCGTCCTCCCTTTAGAGTTCTGATTCAAAGCTCTGCAATACATAAAAATCTGCACATTCTATTGTAGGCATTGCATATTAAAAAAAAAAAAACACCCACTATAAGGTGCTGTATATAAGTTTATATTTCTAGTGTATTTTTAACCAAGTTTTTTTTTTGAAATTGCAGTACCTGCTGACACTCGGGTTTTTAAGGGGGATCCAACGACACCAATCCCAAGTCATGTCTGGAATAATCATAATGAATTACTCATTGCCCACCCAGAACAGTCTATTGTCAAATTTGAGCCTGAGCCACATATAGAAGGTAGACTTTATTCTCTGTTGGTGTAAATATTCATTTCACAAGCATGGAAACATTGTTAAGATTTAACCACCTAGTTGCTTTGATCAATGGCAATATCTTCTAGGTATTTAGAAGAAGCCACAGGGCAATCACTTTAATCATGCTATTAAAGGGACTAACCAATTGTCAAGTCAAGGGACCTTCTGGAGGCCTCTCTGGTGGCTGCAATGATTGGACTCCTATATAGCAGGGTGTTATAAAACACTGTCAAAATAACAGTACACTGCAATACATTTATACAATAATATTAGTGTACAGAACAATTGATCAAGTGATCTCATAGTCAGGCCACCTAGGGGGACTAAAATGTAATAAAATTAAAAAAAACTCTTTGAGTTCACACACAGTATATTTCCCAAAAAAATATCCAAAAATAGAGTCTCTAGTTTCTGTATCATGGTCTTGCAACAAAAACTGCAGAGATAGATATCTTAGAGATTGAGGTAGAAGAAAAACAACTTTTTTTAGGCTATGTTCACAGTACGTAAAAGTGCGGCCGTTGTCGCCATCGGCAAAAATGGCCGTATTTTGTACGGGTGAACAATGCCTATTGTTCTATGGGATCCCGGCCAGAGCATATACACATCGTATGCGCTCCGGCTGGGATCCTGCACGGGATCCTGATCCTGAATTGCGGCTGTAAGAAACCCTGTCAGTTCACACAGTGAAGCAAGCGGCTCCGGCAGCTCGCTTCACTGTGTGCTATGGGAGGTTCTGCTGCGGGCGCGCGCTGATGCCGGGGACACAGTACCGGGGTCACAGAACAGCCAGTCTCATACGTTGTGTGAACATAGCCTTAACCTGTTACCAACCAAACACATTTTGATTGATTTACTTTTTTTTCACCTTCTCAAACCCATGACATTTTTATTTTTTCACTAACAGAGTTGTGTAGGGGCTAATTTCTTGCAAGACAGGTTGTACTTTTTGTTGTTTACCTTAATTTTACCATAAAATTTATTACAAACTTTAATTTAAACTATTTAGTGATCAGTATAAAAAAAACACAGGACAACACCGAGTTTTACTATGTTTCAAGCTTTGATGTTTTTATTTTTGCTTTTTTTATGAATGTAACTTTTAAATCCTTTTTTTCCTGGGATGTTATATGACCAAAAATTGTAAGTTCTAGTGTTTATAATGTAATATTTTTGTGTGTGTGTGTGTGTGTGTGTGTGTGTGTGTGTGTGTGTGTCGTTCACTATGTGAAATAATAATGTTATAGTGTAATAATTGAAATAAGGGGATTTTTAAAATATTTTGAAAAACATTTTTGAAACTTTTTCTTACACATTTTTAGCCCCTCTAGGGGACTTGTATAAGCAGTCATCCAAATTCTTATACAATTCAGCTGCAGATAGCAGGCAGCCCCCACCGTCAATGGAGCAGGCTCAATTCCTGAGCCCACGTTGTACGTCTATAGCAACTTTTTTTAACTGCTTCTATGCCAGGCTGGTAAAAATAATAAATTCACCTTGCTTAACTGTTCCCGTTCCTCTGGTGCGCTCCCATCTGCTTCTTTGGATCCCAGCTCACTGACAGTCCGCTCACACTGTTTCACCGCAGCCAGTGATTGGCTGAGCAGACTGTCAGAGCGGCTATAGATTCTTATGGTAATGAGTATTGCAGCGGATTTGCTATGATATGCAGAGCATGAAATCCACTGCAAACCCGTTACTTGTGAATTTTAAATCTTAAACCAATATCTATTTTTCTGTTTTAGCGGAAAAAGCAACTTTCTTCCAGGACATCTACAGAGAGCTCGCTGTTACCAATAAAGGAACACCAATGGCCATGAGCTGCAAAGTAGACAATAAGACTTATCTTCTGTGTGTAGAAAATAATTCAGTTATTCTTAAGGTAAGATCCAAGCCCTTAGAGACATGTCCACCATCACCTTTCCTTGTACAGGGGTCCCTCAAGTTACATTATTAATTGGT
Organism: Dendropsophus ebraccatus; assembly: GCF_027789765.1. NCBI lineage: Eukaryota > Metazoa > Chordata > Amphibia > Anura > Hylidae > Dendropsophus > Dendropsophus ebraccatus. The sequence continues at coordinate 37,153,933 of NC_091465.1, forward strand.
TTCAGGACGACCATTGTATGTGGAAAATATTGCATCTTGAAAACAAAACTCTATGAAAAACTGGTAATTGGTTCCAAAGCCCCAAAATGTCATCCCAAAACGAGAAAAATGAAGATTTAAAAGAAAATAAGCAGATAACTTACAGTACTGTATATGGATAAAGCAAATCGTTACATATAGCAGTCAGAAAGAGCAACTGGAGACGGTAAATTACTTTCTATGTAGTTGACAGGAACACTTTTAGGGTTCTGTACAGATAAGAGAAAAATAAAGTGAAGCCACCCTCACCTGGTGCCCGTTATTTGCTACGGCCTTCGAAGTAATGTTCACGTCAATTATTTCCATCCGTTGTCTATAGACCATTGTTTATACAGCGTGTGAACATAGCCCCACACTGTATTGTAGAGAGGCGCCTCTAAACCCCCAATCACTGCATACACTTCAGTAATACTGGGGTTTTACCAGTAAATTGGCCACTTTTATTGGTTGATCACCTAGTTATTCACATGTATGTTGAGTCTGGTCTTAACTTACGATCATCCATTAAGAACCTTCATTTTATGTAGACAATAACCACTGTATTTAGTTAAGGATTTCGATATCCAATGAAGGAAGCAAATTACATGTTACATGTAATATTGCGACATGTTAGCTAAAAGTTTATGAGGCATGGGGGTAGGGCTTTATGTTAGCCTGGCATAGGCAATAGACGATATCCCCAGCACCACCTTCATCCAGCACTTGTATGACATAATCAAAGAAATCAATGAGATTAGTCTGACATGATCTGTCCGCAGTAAAGTCATGCTGGTTTGGATCCATTAAATTGTTAATTCTAAGGTAATCCATCGTCTTCTTTTTTAGAAGAGTGTCCTTCATTTTTACTACTTAAGCTAACTGGCCTGTAGCTAGTGGGCTCTTCTCTTCTACTCTTTTTGTGGATGGGTATAACATTGGCTGGTCTCCAATTGTCAGGAGCATCCCCTGTTAGGAGGGATTGGTTATACCCTGACAGATCTGTATAACCAATCGCTCCTAACAGAAGATGTTCCTGACAATTGGAGAACGGCTAATGTTATACCCATCCACAAGAAGCTAAGTAGAGAAGGCAGTCCCACCCCCAGTGCACCAAAATACCTTATTAGCATATGAAATAGTTTACAAATATCCCCAAAATTGAGCTAAAAATCAAGGTAAGAATATTACCTTCATCCCCAGCGCCCGAAGTGCTATAGAGACATATGAGCAGGTTAGATGTTTCTAAGTGCTTCTTACCTGCTGGTTTCCCTTTAAGCTGTTTGCATAACTTGCATTGACATAAATAGCTGTGAATATGGCATAAATGCCCATGTTACATACTATAAATCCACGCATATTTACAAGACCCTGTGACTATATATATATATATTTAGAATACTAATGGACTGTTTCTTCACGGACAGGAAGATAAACTACCTGCGGAAATACCAACAAAGACCAGTGAATTAATCTTCTATAAGAGATTCTTCTCTGATGGGCAATCTTCTTACTGTTTCGAGTCATCATTCATTGAAAATCACTGCCTTGCTTGGAACACGGAAGGACCTGAAAAAAAGTTGATCCTAAAGCCATATTCTGGAAATGGCATCGATGAAACCATGAAGTTTGACCTACAAGAGAAAACATCGGATATACTATAAGATGTCTGTTACCTGACTAATGCATATTTCCTGCACAGTCCTCAGGCAAGCATAGAAAAAGACCCCCTACCTATTGTTTGCCATGCTCCTGTGAACCCAGCTTATTGTAAAGATACCAGAATTACTGATTTATTGTCACCTTGTCTCCCAAAACAAAAGATCAAAAAGCAGCTGTATTTGCACTTAGCCACACTATAAAGTTGACTCTATGCCCCCCCCCCCCACACACACACACACACACGACAAACACACACGCATAGATTTCCATTTGGCCCCACAAATAATTTTCAGGCTTTGCAATAAATTATATCTAATTGAGAATTAGGCCAAAGACATATTTCACTTGGGCTGTATCCTCATCTAGGATTTTACAATCCAAATGCTTTCTTTACAGATGTTTGGATGTGATGATCTTTCCCAGAATAGAGAATAAACAGCAGTTATCCATCTTCTTGGACATGTATAGTCACAGAGATGATTGCTTCTTTGCGGTATCTACTAGTTTTTTTATTGCATTGTCTGTTAAGATAATATATCAACTGTTCTAGAGCCCATCCAAAGAAGAGGTCATATATTAATCTACACCCTATCTGGACCTTTCCCACAAGACAAACTGGGTGTTTAGTGAGGACTTTTCTTTCCCTCTATCCCAGGGAGAGATACGCACAGGGAGCCCCCATTGAGTTTCTTGGGACTGTCTACGGAAGGTCTCCTTGGAAACAAAAAGAAAACATACAGAACGTTTCAGCAAGACTGGAGAAAAAAGATTAAAAGTGGACGAAGGTGTAAATACAATGTATTCATTCATCGAGATGTAACTGCTTCTAGGCTGTTTCAATGTTTAAAGTGTCTCTGCCTTACATGAAACTAAGGTCATGTCATCCTCTAGGTGTCATCAATCAAGTCATTGCAGAAAGTCCATTATATTGTTTAGATATGATGGCATAGTCTCAATGTGGACCCGCTGTGCTGACCAACCGATCTGGCTTTGGACCAGGGAGCGGAGTCTAATTCCCAATCAGCTCTTCACACTATACTGTATTTCACTCCAGAATGTGAAAGATGGACCTCTTAGGCTAGAGGATACCCCCCTATAAAATAGGCCAGTACTGTATAGGGTTCATCATTGCTCTGGTTTATCAACTGTTCTGTATTTGACTGTCCATTCCATACTATCATACTATTCTATATTGTCCTACGTCTTTAATGCTACAAGACCTGCATGTCTTGCCAGGCTTGTATGGCTATGTACTGGACAAAGAAATTGTACCCTTTTTCTTGAAAATCTGGAAAATTTAAAAAAAAGTTGATCAACATAAACAAAAAGATTTTTTTAAAAGAAATATTAAAAAGCTTCAGAATTGTTGATTTTTTTTTTGTTACATCATACATTAAAAAAACAAACACTAAAGCAACTCTGTACCCACAATCTGACCCCCCCCCCCCCCCGAACCACTTGTACCTTCAGTTAGCTGCTTTTAATCCAAGATCTGTCCTGGGGTCCGTCTGGCAGGTGATGTAGTTATTGTCCTAAAAAACAACTTTTAAACTTACAGCTCCGTGCCAAATGGGAGTATCTGTGCCCTAACTTTACACCACCCCTCCGTCCCTCCTCCCCACCCTCTTCACCATTAGGAATGCCACTGGAACATTTTCTCCATGCTGAACATTTGCACATGTGTCTTAACAATCCAGCCCATGTGCCGGGCTGACACAGCTGACGAATAGTAGGCAATCTGCCTGAAGCATTTCTAATGATGAGGAGGGCGAGGAGGAGGGACAGAGAGGTTTTGCCAGCCTAATGCATACACAATCTTGGTCACGCCCGTTGGGCACGGGGCTGCCAGTTTAAAAGTTGTTTTTTTAGGACAATAACTGCATCATCTGCCAAACGGACCCCAGGACAGACCTTGGATTAAAAGTAGCTATCTGAAGGTACAAGCGGTTTGGGGGCATCAGATTGTGGGTACAGAGTCCCTTTAATGAATGAGCCAAATTGTATCTTCCTTCTCTTGTTCATAACACTTTACCTTTTTTATTCTTCCCCTACAGACCCAAATGAGGTCTTATTCTTTGCAACATCAATCATACTTAATAGTAATAGTGGTGCAGCTCACAGTTGCAGAAATATTGAATTGAGGTTAACTATACGAGGCTGCTGCTAAAAATATTAGCTATTCGCTCGTAAGTCCAGGGAAAGAGGATGTTTTAGTGCCAGCAGCACATCTCACCAGTCTCAGCGTCCCAATGTAGATATGCAATGTCCTCGCACCCTGGTGTGTTCTACCAGTAGCGTGTCTCCGTCAGACTGGTAAGAAATAGTGGATGGTAAGCAGCCTTGTTCATGTTGCATACTGGAGTCAAGGTTACCGGCAGTAGTAGCATTATTTGCATTAGTAGCGTTATATGGCACCAGAAGAAAAGGGAAAAGTTGGCAGCACATGTATGACTCTGTTCACACTGCAGGTTGCACGCTGCTTGTGACTTAAGTACAGACAACAAAAAAAAACAGAAGGTGCAACAGCAACCCAAAGGTGCAAGGGCTTATCGTAAATACTCCTCTCAGTGTACACACAATAAACATCTGCTCTGTAGATATTAAAAAGTGAGGATCTTAGCAAACTATTTGACCAAACATGTCGCCACGTTAAGGTGTCCTCAGAGACATGGTCCCTACATTTTCACACTAGCAATGGCCTCTCCTGGGCTGAATAAGCCTACAACTGGGCAGATAGGAGCCAAATGATCTCTTTTTTAGCCCCTTTTATAGATCCTCACTTTTTAATATCTACAGAGCAGGTGTTTATCGTGTGTACACTGGGAGGAGTATATACGGTAAGCCCTTGCACCTGTGGTTATATGGCACCACCTACACTGTCTGCATTAACTTTTGAGGCTTATTCAGTTTGCATTGGGGCCCCAACCTCTGGCACATCAGTAATTTTAATAGCCAATTATGCTCGGGGTTCAGAGTATACCCCTTCCTCAGTGACAATGTAAATTAGTATGTAGATCAGCAACACAGGGCTGGTTCTTTTTATCTCAGTTCAAAAAATCATATGGTCCTATGCTTGATGGAAAAACATGGCCTGGATTGAGAAAGTACTATTCATTACATGACTAAAGAAGGCACATGATAATTAGAATATTTTTTCAATATTTTTTCACTTCTAACTATCATGTGTCTTCTAGTCATGTAATGAATAGGACTAGCTTTTGGTTCATAATAACCAAAACCTCTTTAAATGACAAATCTATCGCTACTACATCTGTATCCATTCTCCACAGATAAACTTGTAATCGAGCATTGCAGCATTGGTAATGAAACTGCACCCCACATCTGGGAGCATTATAGACCTCAGATCCCACTTGAAGCTCTGTTGTGTAACCAGCAGCTGTGAAACGTCAAAAGTCATAAGATAACACACATTCTAAATATAGACATTTAAATTTCACCGACTGGTTTTAAAGGGGATGTCCAGAACTTTTCAGTGAACTAGCATTGTTCTCCTGTAGCTCAGTTTATAGGGGCAGGGCTAACATCAATCATCACAGGAAGTAAACAAATCACAGCCAGAGTGGTCATGTGACTGAGCCCGAGAACAACCCAAGAGGAGCTAGAAATAAATAATGAAAGTGTATATAGAACATACAACACCCACAGAAGTCAATGTCCTAGACAACCCCTTTAAGCTTTAGTTATAACATATATATATACTATACTATACTTCTCTAGCAGAATATCTACTGTGCTGATGTGGGCGGGACAAAGTGATGCTCCACCCAGGTGGCACAATCCACCAACTATAAAAAGCATTTTTCACTGGACCAAGCACCAAGAAATCTATTATAAAGTAAGGTATGAAAATTGCAGAATTTAGGCTTTACAGCTATGTAGAGACATCCTCATACAGAAAGGGGGTGACAGTATAAATTAATTTTCCATTTCTCAGCCGAAGCCTCCAGTTTTCCCAAAACCCTCTGACTAGGGATGAGCGAACCGAACCGTAACAAACCAGATTCGTTACGAACTTTGCAAAAAGTTCGTAATGAATCTGGTTAAAATAACAATAACAAATAGAATCAAAGACATCTTTAAAAAGTGATGCAAACACCTCTGGAATGCATCTGGGAAAGCAGGGAAACAGTATTAGAGGAATCGGCATTACGGGGTTAGCGATCCTTTACAATAATGCCGACTCCTCTAATGGTTAATATATTTAATTTATAGAACATATTTTCGTTGTAATCACTTTCATTGTTCAATAATTTAATTAAAACGATTCCATCATTGTGCAATTAAATATACTGTTAAAATAAATATATATATAAATAAATGTATATTTATATATATATTTATTTTTTTACAGTATATTTAATTGCACAATGATGGATTCGTTTAAATTAAATTATTAAACAACGGAATTAATTTTATTACAACGAAAATGTGTTTTATTAATTAATTATTAAATATTACAGGAAGCTCTTTTAAAACCGTTAATTCATATAGCCGGTAAAAAAAGCAAACTGTAATAATCAATTTACTTTACTTTAATTAAAACATCAAATGTTTCTTCTAATTATGCTATCACAATTGCATTTTTAGAAGAAACATTTTGAATCATATGTGCACTGAGCTGATCAGCGTATAATTAGCGGGTCCGCAGCACAGTGACTTCATTGTGCTGCGGACCAGCGAAGAGGACACATGGGGGTGAGTATACAGCTCTCCCCACCCCCTCCCCTGCACTGCACCCCTCCCAGCAAGGAAGGGGGGTCAATTAACCCCTTCCTTTCTAGGATGGGTGCAGTCTGACATCAGTCTGGCCCCCAGGGGGTTAAGGGGGATGCAATGCATCCTCCCTTAACCCCTTGGGGGCCAGACTGTAAGCAGCGATCTGTAAAGATGCTGCATACTGTAAGGTGCACAACACCGCTCACAATGATGGGTGTTGTGCTCCTGTTTTTTTCCCTTTTTATTTTTCAGATATCGGTATCCTGTGGATTACGTCGGATTCGGTGGACTACGACGATGACCAGCGGTTGTTTGGATTTTTTAAAATAAAATGGTCAATGAGGGGTCTGGGGGTGTTTGTATTTGAATAAAAAAAGATTTCACGTGTGTCTTGTCTTTATTTCTTTACTTTATAGACTTAGTAGTGGAAGCCGTCTAATAGACGGAATCCATTACTAAGTCGGGGCCTAGTGTTAGCTGGTATAAAATGGCTAACACTAACCCCCCATTATTACCCCAGTACCCAATGCCACCAGGGGTACTGGGAAGAGCCGGGTGCCAGTGGTCCCGGAGCGTCAAAATTGGCGCTCCTGGACTGGGGCGGCAGCAGGCTGGTAATATTTAGGCTGGGGAGGGCCTATACCAATGGCTCTTCCCACCCTGGTGTTACCAGGCTGCTGTCGCTTGGTTTTTAACCCGGCTGGTTATGAAAATAAGGGGGACCCTATGCGTTTTTTTTTTTATTATTTATATTAAAAAAAACAGTAGGGCTATTTTCTTACCGAACCAAACTTTTCAAAAGTTCGCTCATCCCTACCTCTGACATTTTATTTATATGCCTTTCCCAGATGGATGAGACCCACACTCCCACACACTATGTGATTGTAACGCCTGGAGTAGTGGATCCACTGGACCGTCACTAGCGATGGCACTAACCTCATCAGGGAGCGGAGTCTAAGGGGCCGCTGGTTTTCACCAGAGCCCGCCGCAAGGCGGGATGGACTTGCTGCGGCAGGCGACCCCCAGGTCGCTACCCCTGGCTTGGTTGCTAGTGACGGCAGGCGAGACGTGGCAGGAGCAGTAGGCAGGAGACAGGCTGAACACAGGAGCAATAGTGTAACAGAGGAGCAGGAACCAGGAACGAGGACTAGGGACCAGGTAGCGGACAGGAATCAGGAACAAGGACTAGGGACCAGGTAGCAGACAGGAATCAGGAACTAAGACTAGGGACCAGGTAGTGGACAGGAATCAGGAACAACAGGGAGCTGGGCCAAACGCTATGGGAAGCATGTACAGGCTCCAACACCTGTAGTGGGGCAGGGCTGGAATTTATAGGAAGTGATTAGTGCACCTTCCAATTAGGGGCGGACTGGCCCTTTAAATCTGAGACAGCCGGCGCGCGCGCCCTAGGAGGTGGGGACGCGTGCGCTGGCCGGCACAGCGGGTGACCCCGGCAGCTGCATGCAGAGGTCGCGGCGGCGGCGGCCCGGAGCACGGGACGCCACCGCGGCCGTGACAGTACCCCCCCCTTTGGCCTCCCCCTCTTTCTTGCCTGCAGATGGAGGCAAATCAGTGATGAAGTCTATCCCTATGTGGCGAGGGGATGTGGATTTGCGGATGAAACCCTTCTGTAAGTTCTCCCGGATGTAAGAGGACATGGCCTCAGTCTCGGGTACTGAGAGAGGGTACACCCGACCTTGTGGAGGAGAAGTTCCAGGAAGGAGGCCTATGGGACAATCGTACACCCGATGAGGTGGTAGAGAGTCTGCCTCTGCGGCAGAAAAGGCATCAGGCAAGTCTTGGTATTCCGCCGGTAGGCCGGATAGAGGCTTGGCGGGGTCGGGTGACAACATAGAGTACTTGGGCTGAGGTGACCTCAGACACTGGTTGGAACAGTCCTGACCCCAACTAAGAATCTTCACGGTTCTCCAGTCCAGCTTAGGGGCATGTAATCGCAGCCAAGGGAGTCCCAGGAGGATGGTGGAAGAAGAATGGGGCAGGACGTAGAAGGAGATCTTTTCCTGATGTGAAGTGCCCACCTGGAGGACTAGAGGTGCGGTCTGGTAGTGCACATGGTCGGTAAGAATCTCGCCCGTGACCGAGGAGATAGTCAGGGGTCTGGCTAGTTGGGTCACGGGTAGCCGCCATCTTTGGACCAATGTAGCTGCAATAAAACTGCCTGCTGACCCAGAATCGAGAAAGACAGTAGTCTGGTGAGTTTGTCCTGAGGGTGTCTGGATGGAGACTGGCACAGACAACCTTGGAGAGGTGGCATTCACACTTAGGGAGACCTTTCCCACCGGACCTAGGTGTTGGCGTTTCCCAGACGCTTGAGGACGTTGGGGACATCTCAGCCGAAAGTGATCTGAACCACCGCAGTAGAGGCAGAGATTCAGCTCCAAACGACGAATTCTTTCATCAGGCATCAGGTGAGCCCATTCCACCTGCATAGGAATCTCAGGAGTCGACTGGGACACCGGAACGTCAGGATTCTGGAAGACCGGCGCCAGCTGGTGATGGCGACGGGACAGGCCTAGTCGCCGTTCATGCCAGACCTCCTCCTCTCTCTCAGAAAAACGAGTATCGACCTTGGTGGCCAGCAGGATGAGTTCGTTCAGGGAGGTAGGTAGGTCTCGGGCGGAAAGCACGTCTCTCACCCGACTGGACAGGCCCTTCTTGAAGGTGGCTATTAGAGCGGCCTCATTCCAATCTAATTCTGCCGCCAGGGTGCGGAACTGGATGGCGTAGTCACCAACAGAGGAGCTCCCTTGAGAGAGGTTGAGGAGAGCAGTCTCAGCTGAAGAGGCACGGGCAGGTTCCTCAAAGACGGAGCGAAACTCGGCCAGGAAGGTTCGGAGATTGACAGCAGCAGGGTCATCTCGGTCCCACAGTGGCGTGGCCCAAGCCAGAGCTCTACCCTCCAATAGGCTGATGATGAAAGCCACTTTAGAGCGCTCGGTGGAAAACTGACCACTTAAGAGTTCAATATGCATGGTGCACTGAGTCAGGAATCCTCTGCACAACTTGGAGTCACCAGCATATTTGCTTGGGAGAGCCAGTCGAAGTGTTGAAAAAGCAGCAGGAGGTGGTGTGGGCTGGGCTGTAGTATGCTGCTATAAGGCGACAGTGAGTTGCTGGATCTGCTGCGACTGTTGCTGGATTTGTAGAGCCTGTTGGGCGACCACTCGGGCTATGTCTCGGATATCAGGCACCTCGCCGGGATCCATGGTTGGAGCCTACTGTAACGCCTGGAGTAGTGGATCCACTGGACCGTCACTAGCGATGGCACTAACCTCACCAGGGAGCGGAGTCTAAGGGGCCGCTGGTTTTCACCAGAGCCCGCCGCAAGGCGGGATGGACTTGCTGCGGCAGACGACCCCCAGGTCGCTACCCCTGGCTTGGTTGCTAGTGACGGCAGGCGAGGCGTGGCAGGAGCAGTAGGCAGGAGATGGTGCTGGCAGAGGTCTGTAGGCGTAACCGCAAGTGACAGGCTGAACACAGGAGCAATAGTGTAACAGAGGAGCAGGAACCAGGAACGAGGACTAGGGACCAGGTAGCGGACAGGAATCAGGAACAAGGACTAGGGACCAGGTAGCGGACAGGAATCAGGAACAAGGACTAGGGACCAGGTAGCGGACAGGAATCAGAAACAACAGGGAGCTGGGCTAAACGCTATGGGAAGCATGTACAGGCTCCAACACCTGTAATGGGGCAGGGCTGGAATTTATAGGAAGTGATTAGTGCACCTTCCAATTAGGGGCGGACTGGCCCTTTAAATCTGAGACAGCCGGCGCGCGCGCGCCCTAGTAGGCGGGGACGCGCGCGCCGGCCGGCACAGCGGGTGACAGGAGCATGGCGAGGTAAGGCACCCCCCGGGGCCGAACTAGTAGCAGCGCCGGGTCCCTGAACATGGACCCCGGCAGCTGCATGGAGAGGTCGCGGCCGCGGCCCGGAGCACGGGCCGCCGCCGCGGCCGTGACAGTGATGTACATGCATTGATCAGGCGTCCTCTGAAGCGGAGTACACAGAAGACCAGGGGGTGACAGTGATTACATTTGTGTAATGTAACATAAAGTGTAATATATAATTATATTAATATAAATAACATAATACATTGGTTCTCAGAGAGAATATAAATAAAGTTATTCTAATTTGGATTTTAAGGAACTATTGAAAACATCGGCAGGAGAATACATCTTCATAAATACCGATGCATGTGAGACTACCTGTGCACCCCTACTGATATCTATATCTAGTACATCTGGCACAATTGTAGGGCCATACCCAGGGCCATATTAACAGCTGCTGCTGCCCTATGCACTAAACCTGAAGACGCCCCATCTTGGGGAGAGTGGTTTCGGCCACATATATTTTTCTATATGTAGAAACTGTCGGAATCTTATTTTTTATAGTTTTTAACTATCTGAGGAATATTATCTGAGGAATTCTCACTACAGGATTGGTAGATTGATAGGTAATGGCTCCAGGCGTCACATTAACCACCACCACACTAGACCTGAACAACACCGCCATACTGTGACTGAATAACATCGCCATACCAGACCTGACCAATACAGCTATAGTGTGACTGGATAACACCTCCACACCTGACCTGACCAATACCATCATACTGTGACTGGATAACATTGCCATACCAGACCTGACCAATGCTGCCATACTTACCCCCCACCCCCCTTTTCCTTTGAAAAGACACCAGATTTACTGGCAAGTCTGAACTGGAGGTGGGAAACTAAAAAAATAAAAACAAGAAAAAAGTTGTTTCCTTCTCCCTGCTCCCTGGTGCTGCCCTCCTTCAAGGTGCTGCCCTAGACACCTGACCATTGGTGCCTAGTGGTAAATACGGCCCTGGCCATATCCGCTTTTGCACCAAGCTCCACACATTTGCAAAGCTCAGTTCTATGAGTCAAAAGTTCGCTAAATGATGTTAGTACAAAAGAAATTATACTCTACAAAGTACATTAAACACAGGCATCATAAATCCCCTTTCCTTTATGTGTTGCAACACTAGGAACGCTCCTCCCCTGGCCTATGCCATCCCGGGAGGAAATATGGTCTACTTCCACGCCAGATTTACCATGACTTACACCTGCTTGCAATTTCAAATTCCACAATTAGTTTTTAATATTCAGTAAGCAGCATCAAGTCTGCCCCAGACTGTACAGATACGTCATAGACAAGCAGTCAAAAACCAGCAAGACTCAATAAACTATACTGAAATATCATATTATTTCATTCTGTCAATAACTTTATGACTAGTTACTCTTTTTGCATCATTTTGTATATGTATGTGTTAATAATTGATAACGTTTATTTTAAATGGACATGACAAGCCAAAACAAGGGTATGCTTCATTCTTATCAGGACAAGCAACCCTTCCTTAACCAACCTTTTTATGAATAGATCTGTGGGTATCGTTAAAAGCTTCTTTGTAGAGATGAGCGAACTAGGTTTGAGTCCATCCGAACCCGATCGTTCGGCATTTGATTAGCGGGGGCTGCTAAACTTGGATAAAGCTTTAGGGTTGTCTGGAAAACATGGATACAGTCAAATGACTATATCCATGATTTCCACATAGCTTTAGGGCTTTATCCAACTTCAGCAGCCACCGCTAATCAAATGCCGAAAGTCCGGGTTCGGATGGACTCGAGCATGCTCGAGGTTCGCTCATTTCTACTTCTTTGGTTCCAGGGGCTCCAGAAGAAATTAGAACGGTTCCTAGCCAGCTTAACTCCCTTCCACCAAATGGCTTCTTGTTGGCAGCATATAAGTCTACAATCTGTGCTGCCTGATAAGTGGTGCTGCCGTGGCCCGGGGTTAGCTGTGAGGTGGTGATACAGCAAGGTGGGCTTGGGTACACTTGGACACTTGTAATGGGGCCAGGAGTGGTGTTAGAACCCACCCCGGACACACAGGCACTGCACTTGAAAAAAGGGGTAGCCCAGGTGTCCAGCACTTAAACAGAATTTGTCACTAGGTTTATTCCACCTTAAATGAGGGCAGCATAAACTAGTGACAAAAATGTTGAACAGATTGTGAGGACTACCGGGCTCATGCACATAATGGAGAGGGCTACTTATTGTCCATGTTATTCAGGAGGATAGCTCTGGATCAGCTGCACAGAACAATGTAAGTAATAAATCATTATGTTCAGCTTCTCTGTCACTAATTCATCCTACCCTGAGCAAGGATAGACCTGCTGACAGAGTCTAAACCTGCTGACAGAGTCTCTTTAAACATTATGACTGTTTATTTGGAATAACTTCAGTGCAATACAGACCGGAATAACAGTGGTGACAACTTTGAGAGCAGGTTCAGGTAACAGAGGATGGAGGGTTGGTTGAAGAAATAAAGGTAGATTTGAGAAGGTATAGGGACCCTCTTGGGGGCCTTGTCCAGGTAGACACTGTACTCTGCCAAGATAGTGTTAAGTAGTTTCAGAAGAAGAGAGTGAAGAATATTCGTACTCAGGTTTAGATAGAGATATCTGATCACCTTCTGCCCTTATCAGTTCTTTGAGTACCAGGTTGGGTAGTACGAGCCCCAAGCCTTTACTACAGAGTGTAGCAGACTTTACAGGGCTTCCCAGAATAGCCGTGTGTGTGATCAGTAAGATACTTCAGCTGTCGATCTTTGTCTTACTGGGGATGAGTTTCTGTTCTGGTAACTGTCCTGACTGTGTAAGAGAATGGTCCCTGGTGTAGACAAGGAGGAACCCAGAGGACGGTTACTCTTCCTGGAGTTTAGCACTTCATGCTGGAACACTCACTTCAGCAAAAGGAAAAGCTTGTGTCTTAGTCCCGCCAAACCACTACTGAAAAAAGACCTCCCACCAGGAACTGATCTCACTTTTAGAGAGGAAACTAAACCTTGCTGTGGTTGGTGGGGAATACTAGAGACAGGAGAGAGAAGAAGAAGTGTAGTAGGTAAAAAAGTAAGGGAAAACACCTGCACCGGTGATTGGACAATACAGTAACACATGACAATAAAACTCTTAAAGGGAGCCTGTCACCCCCTGTGCCGGGGATAAGGCCGCCCGACCATCGCTAGAGACCCTTATACTTACTCCCTCTCTCCAGGTCACGCGCCTGGAGCCGGTCCCGGGACGGAGATATCCCCATCGGCAGCCGTGCGCGCACGCTCCTGAGATGAGTCCAATGCCCGTAGAGAATGACGGCTCCATTCATTCTCTATGGGCGTTGGACTCATATCATGAGCACGCGCACGGCTGCCAACGGGTAAATCTTCGTCCCGGGACCGGCTCCAGGCGCGGGACTTCGAGAGAAGGGGTAAGTATAAGGGTCTCTAGCCAGGGGGGTCAGGCAGCCTTCACCCCGACACGGGGGGTGACAGGTCTCCTTTAACCTATTTCTCTCCTTCAGCTGTGCTTAATAGAAGAGACACCTAGTAGGGAAACACATCACCTTCATCATACCTGACTTTACCTTACCCAGGTGGTATAAAGCTTAGTGGACCACCTGTATCGGGACACTACAGTGCTAGCCTCTCTGATGGACATATATTGGTGTACATCTATTGAAACTAATGTAAAATGGTCCTTGACCATGAGCTCCTTCATTTTTTGGAAAACTGTCACTGTTTGTTTTTTTTAGCCACAACTAAGAGTGGATTAAATAAAAATGGAAAATATAAGAGAAGGATTTATACACACAAAAATCTTCTTTTTTATCATTGAATTCAATTATAAGATGTCTCGGATATAAAAATGAAAGGGAAAGGGAAAAATACTACAAAGTAAGATGCCTTCAGCATTAAGAGGAATAAGCAGTCCTGGAAATGATCATTTGGTCCCCACAAATTCCTGACCTCATCATTCAGTATCCAGCCGGCCTGCGATTACATAAAGAGACAAGAATTTAACTCTCCCTTCAAAAAAGAACCCCCCCCCCACACACACACACACACATCTCCAAGAAGACATACAGCTACTAAATAATACAAGAAACGAATATTATCCTCATGCATTTCACCATCATACTGTAACTGACCAAGTCCAGTATACCAAGCCCAACCTTTCCAATAATACCAGGGACACATAATACAGCCATATCATGATCCACCACAGTGCGATGAAATATTACCACTAGAAATGAACAAATCTACACCCAGGACTGCATCCAGCTTTTCCAGGCACCCAGAACAGAGCTCAAAAGCAGCAGCCTGAAAGCCAACGTCTGAGCCTAACAAAACGCTTCACATCATTACTACTGTAGTACTTCATTACTACTATTGTCACTGAACAAAAACCTGGTCATCATGACCAACATTATTAATAATACCAGTATACAAGGTGCAAATAGTACCGCCAGACGATGACCACTGCACCACCATGACAACTTCTCCTATCTGCAACTCAACACCCGCAAAATACAGTATGTTGGAAATTTTAGATGCTGCATTTTTCCAACATCATCTTAGGCATCAGCTTACAGTAGATAGATATGTTCCCCCAGTAGGTAGACAAGTCCTCTTCAGCAGGTAGATAAGTGTTAGCAGTCGGTAGCTGCCCCACCTTAGAGCCCCCCTTAGACCCATAGAGGTCCTGTACTTCTCCTGGCTTCCTGTGCAATGGAGCTTTGTCTGCTCTGTAGATGAAAGTGGTCCTTGCTAGCGGTTGCATCTTACGGGGTAGGCATTGGTGCCCTAGCCAGGTACCTAACCATGAGTCTCAAAGAACTGTGTACATGCAAACTAACTGTTCTGAAGCCATACCATCTCAAGCTGGAACTCTATTGTGCCCCAATGTTCTTCAGCCTCTCTCCTGGTAGACGCTCTGCAGTAACAGCCTGTTTATCCTGCATACTGAATGAGGTGCAGACACATACTAAGGTCACAGGCACCAAGAGGTTGTCATCTCCTCTGGATAATTCCACTGCTCGGCTCCCCACAGTGCTACTGGAACCTTTGCTAAATGAATGAAAAACTCAAAGGAAAAACTATTTTCAGGCATGTCCCATAAAATGTCTCAGACCTTACATAATTAATGTACTCTGCCAGTCCTTTAATACAAAGATGGCTGCTTAAAGGGGAACTAACAGCAGGTTAGAAGAAAAAGTTATTAGAGCAGGAGATACTGAAGTTTTCTTACTATAATCCTGTAATGTAAAACTGTGTCGTTTGGCTGCAATCTTCCATTAGGTTAATAAGCTAATTAGGTTAATTATAACTGGGGGCTTTATTACAGCTTTCAGTGCACCAATCTGCCTGCTCACCTGCTGCTTCCTTATTAATATGATGTCAGTGATGTCGCTCAGGCTGCCTATCACTGCAGAGCACCAGATGAGTATTCAAAAAGAGTAACAGGCAGCGGGGGGATCAGTGCATCAGGGGGTATATTCCTGCCCCCAGTGCATCGAACCACCAAATTTGCATACCGATATTAACATAACAGAAGGTTGCAGGAAAATAACACTGAGGATGAAGGTAATAATACTACCCTCTTCTTTTTTGTCTCCTGCCCTATGGGAACATAACAACAGGTTAAAGAGGTTATCCAGCACTACAAAAACATGGCCACTTTCTTCCAGAGACAGCACCACTCTTGTCTCCAGTTTGGGTGGGGTTTGCCACTTAGTTCCATTGAAGTGAATGCAGACGAATGCAGTGAAGTTAATTGCAAACTACACCTAAACTGGATAACCCCTTTAAGTCCTTCTAACCTGTTGTTAGTTTCCCTTTAAGGCTGGGTTCACTATGCATTTTTGTAGCCCTTTTAATGTATACATTTTACCGGGAAAAAGGATGCAAAAAACAGATGTAGTTGTGTGCAATCCACTTGGATCCGTTTTTCCATTGATCTGCATTATAAAAAAAAAAAAAGGATCAAAATGGATGCATTTTGTTAGGGTACACAAACAGTGGCTGACCACATTTTTCTGTACGTTAAAAGTAACCTTTAAAAAACTCATTTGCTAACTGGACTGCAAAAATACAGCCTAAGGCCATGTTCAGACGTGTTCACGTGGCCAATACTGCAGTATCAGTCGCATGAACATCACTTCATTTTAATTAGAATGCGGGCACACTCGGGTGTGAATGTACTCCAGTTTACCATAGACCACAATGTAAATAAAGGCCAGGAGCCATACTTTACACTGTGAGCACAGGCTTTTTTTTACGGCCGTTGTTCACTGAACTGCGGCCATACAAAATAGACCTGTCAATTGTTTTGTGTGGCTGCAGAGAACAACACGGTATATATACCAAGGCCGTTGTTCTATACACATTAATGCAATCAAGAATTGTTAATTAACAACGGCCTTGGTTTTACTAACAAATACAGCGTGTGAACATGGCCTAAGACTAGATTCACACATCCAGGTTTTTAATTGCAATTATTGCAAACAAAGCCAGGTATGAATCATACATAGAGGACATGAGTAATGGAAAGACTGAGACTTTTCCTCTTTTTAACTACGTTCCTGGCTTTGCATTCAGTAGTTGCAAAAGAAAAAAAAATCTGAATGTGCGAAGGAGTTTCAGGAGTTCCGGCAAATCTGTAGCATACAGTCTGTGCATGGACAGTGTATACAAAAGGTGTGAATGGAGCCTTATCCTCTAATAGAATAAAACCGATTACACTGCTGTTTCTCAACTTATCACACACTTTCCTGGCATGACATGTGGGTGTTACCTCTAGGGGTTCTATTTCAGCTTTTAGTTTAGCGTTCAGCACCTGCTCATGTTGCTAATAGTACAAATTAGAGGTAACACACCACACAGCAGGCAAATGCATTGATATATATATGGTACACAGTGTATATGTATATATATATACTGTATGTAGTTTTGTATTTTGTGTGGTAGGATGTCCCTGCCATTTGCAAAAAATTTTGACACAAAGTCATGGCAGACTGATTTCTAAAAGCGCACAACTTCAGCTGCCTTTTTTGTCTCTCTGCAGAGGCGCGTTCTATTGTAAGTAGGGATGGTCCGAACCGAGTTTGGTTCGGGTTCGTACGAACCGGAACTCTCGGTAATAATTCCCGCTGTCTGCCCGCTCCGTGCAGCGGGCGGATCCAGCGGGCGGTCTTCCCGCTGTATCCACCCTCTCCACGGAGCGGGCAGACTGCGGGAATCTGATGCCGATACTCTTCTCCTGGCTCTATCTAATGATCGGTTAGATGCAAAGCAATAGCTCGAATTAGAGATGAGCAAATTTATAGTCATAACAAAGCAATTTGCTTTCTTAGCTTATCAGTCTGCTTCCTTTTAACTCCATGCTGCCCCTCCCTTGGTGCTTGAAAAAAGCTGGATGCAGTCCTGGGAAATTGGGAGAAGTTTCCCAGGACTGGTTCCAGCTATACCAGGCATCCGGGGAGGCATTGAGTTACAAGGCAGCAAACTGATAAGCTAAGAACTAAGAAAGCAAATTGCTTCGTTATAACGGCAAATTCGCTCATTTCTAGTTGTAATGTAGCTCTGGCTACCACTAGAGGGCGCTTAAGGGCAAAGTAGTGTCCAGCTTCCTTTATTAGGAATTCAAGCGCATTTAATTTATTCAGAAATGATGGCGGTGATATTGTACACTGCTTCATTCATGTCTGACTCATGCCTCAAGTGTGTAGTCATGGCCCCTCTATAGAAGCTTGGAGCCCCTGCACAGTGCACTTGTTGTGCACATTCTTTTTTTTCCTGGCAACAGATTCAGATAGGATCTATCTACAATGTAATATATTGCATAATTAAGTCTTTTGCATATATTGCATCACTTGGAAAATCCCATTAGTCACATTCAATACAATATTTAGTACAAAAGAAGTAAGAATCCCTCCTCTTAAAATTTTGGAACAGTCCACTGTGATATCGTGTGCAGAGAATATTTTTAGCCACTTTTCAGGGAACACTATATAAAGAGCATCAACCTCAGGCTGCTCCATTAACTGAGACTGCAATATTGTACACTAAGGTAAGAGAACCCACAGATACACACATTTATTCATACAAAGATATCCACATACATGCATACATACCTATAGTGTGCAGGTTCGGGCCAGTAGTGAGAAGTGGGCCCTGCACAGAACATAAAGTGCGAGAACCCATACGTGCACACATGTATACATTTATTCATACAAAGATATCCACATACATGCATACATACCTATAGTGAGCAGGTACGGGCCAGTAGTGAGAAGTTGGCACTGCACACATCATACACAGATATGCACAATCTTAAAACTTTAAGGAAGTGAAGGATTGCCCAACGTATCGACATGTGATATCTCTATCTATCTATCTATCTATCTATCTATCTATCTATCTATCTACATGCAAGTTCACCACGAAACTTTGCATCGTTTATAGACGATTCTTTATTGTATGTTATAATGTTGTATAGAATCATTAGGTAACTTATTTGGTGATTAGAATCCTTGATGTGTAAAAAATTTGTTGAATTGGAGGATATCTACAGTAGCAATGTTGTCGTACGAATATATATTGTGTCAAAAGTTTCGATGGCTTGGGGTCTGCATGTTCAGACCCCAATATCCTTCAAAAAGGGCACAGTTATGTGCTTCAGTCACCGGCTCATTGCCTTTTCTGTACAATGGAATTTGTCTTGTGTAAAGAAACTGAGATTGCAGTAAGACAGGGAAGTAAAGTGCATAACCTCGTGCTTCTCCCGGCTTCTTCTACAAAATAGATTGGCATCTAAACACTTGGATCTCAACCGATCATGTTTCTGCAACATGTTAAAAGTTGATTTTCAACTTTCAGCATGCAAGGTGTAGCTTCACCACGACTGGACACTTTTCATCATGCTGTTCCCATGCAGTGAGGGTGATTCTGCACTTAGATGATTTTTGTTTTCTTGTAAACCTTGGTGGCATGAAAAGAAATGCAGGGCAAATTATTTAGATTTTTTGGCAGATACTGTATTGGCATCACTATGGCCACCAATTTCGTTGTCTACTACACCCACCCCACCCCTGCTGACTTTATTCATTGTTGATGGCATTAATCTTCACCAAATACCTAGTCAGCTAAAAATTCCCACAGCTTGTGTCAGAAAGTTTATGGGACGGTGTAGAGGACATGGGAGATCATTTAGGACTATGAGCATCTTGCTGTAAATGTATTGTTACTGCACAGCGTCCTCTCCTGTCAGCCTCTCAGTCTACCAGAGTTGTATTGCACAGTTCGCTTAGTTGGCAGAAATGATACTGAATGTAAATTGCAGAAGTCAGTGTACTGAATCATTGCTGTGTGACTCATTGTGTTGCTGTAATTATTTACAATTTTTCAATTCATAAATCATGGCTTCTCCTCCATGAAATAACAACTCTAAGGCATATCTTATTGTGTTGTTCCTCTGTTAAAACTTCTAGGAGTGTATAAATAACTGGGTATTTACCCATTATTACACTTATCTAAGAGTTATGTCCCTACACCACTGATTACCACCCTGCAGCTCTCTAGCTGTTACAAAACTGCAACTCCCATCATGCCCATGATGGGAGTTGTAGTTTTGCAGCAGTTGAGGGGCCACAGGTTAGGAATCATCGCTTTACACAGTGAATTCTAACAGTGTCATACTATATAGGGACATGCACAGCTATCGATGTATTCATACATTAAGGCGTCCCTGTAGTTATAACTTTCAAAGTCTAAATCAACAGTAGATGCGATGTAAAGCAAGTTTGCAATTTACATTCTTTTTTTTTATCATGCTGTAAAGCAAAGCTATACTTACCTGTATCCAGGTCCAGTCTCCTGAAAGCAGCTTTTTAGATTTGTGCTGGTGGAAAAAAACAGACTGAACACAGGAATTCCGGCCAGTACAGTCACAGTTCTATGTGTCCATCAATCACATGACTGCCTTCTCTGTGAACAGAAGTGACCTAGGAACCCGGGACTTCCTGTTTTCTGACTTTTAGAGAAAAAAAACTGAAAGTGCTGTGTTTCCAATGATAACTAAAAAAAATATTGAATGTAAATTGCAAACTTGTTTTATATGACATCTACTGATGATTTAGATTTTGAAAGTTATAACAGCGACACTTTAAAGAAATGGAATGGCAGCGAAGATTTGGCAACAGAAGATGTACTGTATGTATAGGAGCATAAGCCTTCCTGTCCACCTGTTCAATTACCAGACAATCTAATCATAGAAATGGAGTCAGCACATGACATATGTAGCTTGTGGCAACATTGAATGTTTTGGGGCCAGTGTCCTTCCTCATGCTAATGGAGTCGACACAAAGAGTATGTCAACCTATAAAGAAGCAAAGAGGTGCGTCATGTGTTAAACATTGCCACAAGATACAGCTTCCCACTACAGCTACATATCTCACATGTCTATTTATTTCTGCCCGAACACCGTCCCTTGTTGGTTTTGGATTCATAAAAATTAACGTGCAATTGTAAAAGTCCCTTCCTGAGTGCTGACTCTCTATTTCTCCATTTGTATTAGATTCATTCATATGTTGCCAAGAGGAAACACACAGAACACAATGCAGAATTCAAAGAACAGATTACTTGTTACTTCTCTGCAGAAGCAGAATAACATGTCATTTCCTATATAGCAGAATGCCCCCTCCCCGTCCCTGCACTCCGACCAGCACAGCTGTGGCTTTTGGCAACAAGTGTTTGGCAAATATTTGCTAGAACTGTTTTCCAAAAAAATAAAAATAAAAAAATAAAATAAAACATATTCAATTTGTTGTAAAACTGCCCTCTTATATAATTTACAGATTCCCCACACTCACAACCACACACACTTAAGGCTCTATTTCACGGAACGATTATCGTCTGTTACGGCCAATAATCGTCCCGTGTAATAGAAGGCAACGATCAGCCGACATTGTTAAGGTCGGCTGATTGTTGCGTCGTTTGTCTTTCAAACATGTTGAAAAACAATTGACTGATTCAGCAGCGATCTGCTGCCGTCGCTCCGTGGAATAGGAGCGGCAGCAGCAGACCGCTGCTCTATGCTATGAGCTGCCCGGACAATCTAGCGATAACCCGGGCAGCCCTACTGCACCTCCCCGCGGCCCCCACCGGACTCACCCACTCGCTGCTACCGTGTGGAATAGCATCGGCATCGAGCGGGGAACGAGGAGCAAACGAGCGCTAATAGCCCTCGTTTGCTCCTTTCAGTCGGCCCGTAGAATAGGGCCTTTACACCCTCCTTATAAGACCACATTAACACGTTCCGTGTTCTGCACAGAACACGGACATAGAAAACTTATAATGGACCTCCCCCCCCCTGCCCTGGCAGCATCTGTGATAAGATGCTGGGAGCGGGGGAACTGTTTGCATATGCATTGCGCTGTAATGAAGCAGGCGCGCCACACTGTCATTACGGCGCAGCACATATGCAGTGTCGGACTGGGGTACCTAGGGCCCACCAGAGGAAATGATCCTTGGGACCCACCAATATAGAACCAGTGAGACACGACATGATGACCCCGTCCTTTCCTGGATTCATCTGTGACAAATCTCAGAACACTCTTCATTTATAAAGCTCTCAGGGTATGCTGGGAGTTGTAGTCTCTGAGAGGACAACCCTGTAATAAATCACTGTATATAGAGTCTCCTGGTGGCTGCAATCTGTGGGTGACAACCATCAGCCCTGAAGGTCCAGCAATACATCTGTCTACAGCAGCAGTTATCAGAGGATTGTACTGCTGTACTACAACTCCCAGCATATCCTGAGGGCTGCAGACTGTCAGTACATGCTGGGAGTTGTAGTGCCTGCAACTGTTGTAGTTGGGTCCTAGGTGCATTATACACTGGATGCTTTGTGGGAGATCAGAATACATAGATCTGGGGATCAGTGTAGGGAAGTGACCCCAGAACATCACTAATAGGGGATAGAACAAAAACATCTCCCCCTTCCAGCCCTACACAGGCTCTGTACACCATATACATTACAGTGCAGTTATATCAGGTGACTCACAGGGGATGTCTTCTCTGATCAGAGTTCTTAACTTTTCATCTTCTCTATCCGTCCTGGGCCATTAGAACTTCTCCAAGCCACGAATCCACAGAATCTGCCAGACAGACATATTAGGCTCCACACTCTGGCACCATCCTCATCTCTATACACACTGCACATTTGTATTGGCCTCTTTACACCCTCATTTAGTGGGTGATCCCCCTTATAGTATATGTCCCCCTCTGTGTATTCCCTCTTATAGATGGCCCGTTTTCCCCTTATAGATTGCACCCCTGTTAGCCCCCTCATAGATGCCCCGTTAGCCCCCCTTATAGATGTGTCCCTCCTGTTAGCCCCCCTTATAGATGCCACCTGTTGATGTCCCCCTGTTAGCCCCCTAATAGATGCCTCCTGTTAGCCCCCCTGATAGATGCCCCCTGTTAACCCCCCTTATAGATGTCCCCTGTTAGCCCCCCTTATAGATGCCCCCTATTAGCCTTCCTCATAGATGGCCCCCGTTAGCCCCCTTATAGAGTGCCTCCTGTGCAGATAAAAAGAAAAAAAAACTCACCTAACCACTCACTCCCCCGCCGGCTGTCTTCTCTTCTTCCCCGGCTGACGCTCCACTCCCTGGAGGGGTGTCCCGGGGATTCTCGGCCGCCGCACACATCAGGAAGCTAAGTGTGCGCCAGGGCCGGTACTTCCGGTAACACGCGCTCCCTGTACTGAAAGTTCCGCCCCCCCGGCACACTCAGAGCTTCCTGATGCATGCGGCGGCCGGTGCGGGACACCCCCCCAGGAAGCAGAGAGTCAGCTAGGGGCTGGTGCGGGACACCCCCCAGAGAGCGGAGAGTCAGCTGGGGGCCGGTGCGGGACACCCCCCAGAGAGCGGAGAGTCAGCTGGGGGCCAGTGCGGGACACCCCCCAGAGAGCGGAGAGTCAGCTGGGGACCGTGGCAGCACTGTAACTGTCAGGGAGCCCTGGCGCCCGACAGTCAGTGCGTCGCATCAGCGTGGGGACTGGGGCCTACCGGAGGATTCTCCGGTCCTCCGGTGGCCCAGTCCGACGCTGCACATATGCATACAATTCCCCCACTCCCAGCATCTTATTATAGATGCTGCCGGGGGGCCATTACAAGCATTCCACGTCCGTGTTCCGTGCAGCAACGGAACGTGTGAATGCGGCCTAAGTTAACACAGGTGTATCCAGAAAATGGTTATTCCGGCATTGTCTGTCCTCTCCTCCATAAAGATGTACAGCAGTGCCTCCCTCTTCCTTCCAGCAGTAATGGTTTTTCCCAGTTTCTCAGTAGTCATTGATGTCCTGGGAGAGTGACCTACTCCGGCAGTAAACACTAGATAAAACAATGGCTGACCTATAGAGAAATGCTGCCGGTTATATTTCAGTAGTGATTGTTAGGTGCCATGTTGTCTGGAAGATTGTATGTGGAGTCAAAGTACATGGTTATCTTGGCTATTAGCAGTAATGTTGATGCATTTGGTCTATGACCACACTCTACTGGACAAGTCACATGCTGGCATCAGTCTCTTAGTGGTGTATTTTGAAGGGGTCATACATTGCCAGTGTACTTAGTTCTACATCACTTACATGATTAGTATTAACGCATATCTAATGACTCTTAGCTGTCTTATGTATACATGAGGGGTAGCACCAGGGCCGGCTCCAGCTTTTTGTGGGCCCTCGGGCGACAGAGCCTCGGCGGGCCCCTTTGAGGAGCAAATCATGGAGAGACAGGTGAGGAAAGATTTGCAGCAAAAGAAACATGCGGCTGCTGCATATCTTTCTCCTCCTGTATCTCCTGATCTCTCCTGTATGCAGCTCCTGCTGAGTGTGTGTGTGTGTGTGTGTGTATATATATATACATGCGCACACACACAGAGCAGGAGCTGTATACAGGAGAACTAGCAGCACCAGCATGATTATATATCTATATATATATGGTGAGACCCCTAGTTCTCCTATATACAGGTCCTGCAGTGATATACAGTGTATATATATATATATATACATACATACACACTGAACATCACTGCAGGACCTGTATATAGGAGAACTAGGGGTCTCACCATGTTTATATGATAGAGACAGAGAGAGATAGAAGATAGATAGATAGATAGATAGATAGATAGATAGATAGATAGATAGATAGATAGATAGATAGGAGATAGATAGATAGATAGATAGATAGATAGATAGATAGATAGGAGATAGATAGATAGGAGATAGATAGATAGATAGATAGATAGATAGATAGATAGATAGATAGGAGATAGATAGATAGATAGATAGATAGATAGATAGATAGATAGGAGATAGATAGATAGATAGATAGATAGGAGATAGATAGATAGATAGATAGATAGATAGATAGGAGATAGATAGATAGATAGATAGATAGGAGATAGATAGATAGATAGATAGATAGATAGATAGATAGATAGATAGGAGATAGATAGATAGATAGATAGATAGATAGATAGATAGGAGATAGATAGATAGATAGATAGATAGATAGATAGATAGATAGATAGGAGATAGATAGATAGATAGGAGATAGATAGAGAGATAGAGAGATAGATAGGAGATAGATAGATAGATACATAGATAGATACAGATATCTAGTTGTTTTGTGTATAGAGGTCCTGCTGTAACATATATATATCCTGCTGTAATAGATATATATATATATATATATATATATATTACAGCAGGACCTCTATACACAAAACAACTAGAAACCAGCACATACAGAACACTTAGTTTGCAGAGCCTACCGTGCTGCCCTTTATCAGGTCAGGTGTCCGATCTCATGACCCGTGACATCATCAAAGGTCCTTCACACTCAAAGGTCCTTTCCTACTCGGCTGTAGGGAAGATTTGTGAAGGAAGACAGGTGCCCGGGGGCCCCAGTATGTATCGGCGTGGCCCCTAACTGTCACATGCGGCCTCTAGGGGCCCAGTCCCCTTTGTTACTACACTTTTTTTTCTTTTTTACTAACAAAAAAATGTAGTAACAAACGGGAGTGGGCCCCTAGAGGAGCTGTGGGCCCCAGCATTTGCCCTAGTTAGCCGGGTGCTGACGCCGGCCCTGGGTAGCACTATTTCTAGCCACTATAAAACTTGTATGTGGCATTTTTATCAGATACGGAAGACTTTGGGGGAGATTTATCAAACATGGTGTGAAGTGAAACTGGCTCAGTTACCCCTAGCAACCAATCAGATTCCACCTTTCATTTTCCAAAGCATCTGTGAGGAATGAAAGGTGGAATCTGATTGGTTGCTAGAGGGCAACTGAGCCAGGTTCACTTTACACCATGTTTCATAAATCTCCCCCTATATTCACTTGTATGATGCTGTAAATTGCTGTGCAGAATATGCACTAGAAATCTACAGTCAATCCGCAGGGTGTGTAGTGCTATACGCTTTATTACAAGGCTTCAGACTGTTTACATCAGTCATTTCTCTAACCAGGAAATCAAAATGTCATCATCTCCAGTGTCTGTGGTAGTAGGGATTTCCCCAGAGTGCAATAGGACATACACTCAGTACAGCTATGTAAAAATGCAATAAAAAATGCAATGAGACAATAAGATACGGAGTATTATTCCCCCAAAACATGATGGGCTCGCTATGGGGGAGATTTATCAAACATGGTGTACAGTAGAATTGTCTTAGTCGCCCCTAGCAACCAATCAGATTCCACCTTTCATTTTTCAAAGAATCTGTGAGGAATGAAAAGTGGAACCTTGGTTGCTAGGGGCAACTAAGACAATTCTACTGTACACCAGCTTGATAAAACTCCCCCTTAATGTCTATGGGATCAACTAGGATTCCTTATGCAATGGATGTGTCCTTAAATGGACAATGTAATTTTTAAAAACTTATTACATGTAGTAGGGATGTGTCAAACATTTTGCTCAGATTGGGTCTAAGTATTGCTAAATTGCTAAAACAAGCCAGGATAGGTGCACTTCTCAACTCTGTGCAACATGACTGAGACTAACTCTTAAAGGGGTACTCCAGCATGTATTTTTTCTTTCAAATCAACTGATTTCAGAAAGTTTTATAGATTTCTATTTAAAAATCTCTAGTTTTCAAGTTGCTGTATGTCCTACAGGAAGTGGTGTATTGTTTCCACTCTAACACAGTGCTCTCTGCTGCCACCTCTGTCCAAATCAGGACCTGTCCAGAGCAGTAGCAAATCCCCATAGAAAACATCTCCTGCTCTGGACAGTTCCTGACATGGACAGAGGTGGCAGCAGAGAGCACTGTGCCAGACTGGAAAGAATACCCCACTTCCTTCAGGACATACAGCAGCTGATAAGTATGGGAAGACTTAAGATTTTTAAATATAAGTAAATTACAAATCTATATAACCTTCTAAAAACAGTTGATTTTAAAGAAAAAAGATTTACGCCGGACATCCCCTTTAACGTAACCCTATGTGACACTCACAGAGAACTTCTTCAGAACACTCTCTGCACCTAGCACAAACCAAGAAAATTGTGCAAATATTTGCACATGGACTCCCCTTGCGCAAAAATTGTGCCAGTTTGCTCCATATGGGCATAGAGGGGGGGCACAGCCATCACAGAGGCTAGACTTCACCCACTACCTGGGGGGAACTGAAAATTAGAGATAAAGGGGGAGATTTATCAAACATGGTGTAAAGTGAAACTGGCTCAGTTGCCCCTAGCAACCAATCAGATTCCACCTTTCATTCCTCACAGACTCTTTGGAAAATGAAAGGATGAATCTGGTTGGTTGCTAGGGGTAACTGAGCCGGCTCTACTTTACACCATGCTTGATAAATCTCCCTCATAGTTTTTACAACCTAATCCACACATAAGAAATCAGAGCATGATCTGGATTTCTAGCTCTGCAGGATCCTGTGTCAAAATGTTGCAGATATCACCCTTGGCAATGCAAAAGTTGAAATGCTCAGTCAATCCATAGCACAACCCACTGCAAAATCTGCATGTACCATATGCAGATCTATGGAGTAATGGCAGTGAATTTTCAAAGCAAAAAAATTCTTAAAGGGACAATCCAGGCTTAAAAAACATGGCCACTTTCTTCCAGAAAAATCACCACTTTTGTCTGCAGTTTGGGTGGGGTATTGCAGCTCAGTTCTATTGAAGTGAATGGAGCTGAATTGTAATACCACACACACCCTGTGGACAGGAAGGGGTGCTGTTTTTAAAAGAAAGGTGATTTTTTTTTTTTTTTTTAATCATAGATAACCCCTCAAGGATTAGAAATCTCTTTCACACACCCCTTACAATATCCATAAACAATTAAAGGAATTTATAATTGACTGCTGAGTGTACGACGTGCTGACTACATTGTGTAAGGTCCACTAATTGGTGAAATCAAAGCCAAAAATAGATTTGAAAAGAGGAGAAACCTTAGGGGGAGTGTTTTCAAATTGGTGTAAAGTAGGATGGTCTTAGTTGCCCCTAGCAACCAATCTGATTCCTCGCGCATTCTTTGCAGGTGCTTT
This sequence comes from Dendropsophus ebraccatus, assembly GCF_027789765.1. NCBI lineage: Eukaryota > Metazoa > Chordata > Amphibia > Anura > Hylidae > Dendropsophus > Dendropsophus ebraccatus. Next base: position 37,181,790 of record NC_091465.1, read on the forward strand.
GAAAAATGAAAGATGGAATCTGGTTGCTAGGGGTAACTAAGACAATTCTACTTTAAACCATGTTTGATAAATCTCCCCTTTAGTCTTTCCTTTATGGCCTGTTATCCATTTATAGTCTATTCCTGGCTTTGGCTTTAGTAATTGCAATAAAAAAAAAATCTGTCTGTGTAAACACACCCTAAAAGTAGCTTCTGCTCTGGTGGACTCAAGTCCTCCATGCATTACATGCATCTGATTGGTCAGCATGAAATACTAGATTTCCCTGTACATTTCTGGCTGGGGGAGTTTATACATTTTATAAAGATTAAAGGGGTTATCCAGCGCTACAAAAACATGGCCACTTTCCCCCTACTGTTGTCTCCAGTTAGGGTGCAGGTTTTGAAACTTAGTTCCATTGAAGTAAATGGAGCTTAATTGCACACCGCACCTGAACTGGAGACAACAGTAGGGGGAAAAGTGGCCATGTTTTTGTAGCGCTGGATAACCCCTTTAAGAAAGATTTATAAAGATTTTGAAATATCTTAAAGGACCAATTCGCACAACAGAAATCTGAACCATCCGAACATACCCTTGGTGTTTAGCCATTAAAGCTCACATAATACATAGATTTTGGGAGGAATAGAGGGAGAGTAATCATAATGCAATGCTATTCTTTTTCAGATTTTACAAAGACAGCCAGAAGAATGTTTTATCAAGGTAGGTTGCAGTATTTTAATTTTGCAGAACATGAAAGCTAAGGCCTTGTTTAAGAGTGCAAGACTGATGCCTGCTCTGTTCCAGCATATTTATTATCCAGTGATGTTTATAATATATTATGTTAGCTAGTAACATCTGGGATACATACTGCTACTGTAGAGGCCACACCCCCTTTAAACTAAGCCCCACCCACTTTCCCAAAGCAATTAAGGCAGTGTAAACCCGGCAGAAAGTCACAATTTTTTTGTGTGAATCGTCTTTCTGCAAAAACATGCATATTTTTTTATGTTAAAGGCTAGGTTCACACAACATCTTTTTTTGTCTTTCCGACGGCCGTCTTTGTGGACGTCCGTCATTTTGAGGTGAACTAACGTCCGTTATTTTGAAATTACGGATGTTATTTCAAAATAATGGACGTTATTTGACCTCAAAATGACAGACATCCACAAAAATGGCTGTCGAAGACCAAAAAAAGACGTTGTGTGAACCTAGCCAAAAGCTGACACCTATTGTTTAATAAATTCCCTCAGCTGCAGCATAACAAAAGTTCAGTAGTAATCACGGCCGTTGTTGAAAATTGGCAACAACAGCCGTGATTACTACTGAATTAACATTGTGTGAAGATAGCTTTATAGTGTATTGTTTGATGGCAATGTTATTACTGTAGTGTTTGTATGTTTTTATATGTATTAACGTTTTATATTATATGTATCTTATTTTTATTTTATTTTTTTTTGCAGGCAAAATTTCACGAAAGTGGCATGGTAATTTGATTTCATGTTCATTTCTATAAGTTACATACCCTTCTCCATATTGTAAATGTAACATTGGTACTACAGTATGCAAGTACAGTGGTACCTTGGTTTAAGAGTAACTTGGATTAAGAGTGTGTTGCAAGAAGAGCTCACAGTTTTTCAAAATTGTAACTTGGTTTAAGCGCATCGCCTTGGTTTAAGAGCTCCCTGTACTGGGTGGGAGGGAAAGTCAGGGAGGGGCATGGTCTGCATAGCGGGGTCTACAGCCCTGTACTCTGACCCAGGAAGTCTCCCTCACCTTCCAAATCATAGCAGATCCACTTCAGGCTGGGGTTTGCATCAGGGGACAGGACTGTGTAGGTAATCTCTCCATAGCTGTAACCCCTCTCTCCCCACACAGAGAGTGCTGCATGTATGTGCCCACATCTGCCTTTCTCATTCCTTCATGCTCCCTGCAGTCTCTGTCAGTCCTTGTGTTTACCATCCTCTCCATTCCTGCTATAATGTGCCTTCACTCACACTCAGCTGTACACACTGTTGCTACAATGTGCTTGCACTTACACTCAGCCACTCACGCTGCTGTATAGAAAATTTTCTGCCACTGTCCTCCTGCACAGCTCTGTGATTCTCACTTCCTGATTGGTCTGTGCTGTCATGTGACCACACAGACCTCTGGCAGCAGCCCTGCTTCTCTATTCTAGCCTGTTAATACGTGTACTACGCTCCTGCATTATGGGGACCTGCAGCTCCATCCTGTATCTACAAATGGCTGCTGTTTTTTTTTCATTCTTATGCACTTACTGTACATTATACACTACATGCTGATTGGCTATACTCTACAGTGACTTATAATATGACATATCCAGGTTTGTAAATGTTTGTTTCATTTGTTTTACATGTCATTCAGAATTTAAAAAAAATCATTTTGGGTGTGTGGAACCAATTGTCTGCATTTCAATGACTCCTTTAGGAGGAAAATTTGCTTTGGGTTAATAGTGATTTGGATCACAAGCAGGGTCCCAGAATGAATTATGCTCGTAATCCAAGGCACCACTGTATAGGCTAAAAAAATAAAACAATATGATCTATACCATTTCATTATTGAAGACAGAGAATACGATAACAAGATATATGTTTAAAAAAAATGTGTGCATATATCCTAAGGGTGCCAGGTAGAGCAGATGACGGTAATAATCAATACGTGAATGTAATACATTGATATACTGTATAACTGCATTTAGAGAACCAATTGTCATATCTTATTAGAGCATGAATAACTAACCAGGCGATCTGGGACATTGAAATGAGATCATATAAAAAGTTTTTAATTTTTTTAACACCAGCACTTGATTTACTACATATATGACATTTTTTGACCCGTTAGTGCTATATATATATATAGCCTGTATATACAGTATATATATGTATATATATATGGCCTGGAGAAGCGTGCTGTGGCTTATTCCAGCTTATTGTAGGGGATAGCCTCCAGTCTATGGAGCCCATGAGATAGACTGAACACTGCAAGCTTCTCCCGACTATATCTACAGAACAGTACGAGTCACAACACTGAGACCCCAGTAATCAAAACTTTTCACATGCCTGCATAACATGTCAAAAGGTCATATGTAATGCCTAGTAAACGCTTTAATACAGTACAAAGGAAATCCCCCTTGTTCTGAGAAAACAATGGTTAGCAATGATACTAGTAAAACCACCATCAGTGGTTCAGACTCTACAATGCACTCAGCAAAAGGAAACAAAAAAAAAGTCACAGGTAGAAACCTAGATTTCAAGGGGAAACACCTTTTCATTCAGTAGAATAGCAAACAATCATGAGAACGTAATTCAGAACGTAACTCAGTCCTGACACGGCCATAATAAAGGGGGTTTCCCACAAATGACATTTATCACCTACATAGTGGGGAAAGGCACCAGTCTCAAATGATCACAATCTTTATTAGCGGCTGTGTCAGGACTGTGCGCTGGCGCTCCTCGGTTCGGGCTGTGCGGCCGAGAAGGTGCTGAGTTGGTGCAGTTCCAGAACCCTGTCTGAACACAGGTTTATTTTAGGTTTGTTCAGCCCCACCAGTCTTACTTGTTATGCCTTGGCAGCTTGAGGGTTAACCTGCTGCTGTGCAGGTGAGCTGTGTGAAAGATCAGGGTCAGTTCCAATCAGCTGCTGGACTGAGTTCCTGATCCTTCATAAATAGTAGGTAAGCCCAGGGCCGCCATCAGGGCAGTATTGGCAGTACAGTTGTAAGGGGCCCGGGCCCCAACTAGAATTCAGGGGGCCCGCTGAAGCTCCTCACAACTGTACTGCACACACACACAGCTCCTGCTGTCTGTCAGCATCTATCACGAGCAGAGCTAAGAGAAGACACAAGCAGGGCCCCCTCCTCACTCCCCCCGGGCCCCTCCCCAGCCACCTCCGTACCTTCTCTGGCTGCGTTCTCTGTCGGGACAAGAGGAGCAGGAGGGGGAGGGGCCCGGGCCGGCTGTGTGCAGGAGAGAAGAAGAAGATGACTGCACCTCATGCTGCCCCAGACTTTCCCTGAAGAGAATGTAAGTGTGTGTGTGTGTGTTAGTGAGTTGTGTGTGTGTGTGTGTGTGTGTTAGTGAGTTGTGTGTGTGTGTTAGTGAGTTGTGTGTGTGTTAGTGAGTTGTGTGTGTGTGTGTTAGTGAGTTGTGTGTGTGTGTGTTAGTGAGTTGTGTGTGTGTGTGTGTGTGTTAGTGAGTTGTGTGTGTGTGTGGCTTTGTGAGTTGTGTGTGTTTGTTTGAGTTGGGGGGGTCACCTGGAGTGGGGGTTAGGCTACCACCCTGTGCACACCAGATAGTAATGGTGAGCACAGCTCTGGATATCTGTATCCTCAGCCCCTCTGTGCTGTATGCTGAAACTTGTACAATTATAGCTAAAAGATGATGCTTGGTTCTTTATAAAGTGAGAGGCTTATGAAGTTCTGCAGCAGCTGAGAGGTGTGTATTATGAGGTTCTGCAGCAGCTGAGATGTGTGTATTATGAGGTTCTGCAGCAGCTGAGATGTGGGTATTATGAGGTTCAGCAGCAGCTGAGATGTGTGTATTATGAGGTTCTGCAGCAGCTGAGAGGTGTGTATTATGAGGTTCTGCAGCAGCTGAGAGGTGTGTATTATGAGGTTCTGCAGCAGCTGAGGTGTATGATGAGGTTCTGCAGCAGCTGAGGTGTATGATGAGTTTCTGCAGCAGCTGAGGTGTATGATGAGTTTCTGCAGCAGCTGAGGTGTATGATTAGGTTCTGCAGCAGCTGAGGTGTATAATGAGGCTCTGCAGCAGCTGAGGTGTAGTATGATGTCTGCTTACCTTCATAATACAACTCAGCTGCGGCATAACATCATCATACACCTGAGCTGCTGCAGAACATCATAATACACCTGAGCTGCTGCAGAACATCATAATACACACCTCAGCTGCTGCAGAACCTCATCATACACCTCAGCTGCTGCAGAACATCATCATACACCTCAACTGCTGCAGAACCTCATCATACACCTCAACTGCTGCAGAACATCATAATACACCTGAGCTGCTGCAGAACATCATAATACACACCTCAGCTGCTGCAGAACCTCATCATACACCTCAGCTGCTGCAGAACATCATCATACACCTCAGCTGCTGCAGAGCCTCATCATACACCTCAGCTGCTGCAGAACATCATCATACACCTCAGCTGCTGCAGAACATCATCATACACCTCAGCTGCTGCAGAACTTCATCATAAACCTAAGCTGCTGTAGAACATCATAATACACCTCAGCTGCTGCAGAACCTCATCATACACACTTCAGTTGCAGCAGAACATCATAATACACACTTCAGTTGCAGCAGAACATCATAATACACACTTCAGTTGCTGCAGAACATCATTTTAATTTTATCCTCAGGCAGCAGAAAAGCTAGAATTGGCCCTGTGTATTAGTAGTATGGATGTACATATAAAATGTACATACGTGTATATATCTGTTTAAAGTGTGACTGTATGTAATGTATACAGTGTGTGTTGTGTGTATATGATGTATGTAATATATATAGTATGTGCTGTGTGTATACGATGTATGTGTGTTATATTAATGGGGGTCATCTCTTCATGGTAAGCCCTGATATTTTGTCAATCTGTTATTTTACCCAGCAATGACGTTGGCACTCGGGAAATTACAGGTGTAAATAGAGAAGATATTTTTGTGTGAGCCATGACTACTTCGCCACTGAGGGCCGCCCACATGACTACATGGGGTAATTTATATATGGTTTTTCAAAGTTGTTTTTTTGGGGACGACTGGGGGGCCCAGACACTTTGAGTGTACGGGGCCCAGAAATTCCTGATGGCGGCCCTGGGTAAGCCCAGCAGACAGTGCTGGCTATTAGTGTTCCTGCTAGGCTAAGCGTATTCTTGCTGTGTCTTGTAGTTCTCCTGCCTTGACCTTTCTGCTTGACTTTTGACCCTTCCTTTGCTGCCTGCCTTTGCTGACCTAGACTGTTGACCCCAAATTATTGTGTTTGTTTGTCTGTCCTTGTTTTGTGTTATAGGGCCTTTGCACACTAAGTAAAAGAGACCATGACAGGGTCCATTCATGGTGTCTCTCCAAAAAATAACACTGCATGCATTGAATAGTGCTATATGGGAATCACATTATCTTAACAGAGAATACATTATTGGTCATCATTATACCCAGATGAGCCCATTGAGCCCCATCTGCACTGGGAATGTATTCCTTGTTAGGCATATGATTGAATGTTTTGATGGCTCCATCAGATCTCCAAACATACAGAGAGGGGATTTGCTGAAGTATACTACATGTTTGGATATGTCTATGACTTTCAATTACAGAAGCTATATATTGGGTTTCAGTATATAAATCTATAAATCTCATGTTAGGTATAAATATAATATGAACAGACGTTAAATATAGAATTGGTGACCATGTTTGTTCTGTCGTTACAGATGTGGTGGATGCCTACAAACAGAGTAGGAGCCCTGACAACCAACACAAATATAGAGTAAAAAATCTGTTGGATGAATTGTTGTTTATTTGCCCAGAAGACTCCATTGCCCATTTTAGATCGCTTGTAAATAGTAAAGATGATAAAGGTAACACAATAATCACCATATATACTATGAAGCTTGATCTGTGAACATATTGGGGAATACTTAAACTGATAGCACTGCTACTGCCTGGCTAGGAGACACTTTATTCAATCATTCCCCTTGATAGGCAGTTTGCTACCTGCTTTAACCTGTCACACCTGTGCCATAGACTCAATTCTATGGGCGGGCAAATTTTGTTCTTTTAGTGGAAGGCGGAATCCGCACGGCCATAGAATGGTGTCTATGGCACAAATGGAGATGCGTGTGGCCGTGAGCAGTTATGAGCGACGGAATCCGACGGAATTTAGCCATGTGGAATCCGGAATGTGAACCCACCCATAGGGGAAATGCAATGAACATTTGTTGATTGATTTATTTGTGATGGCAAATGTCATGGTATTTAGAAATCCTTCCTCGTGATTAAACCTCCAATGAGGCTATTTTGGTGCCATGTGCCTACCTCTTACTCCACCTCTGAAGGATTCCTTCTTGGACTCCGCTAGATACCAACAAATGAACTAAAATACATCCTAATGTTGTGTTATGATCTACACTGGCTTTACCAATCTCTCTACCAGGCCTGATGAGATTTACTATGAATTTTTGCTTTGCATGCTATAGGCCAGTGATTTTCAACCTTTTTTGAGCTGCGGCACACTTTTTATACTTAAAAAATCCCGGGGCACACCACCAACCAAAATGGCACAAAATGACACTAAAACAGTACATAGTATACATATAGTTAATAATATAGATTCTAAATGTATTTATACTCACTCAGTGTGAAACCTGGGCCTGTTTTCTTCTCCCCCCTGTGCTTCTCTCCCCCATGCTTCTCTCCACCATACTTCTCTCCTGTGCTTCTCTCCACCATACTTCTCCCCCCTACTTCTCTCCTGTGCTTCTCTCCCCCCTGCTTCTCTCCACCATACTTCTCTCCCCCCTGCTTCTCTCCACCATACTTCTCTCCCCCCTGCTTCTCTCCACCATACTTCTCTCCCCCCTGCTTCTCTCCACCATACTTCTCTCCCCCCTGCTTCTCTCCACCATACTTCTCTCCCCCCTGCTTCTCTCCACCATACTTCTCTCCCCCTGCTTCTCTCCACCATACTTCTCCCCCCTGCTTCTCTCCACCATACTTCTCCCCCCCCTGCTTCTCTCCACCATACTTCTCTCCTGTGCTTCTCTCCACTATACTTCTCCCCCCCTGCTTCTCTCCGCCATACTTCTCTCCCCCATGCTTCTCTCCACTATACTTCTCCCCCCTGCTTCTCTCCACCATACTTCTCTCCCCCATGCTTCTCTCCACTATACTTCTCTCCCCTGCTTCTCTCCACCATACTTCTCTCCCCCATGCTTCTCTCCACCATACTTCTCTCCCCCATGCTTCTCTCCACCATACTTCTCCCCCCCTGCTTCTCTCCACCATACTTCTCTCCCCCATGCTTCTCTCCACTATACTTCCCCCCCCTGCTTCTCTCCACCATACTTCTCTCCCCCATGCTTCTCTCCACTATACTTCTCCTCCCTGCTTCTCTCCTGTGCTTCTCTCCCCCATGCTTCTCTCCACCAAACTTTTCTCTCCGCTGTTTCTCTCCCCCATCCCCAGGTTTCTCTCCCCCCTGCTTCTCTCCCCCATCCCCATGTTTCTCTCCCCCCCCCCCCCCCTTCCTCTTCACCTCCTCTCAGATGGTCGCCGCTGCTGTCCGCCTCACCTACTGGCCGCCCGTAGGGCCCGGACGTGCTCCTCCAATCAGCGGAGACCGGATAGGAGGAGCACGTCCGGGCGCTACAGGCAGCCAGTAGGTGAGGCGGACAGCAGCAGTGGGGCGATCTGCAGGCGCACCATAGTTTGGGGAACTTTCCCCGCGGCACACCCGACCATGTGTCGCGGCACACTGGTTGAAAATCACTGCTATAGGCTACTTCCCCTTAGATCTCAGCAGTCTCTACTCAGCAGTTTTACCTCCTTTACTTTTCATACTTTAATTCCTTTCAGCAGATATGACTGTGACTTTGTTTCCAGCAAAACTTTTTGGATTGTAGGCCCTATAACATTAAATGTCTTACTAGACATGATCCAACCTTGATCATGCTCGAGTTTGCAGTCCTTTGTTCATCTCTAATAAGACGTTTTTGATTTATAGGGCCTATAATGTCAGCAGACCAAAAAGTTTTGCTGGAAATAAAAGGTGCAGTCATATCTATTGAAAGGCATGAAGGTGTGAAAAGGAAAGTAGGTAGAAGAGAGTGCTGAGATCTAAGGGGAAGTATCCTGTTGCATATGAACCAAAAATCCTTAGTTTAAAACAAAAAAAAAAAATCAGGTACAAAAATGAATTGCCCAATTCTAAAGAATAGATAACTGGATGAACAGTATGAAACTCAAAAATAAGAAATATGGCTGTATTTTACTATAGTAGATTACTGTTTTTTTGTTTGTTTTTTTTTACAGTTATTTAATACTGCCAAAAAGCTGTGTGTGAACACAGACCTCATAGTGATCTTAGTAGGACTCTGCTCAGTAGGACTGGTAATTTGCCTGGTGTCACCTCTTTATTTCCATTCCTTGAATGAGAGCTAATAAGAATTTATTGCATACATATGCTGGAGACACATGGTTATGCTATCAACCAACTTGCCATCCATTTGTGTTGAATTAGGTCCAAATGAAAAACCAATAAGGATTTCATACTAGAAACTATACTTTTCTAGCCTCCAAGAACATTGTAAGGGTGCCTTCACACATACCGACTCGTAGCAAAAAACTCGCTGCGAGTTTCTGCTACGAGCCAAGGTCCTGGAAGGCCCCTATCACTACATACAAGCAGTGGTCTGAAAGACCGCTGGGGGTATGTAATGCAGCCTCCTCCTTAACCCCTTTGGCTCCCGCACCGGTCCCGCACCGCTGTCTCCATACATTACCTGGCTCTGGCTGCACGGGGTCCCGGGGTCCTGCTCTGCCGCCCAGCCAATCAGTGGCTGTGGCTGTGCAACACACTGATTGGCTGGGCGGCAGAGCAAAACGCCGGGACCCCGTGAAGCTAGAGCCAGGTAATGTATGGAGACAGCGGTGCGGGAGCCGAAGGGGTTAAGGGGGCGGCTGCATTACATACACGCAGCGGTCTTTCAGACCACTGCTTCTATGTAGTGATAGGGGCCTTCCAGGACCTCGGTTTGTAGCAGAAACTGGCAGCGAGTTTTTTGCTGCGAGTCTTGTATGTGTGAAGGCACCCTAAGCCTATGTTCCCACACAGTATTTTTGCTCAGTATTTCGGTCAGTGAAAACACAGAAAGGCTATATTTCACACTGTTGATTTTGAGTGGAATGGCACCATTTAAAGGGAAACTCCAGGTAGAGGTAAAAAAAAATGAAACTTCTGCAGAAGCATATAGCATTACTTACCTGTCTATCACAGTTTTGTATGTACAAAAAATCCATTTGTTTTAGAGGTTTTTGTTTTGTATTGTGTTTCTGTACTTCCTGGTTGAGCAGTTCCCAGAATGCATTACTGGCTCTAGTTTGGGAGGACTGATTGGCCTTTGGGTGTGTCTTTAAATTGAAAAGTCTGTTGAATTTAATAGTAAAAACGGTGAAAAAAAACCCCAGTTTGAAGAACAACAAAAAAATAACGTCCACTGTTTGCAATAGCCGTCCAAAAATAATTGACATGATAATTATTGTGACGTCCGTGCAGATAATGTCCGTTACTTAATAGACTATGTGCATTGGATGTCTTTCATTCCATTGACTTCAATGCATTACATTGAAGTCAATTAACTTGGGGCAGAAACTGACTTTTTTTTTAAATAGAAAAGGTAGGCGCCTTTTCTCTTTTTTTTTATGTTGTGTGAACCTAGCCATACAGAGCCTTATTGAAACAATGAAAATAATAACATGATGCTTGTGTTATAGGGGAGCCAACAAGCTTTTACCTGCCCAGGTACTGTGATACAACAGAGAGAGGATATGCGGTGGCTATCTGCTGTGAAATAAAAGGCAAGAATTACATCCTGAAAGCAGAAAGTGATTCCATCAAACTTAGTGTAAGATTCTAACACATCTCATTTCGAATACTTTCTCTTTTCATATATAAATCTGCTTGGATATCTAGCTATAGTTTTGTGTCTGTGCAGTACTGATGTCAGTGCCAGAAACTTTTCTATTACTTGTGCAATTTAGACCAATACATTTGCATAGAGTGCAAAAACCCCTTTTAGGGTAGCTTCACACGTACCAGAACCGCAGCGGGTTTCATGCTGCGAGTTTTCATTTTCATTCCGCTGTGGATATGTGACCCGGCCCCTTTAACACACCCCCCCCCCCCCCGCCGCCCGCAGCCCCCGGCACGCAGCATACATTACCTGCTTGGCGCTACGGCTGGGTGTGAGGCTCCCGGCTCCCCTCGCTCCTCATCAACCAATCAGTGCTGCCGTGCACTGATTGGCTGATAAGGAGGGAGGGGAGCCGGGATATAATATATATAATATTATATAATATATAAAAAATTTAAATAACCTGTCCCTTTTGTCATTTCTAAACAAGAAAAATAATTGGGACTGCTGCATGCAGAATTTCCCAAACTATTAAATTATCAAATTTCTGATTTTGCACAGTAAATGGTGTAAGTGCAAAAACCCGTCAAAGTGGACAATTTGTTACATCACATCCAGATTTTTTTTTTTATAAAAAGTGATCAAAAAGTTAGGTACCGATAAGAAGTACAGATTATGGTGCAAAAAATGAGATCCATAGACCAAAAAATAAGAATATTATAATGATCAGAATAGAGCAATTTTCAGCACATTTATTAGTTGTTGTCTTTTTGAGTTACAATTTTAAATAAAATAATAGCTATATAAACTGTGCATTGTTGTAATTGTACTGACTTGAGGATGATAGATAATATGTCAGTTTTAATGCGAAAAATGGTGTAATGGCAAAAAACAAACAAAAAAACAAAACAAAAAAAAAAACAAACTTCAAACTCAGTTCCATTGAAGTAAATGGAGCTTAATCGCAAATCACACCTGAACTGCAGACAAGAGAGGGGGAAAAGTGGCCATGTTTTTGTAGCACTGGATAACCCCTTTAAGGAATAGAGGCCATAGACTCGTCACTATTGTAGTCACATACCTTTATTTTACATACAGTTATATATTTTATATTGCTTATTATCAATGATGATACTGCGCACCTTTAGCAATATTTATAACAATTAACCATGACAGTGATTTAATAAAAAACTTTTATTTTAATAACAGGAAGAGACGCAGCCAACCAGAATCCTAGAAAAGACCAGTAAATTCATTTTCTACCAGAAAGTATTTTCACCTGGGCATGAAAATTGTTATAAATTTGAGTCATCATCACAGCAAGGATTATACCTTGCATGGGACATAAAGGAAAAGAAGTTGATCCTAAAGCGGCCTGAAGGTCTCATTGACGAAACCACCAAATTTATGCTCATCCCATAAACTGTACTTTTGGGTAGATTTTTTTTATTTTTTATTATATATTTATTTTATATAATTATTTACAATATTTTTCACTTCATAAGACTAACTTAATGATAAGACACACTTAGGTTTTAGAGGAGGAAAATGCCAAAAAACAGTTTGCTGCCACAGGACACAGTAAACAGAATTGGTGTCTGTTCATTGTGTAGCGATGTGTAACTGCAGCTCAGCTCCCATTTAATTGAATAGGAGCTGAGCTGCAGTTACAGGTCACTACCTCTACACAACAAATGGAGGCAAATTCTGTAGTGCATACACTGTATTTACGCTCTATCAGGTTGTTCTGGGAGCAGTGGTGCAAGAGAATTAACCCTCAATGATCTGTGGGAGGGTTGTATGGATAGAATGAATATTTTCCATGTACCCTCCTACACTTCATTAAGGGTTAACTTCTAGCTTGGTGGGAGGGGAGGAAGGATTCGACGGACATGTAGATGTTATCAGTTATGTATGGCTACTGGCACTGCGACACAGCCACACTGTACACGGTGTGATGAGCCCCAGGCACTTCCGGTCTGCGAGAGGAGAGAGAGCTGTGTGCACAGATATGAAGGAAGACAAGTGGAAGGCAGTGAAGCAGCAGCCGCCGACAGATCTCTGCAGCCGCTGCAGGAGTTGGCGAGTAGATGTCCTGCAGCAGCTGTGGAGATATGTCCCCTTGGTGACCAGAAGCTCCTTCTGCTCAGCCAGAGACCTCCCCATAGGAATAGTATGTTAATTTCCTAAGACACACAAGTGGAGGGTTGCGTCCTATCAAGCGAAAAATATGGTAAATGTAGTTTTATTTAAGAATAACTAATAGTTATCTAACCGTCTAGCCGCTCCTGAGAGAAGTCGTGTGAAACCTGTGCTCCTGCTGGTATCAGCTCAAAGCGGAACAAAACCGCCTAAACTGACTCCATCTTGGTCTGGAAACAACTGTCCAACCTCGGTAAACCCTTAGAGATGGCAAACGGCCGGAAAAAGAAGAGTCCTCTTAAGCTAACAAGCTTTTTTCTGGCGTATGAAACCGGCCAAGATGTCACTGTCTTGCAACAACAGCAGACCACAGAGGATCTTCACACTGCTGTAACCACAGCATTCCCGCAGCATCAACCACTTCTATAATGGAGGTGAGTGGCGATCTCCTACCTGCACTCTGCTTACTTTAGGAAAGATGCGCACTAGGGGAATCCTCTTTATGCTCCCCAACCTATGCATCAGATAAGTTGCTGAACTTAACCTACTCCACTATCATGGAAAATGGGAGTAGCCACACCGCAAAGCAAAGTCATGTATTATACCCACATGCAACAACTGAGACTACTATTACTGAGTGTGCCATAAGTCTATTACTAGAAGATCCTAAACTGTCCATGCAATGAGATTTTAATCAGGCACTGACCCCTGTGCACAATGATAGAACAGATATTGGAGAACGCACTTTGCATATCGAGGATAAACTGTATGAACTTACTGCAGCGAATAACAACTTTGTGGACTTCACTTCAGCTTTGCTGGAAGTAGTAGAATCGCTTGAGCTTAAATATGCTGACATTGAAGACAGATCAAGACGCAATATTTGTTGTTTCATGGCATCCCTGAATCCCTTATCTTAGACTTCTTTTTTGCCATTTTACCTGATGCCTCAAACCATGATCTCATCATAGTTGGGCGCATCCTGCGGGAGAATACCATATCCTAAAAGTGGGGGCATGCAAATTTCGGGAATATTGACATAATTAATGAATTATCAGTGCCCTCTGGCAAGTTACTTGAGTTCTAATCCTTTCCTAACCTGTCCACTCCTCCTTCCCTCTATTTACCATCTTCCTCACCTATGTCCTACCTGTTCATACGCCTCCCAATTCCTTCCTAAGGGTATATGCACACAGAGTAATTCTGTGGGAAAACGCCCAAAGAATTGACATGACAATTCTTTGGGCGGACAGCGGAATCCACCTGAGCATATAATGGAGCCGGCGGAGAGGGAAGCGGGAGTTCGCGGGGACAAGCGGTGGACTCCGCACAGTTTTCTGACAGAATTACTGTGTGCATATACCCTAAGTTTGGTTCATGTTCATGTTTGGTTCCAGTTTGCAGATCATCATAATCTGCACTGTATAATTGTACTCCTTCTATGGTTATTTTATTATGTAACTATGGCTCCTACTAGCAATTTCTTTACATTACTCTTGTTTGGTTGCTTGTTTTGTACTTAAAAAAAAAATCTCAAAACATATGTTATAAACTGAGCGAGGTTCACACAAAGTAAAATAAATTCAAATGACGGACATAAAATGAGGGGAAAAAAATGTCTTATCTGATAGGACAGTCAGGTCAACAGAAACAATAGAGCAGACACGGACTGTGGACCCTAAACTGGTTTCCTCCTACTGTCCCTGCCTACTTACCAAGGACTGCCCAAGGTGGCAGCGGATGACTGGCCTACAGTCCCTAGTCTAGGAAGGTGTTACAAAAAATGAGGACAGACAAACACAATGTAGTCAAAAGACTGGCAAAACTATCAGGGGAGGCGGACAACAAGGACAGTTAGAATAGAAAGCAGATGATCAAAGATACAAGATAATATAAGACACTTCACAGGAACAGAACTCAATAGCCAGTGTCTGCCTGGAGTGAAGCTGATCAACGTGTAGTGGACCAGGTGCCCATTGGACCAGTCTCCTGATTCCCTAGCAAAGTACACCTGAACACTAGTAGACTGACTGGCAGGAGATCTGTCAGTCACAGAGCTAACCAAAATCAGACCAAGTTAACCGTGAAATGACCAGAGGGAATATGCAGTAACAGATGGGTGTGGTGAGGAATTCATTAACTAGCAGGATAGCAGGAGTAGGACAGTGTTCACACAACACAAAAGCATGTGACAAAAAAACCTGACTACCAGCACAGTCTCAGTTGCACACCATGAGCAGAGGGCAGACAAACACAGACATAACATTATCTAATAATGTGCTACATGAAAGCCTATGCACAGACAGCCGTTTTTCTATAGACTTTGATGTAGCACATTATTACATAAGAAAAACATATTTTTTCTCTACAGTATTTTAGGGCTTTTCTTTTACTGTGTGTGATCCCAGCCTGATTATACCTATGCATGAACTATACAATACATAACCAGATACAATGGTATTCAAAGGTAAAGTTACATGTGAAGAAGGGTTGTTCTGTTTTGCCAAAAACATTTCTAGATGGCAGGTTGAGTTGCCAAAAGCTAATCTCAGTGGTCCTGGTTTTGAAAGTAGGTTATTGTCATTTATGGAGATGTAGCCTAACCATTATAGTTGATGCCAATGGGTTTTGACAGGCCTCCAAGAAGCTATACATCTCAGTATGCCCTAAGAGGGTGCGTGAAAAGGTCCATCCATTTCAGCCTGGAAAGTAACTGAAATGTATAGAATTATCTTTTGGAACAGATTCCTTCTAAAATACATTCCTGATGTTGTTTAAATTAGCTTTTAGGTTTTTATATATTTCTGTTATAATAAGATACAATATACTATGTATATACTAAGTATTAAATTAAACCTTTGGACCATGAAGTAGAAAACAGTGGACTGTTAAAGTGAGGAAGACATAGGCCTGTAACTCTTAGGGTCCTATTAGACTCAACAGTTTTTAATGGTTGATGATTAATGATAAACGGTTGCAAACAAAATTGTTTAGCGTTAGCCTGAAATCTTTCACCATATTACACAGAACGATAGTCGTTAGTTACGATCGTTACAACAATTGCTACTACGATCGTTTACAGAACTACAGTGAACGAATGTGGAATTACAACGAACGATTAGCAATGATTTTAGGGTCAGATCTAAATCAACGATCAATGACACGCAAAAGATTTTTCGATCGCTGCCTGCAGTTACACAGGACGATCATCGTTTAAATTTGAATGATATAACGATTTCCCACACGATTATCGTTCCGTGTAATAGGGCCCTTAGGCTGGCCATACAGATGTTGAGAATTGAGAGCTGAGAAAGGTGTTGACTAGCAGCATAGCCCTTCACAACCTGGTGTCCTATGGTGGCTCCTGGTAGGCAGCAATCATCGGCGGCAGGCAGAACTTGAGCACCAGCACCGAGTCCAGTAAGAAAAATGCAATGTTACTGCGGCGGGTGGGAGAAATGACAGTATTAAAGGTATATGGCCACCTTTACCCAAGCACCATGAGTTGCTTGGTCAAGCATAGAGCTCGATGGAGCTCCCCAATGTTCTATCGAGCACTATGCTCGACCTAGCATGCTCGCTCAACACTGAGCAAGATAATGGGTAGGCCTCGGAAAGCAGTAGTTGTTACAAATTAGACAGCGGTATCCTATGCTCTATTTTGTAAGTCAATTAGTTTAAATAAAACACCTACTAAAGAGGTTGCCTAAGATTTGAAAAACATGGAAGCTTTCTAAAAATGTACAGCAACATTGTCATTCTTTGTCATGGGTTCCCATGAAGTCTCTTTGTACAATACACTTACACATAAGGGAATCAATTCAACACAGCGAAATTATGTTCTTCTATTCTTTTTGACCATCATGATGGTTGTCCAAAAAAAAAAACGGCCAAACAAAGAGGTTGTGTGGTTGTGGCCTCAAACTGAAATAAAGTGTTCTTGTTGTAGTAGGAATGCACTCATAATAAATTGTGATTGTATCATTTGGATGATATAACTTTGTAATAAAGTATTGCTTAGAAAATGTTCATGTTTGTTTTTTTATTGTGCAAAATGGTAAAAATATACTAAGATAATAATTGAGATTATTGGCTCCTTCTTGTATACAGGTTACCATTTCCTTTTAACAAGAAAGGACTGCATTCTCCCAGGCAGAAAAAAAAAAAAAAAACGCCGGGGGAGGGGGGGGGGGGGGGGTGAGATGGGGGATATCAAAACCCCTTCATCTGTAGCATTAGGTTTCCCATTTTATCCAGGGAGTGAAGCCTTGATGCAGTAGGAAGAGCAGGGAAAAAAGCACTTTATAAGCATTTTCCCTAATAAGTGTATATTGGGGATTTGTATAAGTTTTCTTGGGCAGTACAATACTTTAATAAACATTTTCACCGGACTTCTCCTTTAATGCGAACAGACTGGTTTACTATTACAATGGCACAAGGTGCACTTGAAAACAAAACATTACCAAAGGGTATAATTGTATTTAAAGGCAGACACTTATTCAAGTCCCTATTGTCTCCACTGAAGCCACTCTGAGGTCCTTGTTGGTTTACATAGGTCCACACCTGTTTCACTTCCCTCCTGCTACCTGCTCATTATCAGACCTTGTTCTAAGGAACCCTGACCTCTGAGTAGTTAACTAAAAAAAATTGCTGCCCCCCAAAAAATGCTTTCCTTTACTGTTACTTCTGGGAGTTACTAAAACCTACCTCTATACCAGGGGTGGGGAACCTCCGGCCCGCGGGCCGCATCCGGCCCCTGACACCTCCGGATGTGGCCCGCGGCTCCCCTGTGACATGCGCCGCTCTGGAGGAGAAGGAGCCGACACACACGGCATCCTCCTGTGTCTGTGACAGCTGCCAGGAGGATGCTGTGAGTGCCGGCTCCTTCCCCTCAGAGCGGTGCACATCTTCTGACTCCTGCCCTCCTGTGACGTGCGCCGCGCTGGTGAGGCAGGAGCTGGCACAGACACAGGAAGATGTGTTGTATGCCGGCTCCTGCCTCACCAGCGCGGCGCATGTCTTCTGACGTCATTTCATCGCGCGCCGCTGCAGGAGAAGACCGGCACAGAAGAGAGGAGGGAGAAGAGGACCTGGACAGCGTCGGAGCGGAGGAAAGGTGAGTGGGATGTCTATTTTTTTCATTTGGGGCAGACACTGGGGGTTAACTAGGCCACCAGGGACATGACTGGGGGGGGGGTTAACTAGGCTACCAGGGACATGACTGGGGGGGGGGGGGGTTAACTAGGCCACCAGGGACATGACTGGGGGGTTAACTAGGCCACCAGGGACATGACTGGGGGGTTAACTAGGCCACCAGGGACATGACTGGGGGGTTAACTAGGCCACCAGGGACATGACTGGGGGGTTAACTAGGCCACCAGGGACATGACTGGGGGGTTAACTAGGCCACCAGGGACATGACTGGGGGGTTAACTAGGCCACCAGGGACATGACTGGGGGGTTAACTAGGCCACCAGGGACATGACTGGGGGGTTAACTAGGCCACCAGGGACATGACTGGGGGGTTAACTAGGCCACCAGGGACATGACTGGGGGGTTAACTAGGCCACCAGGGACATGACTGGGGGGTTAACTAGGCCACCAGGGACATGACTGGGGGGTTAACTAGGCCACCAGGGACATGACTGGGGGGTTAACTAGGCCACCAGGGACATGACTGGGGGGTTACCTAGGCCACCAGGGACATGACTGGGGGGTTAACTAGGCCACCAGGGACATGACTGGGGGGTTAACTAGGCCACCAGGGACATGACTGGGGGGTTAACTAGGCCACCAGGGACATGACTGGGGGGTTACCTAGGCCACCAGGGACATGGCTGGGGGGTTAACTAGGCCACCAGGGACATGACTGGGGGGTTAACTAGGCCACCAGGGACATGACTGAGGAGTTAACTAGGCCACCAGGGACATGACTGAGGAGTTAACTAGGCCACCAGGGACATGACTGAGGGGTTAACTAGGCCACCAGGGACATGACTGAGGGGTTAACTAGGCCACCAGGGACATGACTGAGGGGTTAACTAGGCCACCAGGGACATGACTGAGGAGTTAACTAGGCCATCAGGGACATGACTGAGGGGTTAACTAGGCCACCAGGGACATGACTGAGGAGTTAACTAGGCCACCAGGGACATGACTGAGGAGTTAAAGAAGCAGTTCACTTTTTATTTTTTTCGCCCCCCCCCCCCCCGGGTAGCCGCTGTCAAGTATACTTACAGAAGATGATCGGTGTCCCGTTCCCGTCGGTCAGTTCCGTCCCGCGGTGCCATTCACATCGGGCGCGCGCTCACTTCCGCCGGCTGCTGCGAGTCCTCTTCTCTGCCCAGTGATTATACGCCGGAAGTCCCTCGCTTCCATGCATTTTCTATGGAAGCGCGTGACTTCCGGCGTTCAAATGACAAGGGAGAGAAGAGGAGTCACAGCGCCGGCGGAAGTGAGCGCGCGCCCGATGTGAACGGCACCGTGGGACGGAACTGACCGACGGGAACGGGACACCGATCATCTTTTGTAAGTATACTTGACAGCGGCTACCCGGGGGGGCGAAAAAAATAAAAAGTGAACTGCTTCTTTAACTAGGCCACCAGGGACATGACTGAGGAGTTAACTAGGCCACCAGGGACATGACTGAGGAGTTAACTAGGCCACCAGGGACATGACTGAGGAGTTAACTAGGCCACCAGGGACATGACTGAGGAGTTAACTAGGCCACCAGGGACATGACTGAGGAGTTAACTAGGCTACCAGGGACATGACTGAGGAGTTAACTAGGCCACCAGGGACATGACTGAGGAGTTAACTAGGCCACCAGGGACATGGCTGGGGGGTTAACTAGGCTACCAGGGACATGACTGGGGGGTTAACAAGCCACCAGGGACATGACTGGGGGGTTAACTAGGCCACCAAGGACATGACTGGGGGGTTAACTAGGCCACCAGGGACATGGCTGGGGGGTTAACTAGGCTACCATGGACATGACTGGGGGGTTAACTAGGCCACCAGGGACATGACTGGGGGGTTAACTAGGCCACCAAGGACATGACTGGGGGGTTAACTAGGCTACCAGGGGCATCACTAAGGATTCAAATCAGGTACAAGAGGCATCACAGAGGGTTAACTACAATAGCAGGGGCATTAGGGGAACAATACTTTGCCTTGTTCGGGTGCTGCAAACCCCCGCTACTAACTGCCGCGCACGGTATAACATTGAGTGCGGCCCTCGAATGATTTTATTAATGCCCGACCGGCCCTCGACATGGAAAAGGTTCCCCACCCCTGCTCTATACCTATTGAAAACTGACAGAACAGAGTGGCAGTTTATGGACTTAAAGGGTTTTTCTACTGAAAACTAACTTGGATAGGGGACAGGATAGTTTACAAGTAAGAAGTTGTGAAGGGTCCGACCTCTGTACCCTCCGCCGGCTTTATTTTAAATACAGCTGACCTTAGGCTCTATTCATTCTCTATGGAGTTGGCAGCTGCTACATCATGTCATCATTAGAGATGAGCGAACCTGGAGCATGCTCGAGTCCATCCGAACCCGAACTTTCGGCATTTGATTAGCGGTGGCTGCTGAAGTTGGATAAAGCCCTAAGGCTATGTGGAAAACATGGATATAGTCATTGGCTGTATCCATGTTTTCCAGACAACCTTAGAGCTTTATCCAACTTCAGCAGCCGCCGCTAATCAAATGCCAATTGTTCGGGTTCGGATCGACTCAAACCCGAACCCGGTTCGCTCATCTCTAGTCATCATGTGTGGATCAGCTCTGTTACATCATGTGCAGATCAGTTCTGCTACATCATCAGCTGGTATGGAATATATAGTATGGAGTGATGTGATGCAAAAAAACTGTCCTGTGCTTACTGAGCAATAGTAATGACAACAGTGGGCAGAAAAAAGAAAGCCAAGGGGGCACAATGTAAGTGGACCAATCAGGGAGAAGCACTGCATAATGAGAAAATGTAGTTTCCTGGCTGGCGCCATCTTGAATGTAGACCAGCTTTTAGAAAAACTTGAAAATCAGGAATGGCGGCAGCTAGAAAGTCGGGATATGGCTCAAAATACAAAGGGGGATTTGGTGAGTAAGACCAACTAGGTTTGGGAGCATTTAATTTTTTTAGCTCTTAGGTGGAATGCCTCTTTATTGCCTCCTGTCATTTCATTATAATATTACTTAAAGAGACTCTGTCAGTAGGTTAATGCTGTCCTATCTCAGGGAAGCATAAACTAGTGACAGAGAAGCTGCACGGAATGATGCATCACTTACATTGTCCTGTGCAGCTGATCCAGAGATATCTTCCTGAATAACACGGACAATAAGTAGTCCTCTGCATTATGCGTATGCACCCAATATTCAAATGAAGCAGAAAACTCCACCCACCATCTGCTGATTGGCAGGTATCTATCCAGGCTGTGTATAGGCAGTCAACTGTCAATCAGCAGTTGGGGGGGGGGGGGCAAGAATCCTATTCTCCTGAACACTGATCTGTTCAGCATTTCTATCACTAGTATATGCTTCCCTCATTTGAGGTGACACAAACCTAGTGACAGATTCCCTTTAACACAACTTATTTTCGTTAACAATACCAAAATTGAGACAAAAATAAAGTACAAATTTAATTCTTACGTTTACTGGCAATAATTACCTTTTTACTGATCGCTCACTTCTCCCCGGTGTCTGGGTCACTTCTCCCCGGTGTCAGGAAGACTCCAGACAGGTGAATGACATCAGTACACTACATCTATATAATAAAAAGGAAATTAGCGGCACTCCTTTTTATTATATTGCCAATTCAGAGACTGTATACTATAGCTGAGCACACCACAAGGTATACATTCGTTTTATCTACCTGCAAAGACTAGCTCCGTAGAGAGCATACCTTATGGGATGATTACATTGCTGTGCCTGTGCTCTGTCTTGTTATACTAGTACACTACGTCTGTTTCAGGGAGTTTCCTCTTTGTCAAGCGCTTGACAAAGGGGGAACTCCCCGAAACGGACGTAGCGTTTGATTCAACCTTTTTGCAAACTTCGATCCAAACCTGAGTTTGACAGGTTCTGTTTGCTCATCTCTGCTTGCCACACGTCACGTGAGTTAGACACATTTTTCTCTTTAAAAAAAAAATCTCCACCAAAAGTTCACACATTTTTCAGCCTCATTTTGAATTGTTAACAGATATTAAAAAAATGAATAAAAAAAAAAAAAGGACCAAAAGCAAAGTAACAAGAGAGACTGGAAGAACTGTGTGAACATATATAAGGCAGGTTCAAAATGTTGCGCCTGACTTTTGAGACGTGCTGAACATCACATCTGTCTTGTGTTTTAGGCACTTTTCCCAGGAAAAAAAAAAGTTGTGGGTTTTGCAGAAATTTTTTTTGTGGTTTTCAACAGAATGCATATGGTTTAAAGTGGACTGTGTTTTGTATAGTCATTTAAAGTAAAAGTTATTCATTATGTTAAACGATCACTAAGACAGCTGTGACCACGTCCACATTATTAGGAGCTTTTTATGATGGTTATGATGATTAGTACAGTAATTGTGATGTAATGTATAATACCATGTCTAATTCTAAACTGAACTGTCTAAAAAAAGTCAATGTGATACATCTCACTCATAGACCAGCAGTTTATTCTATTGTAACCGGCCAATAACAATGAATGTTATCTTATGAACCATTAACCCCTTAAGGACAAAGCTATTTTTTATTTTTGCACTTTTGTTTTTTTCCTCCTTGTGTTTAAAAGACCATAGAGTTTCCTTTTTTTTGCGGCAACAATTGTACTTTGCAATGACAGTGGAAAAAAAATAGTTTGCACGGTGAAATAAAAAAAAATGACGTTTTTAATTTCAGGTGGGTTTCATGTTTACATTTTTTTCCCTATGGTAAACCTGGCATGTTATCTATGTTCTTCATGTCAGTACAATTACAAGGATAGACAACTTATATAACTTTTATTTGACTGCTTTAAAAAAAATGTAAACCTTTTTTTTTTTTTTTAAACAAACTAAAATTGCTCTATTACCATTCTTATAACGCTTTTATTTTTGAGTTTATAAGGCTATTTGCCATCTTTTGCCCCATGATCTGTTCTTTCTATTGGTAGTTTGCTTGTGTATATGCAACTTTTTGATTACTTTTTATTCTGTTTTTTTTCCCAGATTTGATGTAACCAAAAATCTTCAATTTTGCAGTTTTGTGTTTTTTTGCAAGCCAATGTGATTATTCAGGAATGTGATAATTTAATACTTCAGGAGATTTTGCACGCAGCAATAGCAAATACGTTTATTTTTATATTTATTTATTTTTATATACAAAATGGGAAAAGGGGGGTGATTTAAACTTTGAATATGGTAAGAGTGTTTTTCTTATTAAACTCCGCCCCCCTATTTTTTTTTTTACTTTTTGCAGCAGATTTAATGGTGCAGATTTGATGCTGTGTTCAGTAATTTAGATCAAATCTGCTGCGGATCCGCTGCAGATCCGCAGCATAAAATTCGCTGTGATACGGTGTGTGTGTGTGTGTGTGTGTGAAGCTACCCTTAGTCTTTCTGGGGGGCACATAGGGATTGCTCATGGGGATCAATGCAGGAGGTATATATTACATTGATCCATGAATCTGGTGCTCGATTACTAAGGGCTGCTGGGATCAGAATCATAGCATCGCTGAGGCCCGGCAGGTAGAGGTGATCAGCTTGGAGGCTGATCATCACACTAGACGACCTAGGATAGTTTTTTAACGGCATCTAAATGCTGCTGTCAGTTTTGACAGTAGCATTTAAATGGTTAAAAGGACCCTAATGCTGCTGCATGCAGATACTGAGCCTTCTCTAGTGTCTATTCTAATGCATATTAGCATTAGAAGAGACATTACACTTGTGGATGTTGCCTTTGTGAGAAGCACTGCAGCCACGGCACATTGAAGCAGAACAAGGAGGGATAACTGTCATTCACCACTCGCTCTGCTTCCTTGTGCGGCGTCAGTAGCGCTTCTGACACAGGCTCCTTTCCCAAGTGCAATGTCTACTCTAATAGACAATATACATTGTCTGAGTATTTGCAGGCAGCAGCAAGAGCTATATTTAACTGTTCTGGGACCCAGGCTTCTGAATTCCTGCAGTTCCTGACACAGCCACTAGTGGCAGCAGAGGGGCCAAGTTGCCCCTTACCGCTGACAGTCAGTAAAAACATTTTCTCTAATAAAGTTATTATAACAAAGAAATGTAAAAAAACAAAACAAAACAACAACAACATAGTTTTACTGGGATACCCTGGGGTATACCTGAACTAATGTGTGAATGACTCAATTTTCCTGTTTTCTGTAAGATTACAACTAACTAGTTTTAATACATTTTTTCAGTGTAGTACTAGTGTGCATTTTTTCCATACCAATATTACTGCTTGTGACTGTAGCCTTAGGGCTCATGTACGTAGTGCTGCATGGTGATTTGTAAATGTATATGCAGATTCTCTTCCAGAGCAGAAGAGATTTTCTATGGGGATTTGCCTAAGTTTTGCCACTAGATATCGCTATTATTTGTATATGCACTTGTATATTGCACAGTTGTAGTGAACAAGGAATTATTGTTTGTTTGTAATCTGGACACCAATAAGAGCTCTTTTCTGTTCTCCACCTATCTCTAGTCTCCTTGCTTTTTTCTGCACTTTCTTCTCCACCACTCACAGGAGGTATTACACACACTGTAGGAAGTTGTCACATGGGAAGAGGTACATGCCCACACTTAGGGAGTCTTATCCAAGTCTTGGTAGAGAGAGGACGCACGATAAGACGGTCCCTGCTGTAGTTCAGCTGGGCCCTGGCTCTGCCAGGTCCCCCCCCCCCACCTGTCCAGTGTAGTTTAGTCGGGAGTGTAGTAGTGGATGGACGTATGGGAAACACAGAGACTCTTTTTTTCTTCAAAGCAGCACTTATTCCTATTATGCAGTGCTAAACCAGGACAGGACAAGACAGAGTGCAGGACATTATTCTGAAACAAGAGGAACTGTTCCAGATAGAGTACAAAGGCTTGTAGCAACTTTGCTCTATCTCACAGCACAGGTTTAACCAGGTAATCCTAGCCACCTTGCTCAACTCAGGAAACAAGGTCTAGGGCTTTTGTCACCCTAGGAGAACGGGTCACCTGAAACTGTAGGGCAACAGGTGGTACAGCAACAAAAAAAGAATCCAACACGGGCACAAGTAGTCTTCTACTTTCCAATAGTACCAATAGTCTAGGTCGGTCACAGCTCCACTCTGGACCACCGTGATAAGTACCCAAGGGACCCCCCCACAGCCCAGCAGGTCACCAACCAGAGGGGAAAGGGTATAGGCTTACTAAAATAAAAGCGGGTGTGCCCCCATACCTGTGTGCCCAACCAGCACTGGTGTCACGACAACCTACCATCTGACTGAGCTACACTCCGACCAACCACCACAGTAGGGGCGTCACACAGTACCATCTGGCAAGTGACCAGTCGACCATAGTGCTCCACAAATGCATCATGGGACTTGTAGTACTAAGCAACTGCTCAACCAGGACAGAACTAAGACCCCCAAAACAAATGGAGTTTTGGTAGCTTCAAAACTGGGGCAGACGGGTAAGCAATGCTTTATGCTATATTTTAACCTGATGTTGGAGTACTCTTTTAAGGACTACGGTGATTGTCCAGCTACCCTCTCTTTCCCAATTGCTCAGGAGCCTGCTCCACTTATAGGGAGTGTTATTGTGGTATATTAACTGACACGTCAGCAGTGCAGGAGATCCCGGAGCCCGGTGGGAGTCCCAGAGTGGTAAGTAAGTGCTGGAGCACGGGGTGAGGGGAATTATAATAGTTCATGTTGCCTGCCAGATGGAATTTTTTTTTCAAATGGCCATACTTCTACTTTAATTTTGACATTTCAATAGCTAAATAACAGATTACATCATTTTCGGCTCTGTGAGTCCACGGCGAAGCTTTACCTTCCGTAGGGTCAGTGAATTACAGAGTGTATGTGAATGAAAACTTAGTGCAAAACAGCTCCGCACATCACTAGGTGAGCCAACCATTGAGGAAATGAGGTGTCTCAAATAGGAACTCCTCTTACAAGTCTTACAAGTTTTTTTTATTCTAATAATGTGCGACAATAGACAGGATGGGGGAAGGGGGGTGACACTTGACCTACATTGATTCATCCATATATATTCATTCACTATACAGTATATAGTGAGAATAGCATGTCGTAAATGGAGCAGAATCACTACAATTACTATGAGGAACATAGGCTGTGAGTTTTATGGGAGACATATGCGGGACTTAAAAGGGCGCGTTGTCAGAGACTTTTATGAAGAATACCCTGAAAGAGACCTAAAAATAATCTGACATCCTCTGACAGAATTCCGCAGTCCGCATTGACTTTCAGCCAAAGCTCACAGAGTCTCGTTTTTTTCCCATTCCCTGGCTAGTGTCGATTTGTTAGGTATGCAGAGAAGAACACAAAGCTGCAGAACTTCATCTAGAAACCAATGGCGATGGCTGCAATTTTCAGAGGAATTTTTCTTTGAAGGGGTCACCTCAATGAAGTTCCCCCAGTACATGTTCCTGTCCCCTGCAGCATTGTAGGTTATTTGATTTGGCAGTATTGAGAACTTTGTCTAGATTTGCTCGGTGATTTCAGTGCATAGCGCAGGACTTCCCTTTAAGAAATGCTGAGTTGAGTAATGTGGGCGGTACTGTGTCTCTGTTAACCCGACAAGCGTGAAACACTGTATGAAGAGCTATGGAAATAACCTCAGTAGGTAAGTGGACTTCGTACTAATGGGGATTCATTACAACAAGAGGTAACTGCTACATAAAGCCACGTGTCAGAACACAGATCCACTCTGGGATCTCTTATTTCTACTTTCCTCGGTCTCCAAGTCTTAAAGGGATAGGACAGCTGGTCTGCTATAATGAACATGTGCTACACAGATATAAGCAATCTATTATCCCTTGTATCAGTAAGGGTCCATTTACACGGGAAGATTATCTGCAAAAGATTTGAAGCCAAAGCCAGGAATGGATTTGAAAAGAAGAGAAAGCTCAGGCTTTCCTTTATGACCTGATCTCTGTTTATAGTCTGTTTCTGGCTTTGGCTTCAAATCTTTGGCAGATAATCTGTCAGATAATCTTTCTGTGTAAATGGACCCTAAGAGGATACTTGCTGTAATTGGCAATTACAGGAGACTATGTCTCCTATAATGGTGCGTTTACACAGGCAGATTTATCTGACAGATTTTTGAAGCCAAAGCCAGGAACAGACCATAAACAGGGAACGGGTCATAAAGGAAGGATTGAGATTTCTTCTCTTTTCAAATCCATTCCTGGTTTTGGCTTTCAAAATCTGTCAGATAAATCTGCCTGTGTAAACGCACCATAACTAGTTCTGATAACACTTGCCTCTTTAAGAAGCAGATTGTGACTAAAGTTCCAAAAACATAGCAGCTTTATATAGTGGACCAAGTTGAGTGTTTTCGTCCTATTGGATTACTTTGGTACTACTAGTAAATGTCACATTGGTAACAATCATGGACATAAGGGGGGACTAAGAGACATTTCCCATTGAATTTACATAGGCACATTCACATGGATTTCTGCCTGTCTAATACACTGGTTGATGTCGCCAAGATTTTTTTTTCTATTATTGACTGATGTGGTGACTAATATGCTCATTTTATGTTTTGTCTAGCATTGTGGTAACATTAACCAATTTATGCAAAAAAAATGTTAAAGGGGTATCCCCATCTCAACTAATATAATTATACTTGTAGGGCTTGTCAAGGTATATATTTTTGCAAATAAATTCTTGTTACAAACTTGTCTCCTCCTGATATGCTGCTCTTTTCTTCCCATTGTTCAAAGCTTGTTGTCTAGGTTACTGAACACTGCTCTGCTCTAAATGCAGTGGTTAGACAAATGGTGCGTTTACACAGACAGATTTATCTGACAGATCTTTGAAGCCAAAATCAGGAACAGACTATAAACAGGGATCAGGTTATAAAGGAAAGACTGGGATCTATCCTCTTTTCAAATCCATTCCTGGCTTTGGCTTCCAAAATCTGTCAGATAAATCTTTCTGTGTAAACGCACCCTAACATATAGATAGATAGATAGATAGATAGATAGGAGATAGATAGATAGATAGATAGATAGATAGATAGATAGATAGATAGATTTATCAAACATGGTGTAAAGTGAAACTGGCTCAGTTGCCCCTAGCAACCAATCAGATTCCACCTTTCATTTTCCAAAGAGTCTGCGAGGAATAAGAAGGTGGAATCTGATTGGTTACTAGGGGCAACTGAGCCAATTTCACTTTACACCATGTTTGATAAATCTCTCTATCTATCTATCTATTTATCTATATGTTATAGTCCTTTTACACGGGACGATTGATCGTTTGTTTTTGCACGATAACGGTCAAATTCGAACGATAATCTTACGTGTAACGATCAAACGACGAGCAAAAAATCGTTCATTTTGATCTTTCAACATGTTCTCAAATCATCGTTGATCGTTCGCAAAAAATTTGCAGATCGTTCCGTGTAAACATTCTTTCAGCGATTTTACCTATGTGTGAGATAGGCTTAAACGATCGCAAAACGATCGCATAGCGAATTTTCCGTACGATGTATCGTTCCGTCTAAACGCTGATCGTTATAAAAAAAACATTGTTCATTCAAAATCGTTAACCGTGCGATCGGGCGAATTATCGCTCCGTGTAAAAGTACCATTAGTCTTTCTTTACACCTGTTTGATAAATCTCCCCCATAGTGTAGATTTATCAAACTGGTGTAAAGTACAACTGACTAAGTTGCCCCTAGCAACCAGATTTTTTGGAAAATGAAAGGTGGAATCTGATTGGTTGCTAGGGGCAGCTGAGCCACTACTACTTTACACCAGTTTGATAAATCCCCCCCACCCCCATACTGTGTATATTATACTGTTATACATAAATATGTAAACTATAGCTATATTCCAACCATACCAGCTATATACCAACCTTACTAGCTTTTATAGCAGAGTGGTGGTCAGTAACCTAGAGACCAACAATGGGAGGAATAGCCCAGCATATTGGGGGAAGGAGGCAAGTTTGCTACATGAATGTATTTGCAAATATATTTAACTTGGCGAACCCTACAATTCTAATTATTTTTTTTATACCTTTTTAAGTGTATGCTGTGGATTGTTGTCTTGGCATTGCAGTGCAGTTTTTATTAAAAACTTTTGGCCTCAGATGGAAATTTACACATACTAGAGGCTTTTCATAGTGGACTAAGTCAATTCTTTTAGTCCTATTGCATTACTAGTGTACTAGCCAATGTTACAGCCCATAGATGTGACCTGTTCTTTGACAGGTTGTCATCTACAGTGGTAAGAGGTGGTGGTTTTGCATGTGTTTCTCTGTCAAGTTTCTTAATGGTTAACTCACCCAGTGGTGTGCAGGGCTGGTTTTAGACTTAGTGTAGACTTAGCAAAAAAAAATGCAAGTGTGAGTGTTGAAATATCATACCAACAAAGTCATATACTATAAGCTTTAGTAAAATACTACACAAACAGTAGTATTACCAAGAAAACCAATATCCAATAAATTACTTTTTTAGGATGAAGAAGTTGTGTAATTCTTTACAGTCTGACACAGTGCTCTCTGCTGCCACCTCTGTTTATGTCTGGAACAGCCCAGAGCAGGTGCAAATCCCCAAACCAAACCTTATTGGGGGCATCTATGAAGACCGGTGTACGAGTATGCCGGTCTTAAACAAAGCCCTGCCTCCTTTTTCCCAGAAGGATATACTAAGAGGTGCACGCCTCTTGGTAAAACCGCCCGACCCTGCGCAGGCTCTCCGCAACAAATTTGTATCACACATCTAGATTTAAATCATAATGTACGTCCACGAGTCACAACTGTTACCCCCCACCCGCCCATCAGGCGATCAGGGGATACAACAGGCGTACGCACCATCTCCCTAGCGCAGCCTTCATGAATCTCCCTCCTTGTGTTCAGGACAGTTCCTGAATAATGACGGGCATGCTCAAGTGCGATCATCTCTATTCCTGACATGAACAGAGGGGGCAGCAGACAGCAGAATAGAAAGAGTAACTTTACATGACTTACTCTGTGGTATACAATGGATGATAGGGTTCAGGCTCAGAGGCCTCAATTGTTTAGTCTCCCGATCACTTCATTTAATTCCAAATCTCAAATTAGTGTAAAAGATTGAAACAAACAGGTATTAGTCATCATGGATCAGGAAGCAGACATGTCCCTGCGGCATAATCCATGAATGTTTTACTTAGTTTCTATAGTGACATTTAATAAGAGCTGGCTTTTATCCCAGAGGTACTATGTATTTTTCCACATAACTTGAATGCACTTTTTGTAGAACAGGTTTATTCAGTTTCCTCCAGCTACTCCACATTCCCACTACCCGAATCTCTCCGTCACACTGACGTATCTCTAGGTGTCTTTATTTCTCCTGTCCCCTGTGGTTTCGGTTAAGCCATAAACCTTAGGGCCTTATTCACACCTGTAATCTACTGATCCGTATTTCCGTACTCAAATCACAGCACAGTTAGTCTATTAGGCTATTTACACGATCAGAAAAAACCGAAAAGAGCCCTTTGCCAGAAATCAAAAAATCATTAGTCTGTAAGGGATACCCAGTAAATGCTCAAAACCATCATCGATTGAATATATACCACCAAAGAGTACTTCCTTCACATAGAAGAGATATCTGAGCCCACTACAAATAAATTAATCATTGAAAAACTTTATTTGACATAATTATTATACACAAACATGATTTAAAACCCTGATAACTAGTTTAAACATACAAGGAAGAGGAATACAAAAACCGACAATACAGACAAAGGGAAGGAAACCTACAGGGTCCATGCATGGAATAGTTGGAAGGAATTAAAACATGTTTAAAGGGGTTGTCCAGCGATAAAAAATTATTCACAGAATAACACACATTACAAAGTTATACAACTTTGTAATGTATGTTATGTCTGTGAATGGCCCCCTTCCCCGTGTCCCACCACCCCCACCCGTGTACCCGGAAGTGTGGTGCGCTATACATTACCTGTCACGTGCCGACCACGGTCTCCGATCCTCAGCAGTGACGTCTTCTTCGGGAGGCCAGCGGATCTTCCCGAGTGCTGGCCGCCCTCTGTAGCGTCATTCGAAGCTTAGCCGCGATTGGCTGAGCATAACCGTGGCCGCGTCATCAGCCGCTCAGCCGCGATTGGCTGAGCACAGTTATGCTCAGCCAATCGCGGCTGAGCTTCGGATGACGCTGCAGAGGGTTGCCGGCACTCGGGAAGATCCGCTGGCCTCCCGAAGAAGACGTCACTGCTGACGATCGGAGACCGTGGACGACACGAGATGCGGTGAGTATAATGCACCACACTTCCGGGTCTAGCGTGGGTGGGGGGAAACACGGGGAAGGGGGCCATTCACAGACATAACATACATTACATAGTTGTATAACTTTGTAATGTGTCTTATTCTGTGAATAATTTTTTATCGCCGGACAACCCCTTTAAGCCAGTTAATAACGTGTATTGCAAAGTGCAATAGTGCAAATGTGCAATAGACAAACAAAAGGCGAAACATGTAAGAAAAATCACAAAAAAGACATAATTTATACAGGGTTAAAATAATCTGAGCTGCTGAATGTAAATAGTAAAGTGCATATAGTGCTCAATATTCACTAGCAGTCACCTCAGATAAATGCCCCATGATAATCAATGCCCTAAGTTAGCAGTTAAGTACAGATATCATGCATGCATGCCGTGCGGTTCCCTTACCCACAGAAACACCCCAACGCCGTTTCGGTACACCCTTCCTCAGGAGGTGAATGATGGGAAGGTGAGGGGAGTATTTACAGAGGAAGGAACCAATCACATACATTGCCTCACAAGTGTGCACAGTTAATAATTAACATACCCATAGCGCGATATACCGAGGTGACTGCTAGTGAATATTGAGCACTATATGCACTTTACTATTTACATTCAGCAGCTCAGATTATTTTAACCCTGTATAAATTATGTCTTTTTTGTGATTTTTCTTACATGTTTCGCCTTTTGTTTGTCTATTGCACATTTGCACTATTGCACTTTGCAATACACGTTATTAACTGGCTTAAACATGTTTTAATTCCTTCCAACTATTCCATGCATGGACCCTGTAGGTTTCCTTCCCTTTGTCTGTATTGTCGGTTTTTGTATTCCTCCTCCTTGTATGTTTAAACTAGTTATCGGGGTTTTAAATCATGTTTGTGTATAATAATTATGTCAAATAAAGTTTTTCAATGATTAATTTATTTGTAGTGGGCTCAAATATCTCTTCCATGTGAAGGAAGTACTCTTTGGTGGTATATTTACACGATCAGTAGATTACAAGAACGCAGTCCTGAAAAAAACCACATGTCATAGTACGGACACCGATTTTTTTTTTTTTTTTGCGTTTTGGCATTCTCTCAAATCAATGGGATTCACTATTTTTTATAATATTATTATAACCTTTTGGCATCTGTATTTGTTGAAAGGTGTTTATAAAAAACTAATTTTCGGATGCACTACAGATGCTTAATCAGTATTTTTTAGTGGATTGTACGGGTGAATAGTGGGAGGAATCTATGGACATAAAAAAAATACTGAACGTATGCATAAGGCCTAAGTCTATGTTCATACAATGTATGTTTTGCAATTTGCAACAACGGCCGTGATTTATAGAAAACATATCTTGTATTGGAATGAATGGAATCCTGGCTGGAGTCTATACACATATTATACGCTCCGGCTGGGATTCCATCTGGCTGCAGGAAAAACTGACATGTCAGTTTTCTGTAGCAGCTATTCATTGAACTGACAAGACATGTCAGTTGTGTGTAGCGGTGAAACCCTTGTGCGCCCGCATCCGAATTCACCATAAAAGGAAATCTTCCGGCTGGTACTGCAGTACCAGCTGGGATGATCTTCAGTAACACCGAGCATTCTGTGACCCGGCCGGGCCACAGAACGGCCGGTGTTATATGTAGTGTGAACACGGCCTAAGGTTATCACACAGTATTTTTACTTGATATTTTGGTCAGTGTTTTGCAACCAAAACCCAGGAGTAGATTGAAAAGACAGAAAAGCTATGTTCACACACTGTTGAAATTTAGTGGATGGCCGCCATTTAATGGCAAATAATTTTAAAATAACTAATAATTTGCCATTAAATGGTGGCCATCCACTGAATTTCAACAATGTGTGAACATAGCCCTTCTATATAAAAGTGAAAAAAAACAATCAGTGGCCTGGTTTAGACTACTGTCAGTTTATAGAGGGGACGTGCACACTCTATGAAGCTAAGGGGGAAATGTGCACGGCGAAGGGGTTTGGAAGAAGTAGCTTCCGGCTGACTAAGCTAACATGTTTGTTTTATCTTTCAGAAATTGACTTTGATTTACATGACATACTGGATGGTGTCCTACATTTTAAAAGTAAGTATACGTCAACAAAAACTTTACTACAGCAATGTCCTGAGATAAGGAGGGTAGGATGCTTTTTGCACATTCAAGCCACATTCACACAATGTGAGACACCGGCCATTCATTGACCCGGCCGTGCCACAGAACGGCTAGTGTAAGTGAAGTAACTCAATTTCTCTTGAATTGGGATGCGGCTGGAGCCACACTCTCCATTGTGTGCACTGTCAGGGTTGTGCGGCTGCTATTCAATGAATAGCTGCTAGGGATCCCGGCCGGAATGTATTCTATGGGGGAGATTTATCAAACATGGTGTAAAGTGAAACTGGCCCCTAGCAACCAATCAGATTCCACCTTTCATTCTTCACAGACTTTTAAGAAAATTAAAGGTGGAATCTGATTGGTTGCTAGGGGCACCATGTTTGATAAATCTCCTCCTATGTGTATACACTCAGGCCGGGATTCCATAGACTGCAGCACAATGTAAATTTTCTATCAATCACAGCTGTTGTTGCAAATTAGCAACAACGGCCGCGGTTAATTTAAAATTTACGTTGTGTGAACGTGGCCTTGTCTTGGGAGCAGAACATGGTTAAAGCATTCTGCTCCCCATAACTGAAAATTAATCTATCCCCTTCCTTAGTCAGCAGTATCTGCCTCTCGCAGTCAGTCGGCAGTCCATTGATTCAAATGGAATTGCTTCGTAGAGGGAGGAGCCTCCAGTGCTTCAGGCCAGGCCGATGGTCGGTAATAGACTGGCGCCTTGCATCCCCATGCCAGCGCTGGTCTATTCATGGTAAAAACAGAAAAGCGATGTACTGTACTGCTGGTACATTCACTTTAAACAAATCAATAGTAGCATCTAGAACCCGATTGTTCGATATTTGATTAGCGGTGGCTGCTGAAGTTGGATAAAGCTCTAAGGTTGTCTGGAAAACATGGATACAGCCAATGACTATATCCATGTTTTCCACATAGCCTTAGGGCTTTATCCAACTTCAGCAGCCACCGCTAATCAAATGCCGAACGATCGGGTTCGGATGGACTCGAGCATGCTCAAGGTTCGCTCATCTCTAGTTGCATCCTTGTGTTACACAGGCTATTACTACACATTCTCGTACAATAATGCATAAAGCTAACAGTAAAATATATGGAGTGATCTAGAGTATAATACATAGAATGATCTGCTGGAATTTTCCTTTCCGCAGCAGATCCGTGGCAGATTTCATTTAAATAACTGAACACAGCATCAAATCTGCACCATCAAATCTGCTGCGGATCCTGTAGGTGTGAACGCACCCTTACACAATTACCCTATCTTTATTGATTTCCTTTTTGGAAAGCTCTTATCTCTTTTGTTAGTATAGCTTGACCTACCATTCCCTGATACCGAAACTCCTACCTGTTAAAGCCTAACCGGGCTTAGAAAAATGTGGACACTTTCTTCAAGAAACAGCAGCTCTCTTCTGCTCTTGGGGACAGGGGTGGTGCTGTTTTTGCAAGAAAATGGCTGTGTTTTTTCTTCGATAACCCCAATGTTATAGGTAGAATTTTGCATATAAAGAAACGTAAATTTTTAAAATTTTTAAAATTTTTACACAAGTGTATCAACAAAAGTATACTACAAACTTAAAGAGGAATATGTCACGGAAAAAAAACAACCCAGAATAACCGCGATGGTTTAAAGCAGGCCCTGGGCATTAAGGCCAAAACAGACTGTGGAGGCAAGGGGTCAAACTGTATGCCCAGGTGAGGGGTGAATAAAAAAATAAAAGTTGTGTCGTTGAGTGTACTCCTCCTGGATCTCTCTTGGGATTGCAATCTGTCTCAAAAGTTAGAACTGGTGTGATTAATAACTTTTGACCTGTGATCAGACAAATTACAGATAATGACAAAAACTCTTTATATATATATATATATATATATATATATATATATATATATATATATATATATAATCAAAAGTAGGTAGACGGCACTCCAGTCAAGTGGCGCCTACCTACTTTTAATTCTTTATTCCGTGGAGTTGGACGTGCACCCATCTCCCTTTCTCTAATGTCTAATGTATTAATTGATACAGATGGATTGCTGACAGACATACAGGCAGATGCATGGAAAAAGTCACTGAGTCAAATAACATGCATTATTGAGAACTGCTTTAAGAATTGCTTAAAAGTTCGCCCTGATGACCCTGATGGTTGCAGACCCGTCTTTGCTAATCCAGGAACAGGTAATGAAAACGACTTGTGCATTGTGAATTATTAAGGTTAGAGTAAAATCTAACGAAAAAGTATATATGGACCCTATTTAAAGTGTACCTCTGATTAGAACAAAGGGAGAAACTTACTATACCCGATTTATGTCATTTTTCAGCATATAAATTTCATATGGCTTACATTAGTGTTGAGCGAGCACTAAAATGCTTGAGTGCTTGTTACACGAGTCAAACATATTTTTTTAGCCTTAAAGCTTGTTGATTGGCAGCTCAGGTGCTCCCTCGAGCATCGATCAAGCACTATGCTCGATAAAGCACACACGCTCAAAACTAGCTTACATTACACTTACACGCCCGTTTTTCGAATACATTTTTGCATCTGTCCTCACTGCGCTCGTTGCACCAGAGGGGCGGAGAGGGAGTGGGTAGGGGGCGGAATGGGGGGCGCAGACTCTGGGTCCGCTCAACTTATAATTTTTCTCCCTGAAAAATGATAGGGAAACCTACGCCAGGTCAGAGCTGGCGTAAGTTTCCCTCCGTGCGCACACTGGTTGGCACAGGATTAATGTAGAAGCAGTGCGCCTCTACATAAATCAGCGAACCGTTGGTACTGCGGGGACATTTTTAAGCCCGGCGCAGAAAATGCTGGACTTAATAAATGTCCCCCTTACAGTATGCCTTATTCATAGGATAGATCATAAGTATTGTACTTGACTACCATTAGTGCTCCTATAATGGAGACTAATGCGGTTTACGCTATGCACTGTTAGGGTATGTTCACACTGACCAAATACGGCAGAATCCCACAGTGTTCTGCAGTGGGTTAATGGGCGTGTCCGCTTCCTCCCCTCTCCACTCAAAGAATTGACATATCAGAAAGTTCCGCCGCGAAATTCCGCCTGATTTGCTCAGTGTGAACATACCCTAACTCCAGCCAGAGTCCAGTATGACAGCTCTGTCCTCAAGAACTCGGAGGGGTATCATCAGTCACATCTTTGTCGTCAGACACGTATCCCATATTCTGTATAATAGAGATGAGTGTCTACAGTGGTAAAACCCTTCTTGATGCAAAATTTGTAACCAGGCTCCCATTAGCCATTTAGCTTTTGACCTTTATTTTAGCAAAGATCAATTTACATAATGTGGATTCCAGCAACAAGAGCAGACAGTTATCAAGGAGGCAGGGAGGATCACTATGTTAGGCCTTCACTCACACTGAAAATAAGGACACATGCCACATAACACTTGGCATGCCATTGGAAAAAATGTAAAAGATTAGATGTATCAATGTGCTTTAGAAGCTAAATAGTGTAAATTCAAAGGAAAAAAAAGTGTGAGGATCAGGCTGATTGAGAATTTTGCTGGTGTCTTAGGACCCGATTACACCGAGTGATAGTCTGTCTGATAAGGACGAATCGGGCAGATATTGTTCTATGTAATAAAGAAAACAATCAGCCAAGGAGCTAGCAATCGTTTGCTCGTCAGCTGATCATTGTCTTTCAACAAGTTTAAAATTCATCATCTAACAACTGATTATATAGAAAATAATATAGAAACTACGCTCACCTCTTCATGCTCCCCCGGAGTCCTCTTGCCTTGTGTCTGTTTTTCGAGCTGACTGCAGCTGCCACTAACGTTTCCACATCTGTCTCTACAGTGACAACCTGCTCAGTCAATCACTGACCGAGACGGGACAGCACCACGTTCAGTGATTAGCTGAGCAAGCTGTCACTGCAGAGAAATGTGTGGAAACATCGGTCGCGGCGCTCAGTGGACATAGTGACAAGGTTTTACTGAAAGAGTAGTAGATGCTTGGAACAAATTTCCAGCAGATGTGGTTGGTAAATCTACAATAACAGAATTTAAACCTGCCTTAAAAACATTAAACATATATCTATTCTAAGATAATAAGAAGGAAAATATTAAAAGGGCAGACTAGATGGACCAAGTGGTCTCTTTCTGCCGACAATTTTGTATGCTTCTATGACACTGTGGGAGCGTGGAAAGGAAAGCGTAATTTATTTATTATTTTTAATATAGATCGGAATAACCCTTTCCATGCAGCAAGGGCTGCAGGACATAGCTAACAATATCTGTGCAGCCCTTGCTGCATGATCATCATCAAGCTGTGTAATAGGCTCTGTAAGCGAGCACTGATCTGGCAGATCGGCACTCACCCCCTCATCGGGCGGTGTAATACAGTCCTTAGACTGCCTAGACCCCCTTATGGCAATGCCATACCCTGCTGTTGAGTTAAGTGCATATGGTGCCTAAAACACATCATAAATTCATTTTAGACTTTGATGCAAGTGTGGCACCAGTTGCAGAAAATCAAATGGGATAAATCTGGGCCTAAGTGTGACACCAGCCATAGGTCTCCTGCACATGTGCTAGTATATGCATTGTCGTTCTCCTCCCATTTCCTCTCAACCTATTGTTTTGCTTTACACAAATTTTTGTGGTTTTTGTATTGTCTTTGCTCATTGGCTGCTTTCTGTTTTTAACATGTGTTGTTACGATCAGCTGATAGACCATTATTAAGTAAGCATGCGGACAAAACGTGTTGGTCGAGACAAGCAGCATGATGGGCATGCAAAAAAGATATTTTGGGGAGATTTAACAAACATGGGGGGAGATTTATCAAACGTGGTGTAAAGTGAAATTGGCTCAGTTGCCCCTAGCAACCAATCAGATTCCACTTTTCATTTTTCAAAGTGTCTGTGAGGAATGAAAGGTGGAATCTGATTGGTTACTAGGGGCAACTGAGCCAGTTTCACTTCATACCATGTTTGATAAATTTTCCCCATAGTTTTTAATCCTTTTTTTGGAGTGCTAAAACCATTGCTGCATTCACATCTCCTTCACACTTACTTGCCAGTAAGGTGAGAGGGGAGCATTACAAACATGACTATAATCTGCCACCCCAATACCCCGTGACTGGTCAGAATATTGTTCTCCGGTCAGGTGTATGGGCCACAGCAATCCACACACATACCTCCCAAGTGTCCCTCTTTTGGAGGGACAGTCCCTACTTTTGACCCATGTCCCTCTGTCCCTCTTTGCCCCTTACATGTCCCTCTTTTTGACCTAGGAATTAGATCTGCATTAATTAACCTTCTATGTTGCTCTAGAAAGTGTCTGGTTTCCTACTGTATAATAGACCCAAACTTGCATATTATTCTATCATGTGGTGCAAGCTGGATCATAAACATTGTTATATTCTTATGAATCATGTGACATTATGGCCGCTGTCACACATGTAGACTCATTGAGTTCTATGGCCCCATACACATCTGTAGGTGTTTCTGATCCATTTGGGGACATGATCCATGCCACAACAAAACAATGAAGTCATTGTGCGTCTGTGTCACCTATCTGACAGGGGTCCCTGCAAATGCCGACAGGAACTGAAACACATTTGTAATCCTGTCCGCAGTTTTGGGTCCGCAATTACAGACAGCGTTACTGATGTGTGAATGTGACCTAAGGATGCAGTCACACATACAGGATCTGCTGCAGATTTGAAGATATCGATGTAACTAAATGCATCAATCTGCAGCAGATGCTGGATGTGTAAATTCATAAGTAAGTAATGGCTATAAAATTTTTCTAGCATGAACCACAACTGTCCCTCCTTGTCCGTCCAAAATGTTGGGAGGTATGCCACACAGGTTCTCTTTAACAACTTCAGACTATACTGTGCTTTATTGCTTCTTCCAGACCAGCAAA
This sequence comes from Dendropsophus ebraccatus, assembly GCF_027789765.1. NCBI lineage: Eukaryota > Metazoa > Chordata > Amphibia > Anura > Hylidae > Dendropsophus > Dendropsophus ebraccatus. Next base: position 37,221,025 of record NC_091465.1, read on the forward strand.
CATTTGAGCTCCAGCTCTATAAAACCAATGGTACATATGATGGACTCTCTGTGGCGTTCTCTGTACAGTATAAAAATGAGAAATACCACTTGTACTGTACTGAAGATTTGAAGCTTTACTTCACGGTAAGTCTGGAATTCAAGATATAAAATTTAAGATAAGATTAAAAGAGCTCTGTCAAAAATGATAATTTTTCAGGAGGAAGGGGGGGGAACATAATAAAAAAGCGCTCCTTGTGGCTCTGCAGTGACGCATCACAGACTCCCAGACCGCGTCGAAACTCATTTACCCCCAAGTCGTGATTACATCATGATTCGTGAGAAAATACCCAACCCAATTGATAGATCATTCGCTCAGCCAATCAGTGACTGTTGAAAAAGATCCAGGAGCCTAACGGGAGTCCCGGAGCGGTAAGCCAGCGATGCGGAGGCATGGGGAGAGGGAGGTAGTGCTTGTTTGTTATGTTCCTCCCTGCCTGCTAGAAAATGATTATTTTCTCCACACTTCCCCTTTAACATATAATTTCCCCTTTAACATAAAAAGTGATACTGATGCCCCTCCTTGGGTAAGTGTGATTTTCGGCACCATCAGCTACTGTGCTGTACTGTATGAATGTGAATGTTCACAAAAGTGCCAAGTACAAAGATATCACAATACAGTATAACAAAAAAAGGTATTTAGAATAGATAGAAGATATCACCCATACAATGCATTGGCTAGTCAGGTGTGGCACAGTGAAATTTATGCCAGTTCCCAGATGTCGTAGATTTCATGTTTGATTGATGTGTCACAGCCGTGTGCGCAGCAGTCCACACCCCTGCCCGCTCTCTTACCCGCTGTGGCGTGTCTCCTGCTCCCTCTGATGTTACGTTTACACAGAGCGATAATTCGCCTAATCGATCGTTTAACGATTTTGAAGCAACAATTTGGTTTTTACAACGATCAGCGTTAAGACGAATAAATCGATCGAAAAATCATTTGAAAATTTGTAAGAAAAATCGTTATTGCGATTGTTTTTAACATTGCTTAAGCCCATCTCACACATAGGGCAAATCTGTGAAAGACTGTTTACACGAAGCAATCTGCGAATTTTCAGCGAACGACGATTTAAGAACATGTTGAAAGATCAAAATGAACGATTTCTCGCTCGTCGTCTGATCGTTTGCTGGTCGTTTATGCAAAAATTAAAACTATAATTGTTCCGTGTAAGCGCAGCATTACACTCAGGTCTTTGGTTCCTCCTCTGCTTCTGGTGCCTGGTTTGTGTGCCACCCTGTCCTCGCCTCTTAGGGCACATCCCCATCTCCTAGGGCACGTCCTCGCCTTCTAGGGTTCGTGCACAGGCACTATTCTTTCCTTGCCTCCTAATAAAGTCTTCCCCTTCCTATTCCTTGCTGCATGATCTATAGTGCTCATTGCCTACCAGAGAAAGGGGTTTTCAAGTTCCTCGTTCTTTTCAGTGTAGCAGTCCTCCTTGCTCACATTCCTTGACACCGTTCCTGTCTGATGCCTGCCCTAACCTTTCTGCCAGTTCCCGACCACATTCTAGCCTCACATCTCTGTACCTCGCCTTGCCTCACCTTGCCACCGACACAAGCAAGTTGCGCCAGGGGTAGTGACCTGTGGGTCACCTGCCACGTCAAGCCCATCCCAGCCCACCACCGCTTGTGGAGGTTACACAGATCCACTGTGTTGTAGCTGTTACATGATGCCAGTTTACTGATGTAAATCATAGTTCATCTGACTGCTCCCCACTTATTACACTATTGCTCAAAGCACCTTTTTTATGGCAAGTGTGCCATAAATCCACCATAGCCACACATTTTTGCGCCAGGAAGCTGACATTGGTCTTTATTAAATTCTTTATTTTTTACATTCACTGTTTTGTAGGTTTAGGTTAGTTTGTTGCCTTTCTATTACGTTCTTTTTTTTGTGTTACTATTCTGTGTGAAATAATTAAAGAGAATTCTATATTTTTTGTAATGACTATGATTTTTGTAGGTTGCTGTTATGACAATAAGTTATTCTTGATATGTTACAGACCTGTGATTTTGATGTATTTCCTGATTTAGTTGACATTACAGTTAATGGATGTTTAGACATTTATATTTTTGGCCAATACTGCTGCTTTGCTAACGGTCATGCAGGTGACATATAGAAGAACTAGAGAACTAGAGTTGGTAATAAATGATGACATCATGAATAACAGATACATTTTTTCATGTTACAGAAAGGAGATTGTCCCTCCAGTATTGCAGGAAACCGAAGCGATATCATCTTTTTCCAAAAAGAATTCAGTGATGGTGACAACTGCTTTAAATTTCGTTCATCTTTACATGCAGACTATTACTTAGCCGTCAGTGATGAAGGTGGAAAGGAAATATTAATTCTCAAGAAATCTTGTGATAAGTTGGATGAAACAAAAAAATTTAATATAAAGGAATAATGTTAATAGTATGTTATACATTCTAAAGTGTATGGCTTTCTAGCATAATATTAATTTGTAACATTATGGGGGGATATGTCATACTTTAGGGCCAGCTCACACGGAGTAAAACCTCCGTGCTATACAGGCAGTCTATTGAAGGGCTCGCGCACCTCCTCTCTCTGCTCGGAAGAATTCTTCCGAGAGGAGGAACAGGCCTTCCCATAGCCTGTCTGTATGACATGGAGGCTGGCGGGAGGAATTCCGCCAGTTTTACTCTGTGTGAACTGGCCTTTATACTTAATATTCTATCCATGAAGGCTACAGATGTAAACACTACAAATGTGCAAGGTTATCAGCAACTGGCACCATATTACTCAGACGGGCAGCTGGTTAGTGGATATGGCACATGCAACCCACAAATCCATAAAAAATACAGTGTGCCACTCTTTTCTTGTATAAAACTAAACTGTAATTTAGTCAGACAGCTGCAAAGTCAACTAAATTGTTACGATACAACTAGAGATGAGCGGAACTTTCGGTCCGAAAGCCGCTCACTCCAGTGCAATGCCTGCGATCCCGGGTGCATAGTTGCGCTCCCGGGAATCTGCGGCCGGGATCTTCCAGGGAATTCAAGATACATTCCCTGGAAATCCAGGGAATGTATCTTGAATTCCCTGGAAGATTCTGCCCGCAGATTCCCAGGAGCGCAACTATGCACCCGGGATTGCGGGCATTGCAGGCATACTAATTGAGCGAAGATGCGCTCATCCCTAGATACAACAAGGAAAGCCCAGCCATGTATTGTGAGAAGTAGAGAGTCTAGATGTTGAAAGGGTAAAGTGCGGAACACAGAATGTGTGAATGCGGCCTAAGGCTGTAATGGAACCCTTACGGGGGGGGGGGGGGGGGGGGCAGCACTGGTTGGTCCTGTTCCCTATGGTGGTAAGAAACTGTGCAAGACTCCTCCCAGGAAACTAAATTGTGAGTAAATAAAAAGTTGGAGTATGGAGAAATAGGGGTCATAAAAAGACTACGTTTTCGAAGCATTGACAACCCTGTTAAAGATACCCGGTATATTATTGCCATAACAGGTATCTAACAGTGCCTATGATCATAACACCATCTTGCAGCTGACAGATTCCTATTAAGTTTCTCCACTCCGAACTCGAAACTTGAAACCATGTTTGGATGGACCATATAGCTGTATGCAGTGGCGTAGCGACCACCCGCTACCAATGGGGGGCCAGCGAGGCCCCCCGTTGCCACGTGGAGGCTGGAACGGGCCCCCGTCTGACGTGTGGCTTCAAGCTCTACACGGTCCCTTCCCCGGCAGCACAAGTATCAGTGAGGTCAGTGTGCGCTGGGGAAGTACTTCCGGCACACAGAGCGTCTATAACAAGCGCCCCCGTGCCGGAAGTAACATCTCCGGTGCGCACGGAGCTCACTGATGCTTATGCTGCTGGGGACAGGACCGTGCAGAGCTGGGAACCGCGTGTCAGATGACAGCCAGACTGGAGGACAGGAAGAGTGAAGAGCCACAACGGGGGAGCGAGGTGTCAGGTGAGTTGTGTTGTTGTTTTTTCTTTTTTGGGGACCATCCATAAGGGGTAGACAGGGGGGACCATCTATAAGGGGGACACAGGGGGGACCATCTATAATAATGGACCACACAGAGGGGGGCATATACTATAGAGTCAGCCTACCTAATAAATGAGGGCTTAAAGGGGCCAATATAGATGTGCAGTTTGTATAGCGATGAGGAGTGTGGAGCCTAATATGTCTGTCTGGCAGATTATGTGGATTTGTGGCTCGGAGAAGTTCTCATGATGGCCCAGGACAGATGTAAAAAGAAGATGAAAATGGAAGAACTCTGATCAGAGAAGACATCCCCTGTGAGTCACCTGATGTAACTGCACTGTAATGTATATGATGTATAGAACCTGTGTAGAGCTGGGTACCTCTGTATGACTGGATGACGTGATAGTTATCTGTATACAGTGGATTATTCAGTAGCAGTGGTGGGGTTAGTCAGTATGTGGTGGTATAAGTTGGTAGCAGCGATGGTGTTAGTCAGTATGTGGTGGTATTAGTCAGTAGCAGCGGTGGTGTTAGTCAGTATGTGGTGGTGTTAGTCAGTATGTGGTGGTATTATTTGTTACTTGTTATCTGGTACAGTGTTTTATTGGATTTAGTATACTTGATTTGGTCAGTAACAATAAGGTGGTGATGGTTGTGGTTGTGGTGTAGCGGTAATATTTGCCCCTTGTATACTGGTATTATTATTGCTCTCAGTGTACAGGATTTGGTTAGTGACAGTATGGCGGTAATATGTATGGTGATAATATTTCCTATATGCTGATATTATTGGTAATATCTCTTGAGATTATATATATATACCAATAGCATCGCTTGGTCAGGAAAGGGGGGCCCAAGTTGACCTCTTGCACCAGGGCCCAGGAGACATTAGCTACGCCCCTGGCTGTATGTGATGGGGAGGGTGGAGAAGGGGCGCTTGGAAACCTATTCAAAATTAATGTACTGTACAACAGTAATTTCCCAAAATCTGACCCCCACCGCTTGAGGTGCACTTTAATATTACCCTTTTCTGTAAATATCAGGAAAAACATCCACAAAGCATTATCACCACGCCTTGTGTAGTATGCATTCCAGTAGGTAGTGTCATGTAAGTATCATAGTGCCAGATAGTAACGTTGTGATTCATCACTCCAAAGAATATTTCCCCTGCCCCAGGCGGTAAACTCTACACCACTCCAGCTGACACTTTTCATGTTCATGGTTATGGTAGGCTTGTGTGCGGCTACTTGGCTATAGAAACCTAATGCATGAAGCTCTCAATGCACAATTCTTGTACTAATGTCACTTCTAAAGGCAGTTGTGACTTACAGAGCTGTGCGGGCTGTGGCTGCTGGAGAGGATGATGGCAGGGGGACACTGAGGGACACAGGGCACTGGAGGGACAATGAGCATCCCTCTGCCATCATCCTCTCCAGCAGCCACAGCCTGCACAGCTCTGGGAGTCGGGTCGTGACATCACCATGTTATCCAGGAAAAGACATCACCATGTTATCCAGGAAGTGACATCACCGTGTTATCCAGGAAGTGAAGCCTTGATGCAGTAGTAAGTGCAGGGAAAAAAGCACTTTATAAGCATTTCCCGTAATAAGTGTATAGTGGTGATATGCATAACTTTTCTTCGGCAATACAATACTTGAATAAAAATTTTCACCGGACTTCTCCAAGTGATACAACAGAGCACAAGTGATTTCTATGTATCACCTACTTTTGCGCTTGGGGACCCTTTGTGAGTTTGTGTGGTCTTACACTTTGTGGCTGTTGCTTTTCCAAAAACTTTTACTACACAATAAAAGTACTTATGGCTGACAGAAACATAGCTAGGAAATTATATATATACAGTGGTGCCGTGGATTACGAGCATAATTCGTTCCGGGACCGTGCTTGTAATCCAAATCCACTCTTAAACCAAAGGAAATTTTCCCATAAGAAATCATTGAAATGCAGACAATTGGTTCCACACCCCTAAAATAATGATTTTTTATTCTGAATAATATGTAGGACAAGTGAAACAAACATTCAAAAACAGCTGAATGTGTCATATTATGTTACTGTACAGTATAGCAATCAGCATGTGAAGTATAATGTATAGTAAGTGCATTAGAATGAAAAAACAGCAGCAGTTTGTAGATACAGGATGGAGATGCAGATACCCACAATGCAGTAGTGAAGTACAACAGGTTAGAATAGAGAATCAGGGCTGCTGTCAGAGGTCTGTGTGTTCACATGATAACAATGGGGAAGGGGGGAGGTGTTCAGCATGGACCAATCAGGAAGCAGACCAATCAGGAAGCAAGAATGACAGAGCTGTGCAGGAGGACAAAGACAGAAATTTTATATACAGCAGTATGTATAGCTGAGTGTAAGTGCAGGCACATTATAGAAGGAATGGAAAGGACTGGAAACACAAGGACTGAGAGAGACTGCAGAGAGCGTGAAAGAATGAGCAGAGCAGATGTGGGCACATAGATGCAGCACTCTCTGTCCGGGGAGAGAGGAGTTACAGTTATGAAAAGATTACCTCCACAGTCCTGTCCCCTGATGTAAGCCCCAGCCTGAAATGGATCTGCTATGATTTGGAAGGTGAGGGAGACTCCCTGGGTCAGAGTACAGTGCTGTAGACCCTGCTATGCAGACCATACCCCTCCCCCACTCCTCGTCCCACCCAGCCCAGGGAGCTCTTAAACCGAAGCAATGCTCTTAAACCAAGTCACAATTTTGAAAAACTGTGAGCTCTTCTTGCAAAACGCTCTTAATCCAAGTTACTCTTAAACCAAGCTACCACTGTATATATAATTCCAAGAACCATATCACTGACTGTCAAGGCAATGACTGGTAAAGTGTGACGTCCAGCTGGCCGCAATTAGTATACAACTAATATCTGCCGGTCATGCAGTATATTGCAGGATCTATTGACAATCTCACGAGGACTCCCAGGTCAGCAAAGTTAGAGTTCCTATTGGTCCATGTTTTAGGTTGGGCTTAAAAGTGATATTACTTACATTGCTCCTGCCACCTCCACTTCTTTTCCATCTGCATGTGTCAGCTACAATTTAGAAAGCACCCACACTGACACAGCCAACTGCAGAATATACAGCTGAATGAGAAAGATTTGGAGCCTTTGGAGTCTCATTAACTATAATGGAATGCCACTAGGGGATTCCACCTCAAGAACTGACATGAATTAGAAATTACTTTGCAAACACAGTCATGGAAAACCTACTAAACTCAATGGGAGGCTTATTCCAGGTGCAATTCTCGCCAATTGTGAGTTGCAATTTGTCTACAAATCTGCCTGAATTTCACCTGAAATTACTCTTTAAACAAAGTTATAATTTTTTTAGCTGTCTATACATCATTGGAAATATTACATTTACATGTATTATTGAGGTCAATGGGTGCTATATAGATCCATCTCCAGACAACCAAATTGTAGAAGGTTATTCCACAGGACATGACAGAAAACTCTGCAATAGTCTCCATAATGGGGGTCCCACAACCTTTATTCTGCCTCCTGCATCCAATCAGCGGATGAAAAGTTACACAGAAAATTGGACAGCACATCCAATAGAATGAATAGAAATAAGCAGGTGCACACTGCCATGGCTGAACTACAGATGTAACTCCGTATAAAAACAGCAAAATCGCACTATATACGTATCCAGGAAATTCTCACTTCCGGGACTCCACTCCGTCCCACACATTCAACATCTCAGAAATAGTAGTGAGAAAAAATAATTTGGTGTATCACCACCTGTACCTTAGCACCTCCGGACAGCCGCCCTTTAATGTCTCCGGACTCTTTAAGCGAAAGAAATCCCCGAAGTCTTGGTCATCAATCCATAATCTTTTATTATTCAGGGTGCTGGTACAAACAATGCTCACACGGCTGTTTCATTCACCCAGCGTCCACCTGTTGTCTTGCGGACGTTTCGGAGGATAAGCTCCTCCTTCCTCATGCGCAAGAACGTAACGGGTGGGAGTTCAATATATGAGAAAAAGCATTAACTCTTTACAGCACATAACTTTTAACAAAATGATTGGTTTTTTGATGGGACTCTTGGATCTTGTCCTGTCCAAGAATTATTTCAGATTTGACGACGAATATTTTTTGCAACGGCATGGAGTTTCCATGGGCTCATCGGTGGCTCCTAGCCTTGCAAATATTTTTATGCATAATTTTGAAGAATCATTCGTTGTACACAACCTGCCGGAGTCGTCCACGTGGATGCGCTATGTGGACGATGTCTGCCTGTTGTGGACAGAGAGTGAACAAAAATTACAAGAGTTTGTGAAGGGTATTAATTCATGTCATCCATCGATTAAGTTTTCTTTGGAGTACGATAAGGATGTTATTCACTTCCTTGACGTTGAGGTTAGAAAGAAAGATGAGAAATTTGAGACCACACTCTACTCCAAACCCACTGATAAAAATAACATGCTACACAGAGCTAGTCAACATGCTCCACATGTGTTTAAAAGTTTGCCCAAATCTCAATATGTTAGGGCTAGGAGGATTTCTAGCTCCTTACGAGAATATAATAAAAACGCAAGAATATTAACTAGAAAATTTATAGAGAGGGGTTATAAAAAACATGAGCTTGAGAAGACGTGCAGGGAGGTTGGACAGATGAGTAGGAGTGAGGTACGTAAAAGAAAGATAAAGAAAGAAAAAAGGGAAATTAAGATGATGTATAGCATGACCTATGATAGGCATTCCAGACTTATCAGACAATCAGTGTTAAAACATTGGGGTTTACTGAGCAGTGATCCGAAGTATGGGTCACTATTCAGAGAGAAACCCACTTTTGGTTATAGGAAAAATAAATCCTTGGCGAATAAACTAGTCAGAAGTGATATCAGGAAACGTAAAATGAGTAGACAGACATTCATGGCGGCTGCCAGGAAAGGTACCTTTGCATGCATGAAGTGCCAACATTGTAATAGCATAATAAAAGGTGGTGAGTTTTCCCACCCCACGCAAGGTAAAAAATACGTAATTAAAGGTTTTCATACATGCAACGATACCAATGTGATCTACCTACTAAAATGCCCTTGTGGCATGGGGTATATTGGTCAAACCAGCAGACAGATCAAGGTTCGTTTAAACGAACATAAATCAGCTATCAGAAGATTTAATGGTGCAAAGGATAAGAAAGAAGAAGGAAAGGGTGAGTTTGGCAAGACTACGGTCGCACGCCATTTTTTTGAATATAGACACAATATTTGTGACTTAAGGTGGCAAGTCATAGAACAACTTGAGGTTAGTAACAGCAGTGAGGAGAACCGCAGACGGTTACTCCAACGAGAGGCGTATTGGATCACAGAGCTTGAGACATTGAGTCCTAAAGGACTGAATGAAACTTGCAGTTTTCGAGTGTTTCTATAAATGTATTAGAATATGGTTCTCCTTCAGAAAGGATCATGCGAGTGGTATATGAATTGCAAAAATGAATTGTTAAAAGTTATGTGCTGTAAAGAGTTAATGCTTTTTCTCATATATTGAACTCCCACCCGTTACGTTCTTGCGCATGAGGAAGGAGAAGCTTATCCTCCGAAACTTTCGCAAGACAACAGGTGGACGCTGGGTGAATGAAACAGCCTTGTGAGCATTGTTTGTCCCAGCACCCTGAATAATAAAAGATTATGGATTGATGACCAAGACTTCGGGGATTTCTTTCGCTTAAAGAGTCCGGAGACATTAAAGGGCGGCTGTCCGGAGGTGCTAAGGTACAGGTGGTGATACACCAAATTATTTTTTCTCACTACTATTTCTGAGATGTTGAACTACAGATGTAACCATGAAAAGTACAGAAACACACAGCCAAGGTATATACAGAATATAGATATTTTAAATTGCAATACTGCTATAGAAAAGAATTAGGTTCTTAGCATACCATTTGATCAAATCGTGGTTAATTTAGGCTGGAAAAATCTGGATCCTACATGCCCAGAATTAGTAGGCTAGTGCTAGCCCAAGAGCGGCATTTCTATAGTGTAGGGTCTGTGCCGTTTCTGAGGTCACCTTACTGCGGTGGGATGGTACACACTGTTTGATCAAATGGTAAGCTAAGAACCTCATTTTCTTGCCATTTGCAGTATTGCAATTTATAAATATCTATATAATGTACATATCTTAGCCTTTGTACACCTCTTTCCATTTGTTTCTATGAAAAAACAGCTCTAGTCATAGATATCCAGTAAATATACTATATTTGTCTATAATACCCCTTTAGGCTATGTTCCCACACAGTATTTTTGCTCAGCATTTTGGTCAGTATTTTTCAACCAAAACCAGGAGTGGATTGAAAACACAGAAAGGCTCTGTTCACACAATGTTGAAATTCAATGGATGAACGACATTTAATGGCAAATGATTTTTTATTTTATTTTTTTCAAAAAATTTTATTGAAATTTCGGCATTATGACCAAAAATTTGGTCAATAAGGTAAATAATGGCAAATGATTGTGGTTAATTTAAAGCAACGGCCGTTGGTTTGAAATACCAGTCGTTATTTGCTATTAAATGACGGCCATCCACTAAATTTCAACAATATGTGAACCAGCTTTCCTGGTTTTGGTTGAAAAAAACTGACCAAGATACTGTGTATGAACATAGCCTTATAGCGTATCTGTCTAATGACAAGTCCACTTCAAAGTGAAGAACAGAAAGTAAAATGCAATGCAAAAGAAAGTTATAATGAAGGCAAAACCAGATATGACAAATAAAAAATGTACACCATCTGAATGAATTTTACATTCAGGTCCACAATCCTGCACCTATAGTAGATCTATATGTCCCAGAGATCTGCTCTCAGATTTCTTATGTTACACAACCCCGCTGGCTTACAGCTAAGACTTCCTGTATGTTAGATCAGCATACTGTAGCTGAATATGCCATTTTTTTGTGGTTTAATTTTTTTTGATTTTTTCAAAAATTCCATTCCAAGCGTTTCACACAAGAATATAGGTCACAGAACGTTTGGGGGAAACTCCCTAAATATTGTTCTCATGGACACAATCCAAATATATTCAAAACCAGTGAAGCTGCACTAAAGTCTGATGCTCTGAAAATTCCAAAGCCTTTACAAACTACAAAGACAACATTATCTGTAATTAACAAGATATTTTTAACCCTGTGATTACCAGTTTCGTGTTGTGTGGAAAGAAGAGGCACAATAAAAACTAAAGAATTCTCCATATTATATTTCAGTGTATTTTTTTAATTAAAAAAATATATAAAACAAATTTTCACACAGCACAGAGAAGAAGAAACAGATTACAGATCAAACAATGCAGATATATTTCCATGTACTAGTAGAGGTATAAAGATGATCTCATATATAACAAAGCAACATAAAAATATGTAAAAGTAAAGGGTTAAAAAAAGGAAAGAGAAAAGTACCCTACAGTTGCCTCAAGTGTACAGGAGATATATGCCACCCAGTATGAATAGGTACCTCCTAGGAGGTAGTTGCCCCACTGGTGTGCATAGGTACTCTCTAGTAGAGATAGGTGCCCCCGTGCAGTAGCGAAATTTGGGGGGTGCAGGGGGGGGGGGCGGTCGCTCCCGGGCCCACTCAGGCAGGGGCCCACTGAGGTCTCAGACTGTTATTGCTGTCTGCAAAAGCTGTCTATAGTGGCCGAGGCCCCCAAGAAGCCAACAGCACCTGCTCAGCTGTCGGATGCCATGCCCGGCCAGGGCTGGATCTTCTCCCTGCTTCTTCCTCACACGCTGCTGCTGGCCCCTCCCCCTCACTGTCCTACAGAGCGTGGTATGAGGGGGGGGGGGACCAGCAGCTGGAGGGATCTCCATAATGGAGGTCACCCAGCTTTCCCAGTATCTTGTATAGTAGTCAGCATAATGGAGGTCACCCAGGTTTCCCAGTATCCTGTAGTCAGTATAATGGAGGTCACCCAGATAGATAGAGAGATAGATAGATAGATAGATAGATAGATAGATAGATAGGAGATGGATATCCAGCAGCTCATCGCATATCTTGGATTGTACATACATGGATGATCACAACCAACTCACCTCTTTTAATGTCTACAAGCGTATTACCTAAACCACTATTATTTTAGGCAAAGATAATCTGGTTAAAAGGGTTCTCCAGAATTAAAAAAACAAACAAAAAAAAAACAGCATAATTGTTTTCTTCCAAAAACAGTGCCACTCCTGCTCTTAGGTTGTGTGTGGTATCACAACTTGGCTCCATTCACTTTAGTTGAATACCACACAAACTGGAGGTGCTGTCTGTGGAAGAAGGCAGCTATATTTTTCTGTTAAGCCCTTTTACTTTTTTGTGGTTTTATATTTCAGATGTAGAAGCCTCTTACACTGCTCTTTTCCCTTATTCACTATAAGAAATGTAGAAGAATATTCCCTTTATTATTCAGAAATCACCTGCTGGGGTTCCCTATGGGTAACAATGGTTGGGGGCCCACTCAGACTCACTCACCCCCCCCAAGCTGAACCCCTAGCTACCCCCTGCCCCCGTGTGAAGATGGTTGCCCTGTGGTGTACATAGGTACTCTCTAGTAGAGATAGATGCCCAACAGTGTAGATGGTTTCCTCCTCGTGTACATAGGTACTCTCTAGTAAAGATAGATCCCCCTAGTGTACATAGGTACTCTCTAGTAGAGATAGATCCCCCTAGTGTAAAGATAGATTTCCCCCAGTGTAGATGGTTTCCTCCTAGTGTACATAGGTTCTCTCTAGTAAAGATAGATGCCCCCCAGTGTAGATAGGTGCCCCCAGTGTAGATAGGTGCCCCCTACAACACAAAAATAAATAGACTCCATTGTCAGCAGGGCCTGCTCCTCCTCAGCTCTGATGACTGAAGGCGTAAGCAGATAGAGTGACATCTTTGTGCATGTACCTGAGCTGAGGGTAAGGCAGAGAGGTCCTGTGTTGCTCCCGACCCCTTGTAGACTGGGGGGCCAAGAAGTGCTTGCAGTTGAAAGTCATAAGAGAAACAGATTGCTGAATTCAAGGAGACCAGCCAAACAACAACACTGCCAGCTGCTAGTGAAAGCGCTCAATGCAGTGAAGTCCTAGGTGCATTGCCCCCTGGGAAACATGAATATGCAAAAGAAGAGCCTGTGGAGCCTCATTGAAGAGTCTCAAAACCCAGGACTAGCCAGATATCCCTCTGGGAAGTACCCAGCCAAGGGGCAGCTCCTGTTAGGAAACCACCCAAACCACCATATTAAGTGGCCCTATAAGTCAGTGTAATGACAAGGGATAAACCAAGGCTAGGTAACCATCTACAGACAGCTGTTTCGGGGTGTTGCAGTTGAAAGTGGCACTCTCTAGAATTTAAGGCAAGTGTCCCTGATTCCCAGTACTAGAGGTAGCCATCAGCAACAATTGCATCGCCCTTGTCCTACATCCATCAGTAGGAACAACCGTCTAACCATAGCTGACCTTATGTGGCTGTTCACCTTTCTTGAACTGAAGGCATCAGCAGCTTCACATAGGTTACCATTTTAATACAACACATTACAGACTAGTCCTGACCAGTTAAAGCCATACATAAAGTATACTGAGCAGAAGGGACTCCTCATGTAATGGGCATGTCTACACACTGTACATTTAATAATAGTTCACCTATCAGACCATACCTGCTGTGTGATATGCTGCAGGCTCTCCCAGCAGATTGTAGATGGCCATATTCTTTAGCAGACCTTTTATTAAGCAGTGTTCAGGTTACACTGCAGTTATTTCTTCTTGCGATGCCTATACATATAGCAAATACTGTTTGATTTATCTATAAATCTAGCACCACCTACTGTCCACTTCATAAACTGCAACACTAGCTTTTGAGCTTTTAACCATTTGAGGACCCTTGGGGAAAAAATATATATATATATTTTTTCCTATAAAGGGATCCTTATAACTCCCTCATTCATATGAGATGGGGAAACTTGTCTACAGGGGGATCTGGCTAATTGGGAAACAACTTATAGGGGGTTGGGGGCAAATTGAAGAAATCGGGGTGAGGGGGTAGTTCTAACAGTGAAGACTATGTACCAGGGACTTGGCTAATAGAGGAAATTATCTATGGGGCTAAAGGGGGAAATTACATATAATAGACCTACCTGGAGAGGACACCACTACCTAATAGGGAAGACTAGCTACTGGGGGACCTACCTAATAAAGTAAATTACCTACGAGGGGCACCTTCATATCTAATGGAGCAACCTGCCTACCTAATGGGGGGCCTACCCATCCCCCCTGTGGAAAGGTGAGGAGGGAACTGGAAGAACGCAGAGCCCATGATGGACATCTGGTAGGTTCTTCAGAATAATGGGCATGGTCTGGGCCAGATAGAGAAGAAAAGTGAACTACCCTGATAAGAGAAGATGTCACCTGTGAATCACTGGATGTAATTGTACTGTAAACTCTTGTAGCGTCTATATGGTCTGTAGCAGTAGTAGTAATGATAGGGGTCATAATACGGCGGTATTATTTAGGCATTATGTAAGTTATCATTGATAGTAGCAATATGGGTTGGTTCACACTACAGATAAATGCCCCTGCCGGATGAAAAATAAAAACAACAAACCAAACTTTGCTTGTATCGTCTTTATTTCCTTAAACAAACGTTATTGTGAGTTTATGTGTCCTTCATCTATTTTTATAACTTTCTTTAATGAAAAAATGAGATAACAATTATGAGTTACCTGCAGAACCAGACAAGGATGTCTTCACCATCTGGAAGACCTGACATTACATTGATCAGTCCGGCAGGTGAAGAATTAAACTTTTAGCAGAGACCACAAAAGCTGGAACAGTAACACCCAAATGTAAGAATGGATTGTAGATTAACCTATCCCAATAATTAAAGTCTTTGTCTCTCTGGATACTGTAAAATGTAGGTCATGTATTTAACATACTAATATATCCGATATCATTTTAAGCAGTTATGAATCAGCATGTGGAGTTTGCTTCAGAGAAGAGTACACTGGTACAAACCAAACTGGACGGCGTGTACTGTACTTCAGGCAGGGGATAGTCCTACGTTCCTCCAACTTCTAGCAGGTGGTTATTATTGTTGAACCCCCTGCCTCATCCCTCGAAGGCATAAAATACAAGTGCCATATATATATATATTTATCTGCAGAGCAAATCACAGGCTCCACAGCATTGCAACCGCTTTGCAGATGCCCACATCGTGGTAGTTGAAATAACAAAGACCAGCAAACGTTAGGGATGAGAGCGCCAGCAGTCCTGTGTTGGCCAGCTTAACCTTTGCATCTCCGTGAACGTAGTCAGTCACCACCTGCCCAAGACCCCTGAAGAACAGAACAAATGCACAGAGATTAAATGCAATGTCACCCAAAATGCCTGGCATGGTACTGCTCAGCTAGATAGGAGAATAGGCATATACCACATGGTACAGGTTTTTTTTTTTCTTTTATCTAGATACAAAGATCCTTGGTCAGTGGAACACATCTGACAACCTTCCGGATGTATATCAATAACATAACTTCATTTTCTTTTAAGAAGGTCAATCTTTTTCTGACAAAGAGAGGTTGACAGTCTCGGCCATGCAATACCTTTAAAGTGGTATTTTGCTCAGAATCAAGGGGTATTCCACGCAAATATAACTTTTGATATGTTGCTGCCCATGGTGAGACTAACAATTCCTTCCATACTTGTTATTACCTATTCTGTCTCCTTTCCCCAGTTCTCAGCTGCTTCTTTCTGCTGAAAACACAAAAATCTGTGAGTTGTTCTCTCTGTCACGCCCTCCTCCCCCCTCCCTTCTGAGAAAGCTGATTTAAACACGTCCCTGACTTGCTGTATCTGCAACATTGAAGCTTCTTTGTAATGTTAGGAGGGTAAATCACAGTTAGTTCATCAGCAACTTTTCTGCTGAAAACACTAAAATCTGTGTATGAGTTTCTCTGTCTCCCCCTCCTTTCTGAGACAGCTGATGTAAACAAGTCCCTGACTGGCTGTATCTGCAACACTGTAGTTTCTTTGTAATGCTGGCAGAGTTATTCTGAGCTCAAGTTGCTGATGGAACTCACTGTGATTAACCCTCCCAGCATTAAAAACAAGCTACAACGTTGCAAATACAGCCAGTCAATTACCTTTCTCAGAAAGAAGGGGGAGACAGAGAGAACAACTCATACACAGATTTTTGTGTTTTCAGTAGAAAGCAGCAGCGGAGAACTGGGGAAAGGAGACTGAATAGATAACAACAAGTATGGAAGGAATTGTTAGTCTCACCATGGGCAGCAACAAATCAAAAAAATATGTTTGAGTGGAATACCCCTTTAACTTTTAATATGTTGCTGCCCAGGCAAAGAACATAACAAACAGCCTATTCTTATTTAGAGATTTTCTGGTGTCCTCCTGCATCATCTTTGGGTCCTGGCTGAATGCCCCCACCTCTACTTCGAAGACAGACTCGTCTGGCAGTGACAGCCCTTTAAGCCAAACACTGGCCATGGCGATGTCCCATCTCAGGTGGCCATAGGCTTAATCTGGCTAAAATAAATTCTGAACGGAATACCCCTTTAAACATTGCTAGTGGATGAGATTCTATGCTGGCTATGCCAACAATACATAATTACGAAGGCAAATGCTGATGCATGTGTTGATTATGAGAAGGCCAAGAAGTAAAAGGCTAAGTTCACATGTGTCAGATTTGTTGCAAACATTGTGACTGTTCCACCTATAAGAATAGAGCATGCATTTTTGTAACTTGCTGCAAAAGCCCCATTTCACTGTATAAAATGTGCCACATATTAACACCTCCAAATACCCTCTTACACAAGCCAATTATAGGACGAACAAGTGTTTAAAGGAATGCTCGAACACGATAGTCAGCCTGTGTAAAATAGGCAGTGATCAGCAAGCAAACAAGAAAATACTTGTTCTTCGGGTTAATCACATTTTTTGTGCAGCTAATAAAATCATCATTAATGGACGCACAACACTCTGTGTAAGCAGCTGGTATGCAACAGACAGTGGTGACGTTAAAGGGCCAGATGTACAATCCAGCCATCATACATGTGGCCTAGGCTGTGAGTGATTTAGACATGTGTAATCTCTTAAAGAGGATGTACCATCAGGAACACTCTCTTTAAAATTACACATGAATCGGAGAGCACCGGCACGGGGAAGCCTTTTTTTGAACCACGGCCCGCGGGAGGAAACCCTTGCCCCTCCATGACGCGGCTCCATTGATTCTAATGAAGCTGCGTCAAGGAGGGGTGGGGGTTTCCTCCTACTGGGGGCAGGACGGCCTGCCTCCAGTGCTTCACTCCCGGCCAGTAACCATGAATAGAGCGGCGCCATACGCGGGAATTCGATTCATTTGTAATTTTATAGAGAGTGTATCTGATGGCAGGGCTGTGGAGTCGGAGTCGTGGAGTCTTAGTCGGAACTAGTTTTGGGTGGAGTTGGAAAAAATGTACCAACATTTTCTTCAGTGTTCTATGGCTGCAGCTGTGTGTGTGTGCTATGGCTGCAGCAGGCTGCATGTGTATGCTATGGCTGCAGTGTGTGTGTGTGCGCTCGCACACTATGGCGTACCTTCGCACCCACAGCGACCCCTCTATATCACTATGTGTGACCCCCTCTATATCACTATGGCTGACATCTATATTCCAGGTATTTGGCATTGTTAGCAGTGTTTCTGTGTGTATGGTGAATATTTAGTTAGAAACATAGAAGATTGTCAGCAGGAAAAGACCACCCGCTCTATCTAGTCTAGTTGTGAGTAGTTCAGGACATGGAGGCTGGAGACTGGCTGCATCCACTGCACACACACAGGAGAAGCTGCTTTATATCTTTCCTCATTCCCTCAGAAGTCGCCCCAGGATCATGTAATACATTAGGGAGAAGCTGCTGAGCCAGTGTGATAAATAAATCCCCTGGTATATGACTGGCCATTTATGAAGGAGCAGGAGTCAGAGTCGGTCCTGATAAAATTCAGGAGTCGGAGCTGTGGCTTACTGACTCCACAGCCCTGCCTGATGGTACATCCTCTTTAATGCTTACTATGGTGCCCGCATCGGCCTGTGTAAATGGATATGTCAGAATATTGTATATCCTAGAAACAGGTATTACTACAACAGACATTTGAGGGGAGGTGAATGGTCTCCTATAAACATATATTGCTAACATAGCTTATGTTGTTGTTCTTTGGACAGTATAAGCAAGTGAATATTTTTGTAGTGATATTTGGTGGAGTTTTGCTTATTCTCTCTCTGGATCATACAGTCAGGTCTATAATTATCTATAGTTGATGAATTTTGATAAAGACGGGTCAGTATCTGATAAAATCCATTTTCAACCTATGTAATCTGTGCTGTATACCTATAAAGTGTTTAGTGGTTTGCTTACCAGTGTCCATGAAGGGTAAGGGCTGCAGCCAGTGAATAGTCCATAGCCCCTCCAGGATACATAAAAGCTGCAGGTATAAGGCCTAGGAGAAGTGCGCTGACCGTTCTCTCTGCCGTCCAGTGAAGGGAGGCGGATTTGGAGGAGGCTATAAAAAGAACAAAACATGATCATATAAAAAAGAATTGGGAAAGTACAATATAATATAATCTATGAAGTCAAAGGAAAGAAAAGATTCAGACAACAACTAGGGAAGACGAGGCAAACAGTAGTATGTCCTCTGCCAGTGCCCTGCCTTATTATGGAATAGGACTTTGTCAACGTGACAACTTCTTCCATAGAACACACTAACAAAACTATTAAAAAAATATCTAGAAGGCCTCACTTAAACATTCACAATCAAGGAAGTCCAACAGCGTCCACAATTATGAATAATGCTCAAATCTTTATTGCATTCCCAAGTACAGGCAAGTGACGTTTTACCTTGATAAAGTCCAGTTGGGGGCTATGTTCACACTGTGTATGTTTCCGTCCGTAGTGCGAACCGCAAATATACGCACGTAGTTTTGAGGTTGATGCGTTCACTTGAAAGTATACAATATACGGCCGCACAATGCACACTACGTATGAGCTTACGGCCGGATCGTATACGGCGCCGTGAAAAATGAACAAGACCATTGTTAGAGGACGGAAATGTTGAAACTCACGGCCGTGGATTTCCATGCGGTCCCGTACGGAGTACTTATTTCAGCCAAATTGAACTTGATTTTTCAATCCAAAAGGTTCTGTGAGTTTTATTGGGCTGGGCGAAGATTTCCAAGTAAATGACCAGCTTCAGATCGCTTCGAAACAAGCTAGGGAGGCAGAACTGTACTACGGGCGTATGTTCGCGGTGCCTATGCATCCGGCGCATGTCGATTTTTCCCACAGCCGTAGTTTCAGCCGCACATGTACGGCGGCGTAAGAACTGCAGACGGAAACATACGCAGTGTGAACATAGCCTAAAGGAGAAGTCCATCAGAATTTTTTATTAACGTATTGTATTGCCCCCCAAAAGTTATACAAATCACCAATATACTCTTATTACGGGAAATGCTTATAAAGTGCTTTTTTCCCTGCACTTACTACTGCATCAAGGCTTCACTTCCTGGATAAAATGGTGATGTCACTTCCTGGATAACATGGTGATGTCACAACCCGACTCCCAGAGCTGTGCGGGCTGTGGCTGCTGGAGAGGATGATGGCGGGGGACACTGAGGGACACAGGACACTGAGGATCCCCCTGCCATCATCCTCTCTAGCAACCACAGCCCGCACAGCTCTGGGAGTCGGGTCGTGACATCACCATTTTATCCAGGAAGTGACATCACCATGTTATCCAGGAAGTGAAGCCTTGATGCAGTAGTAAGTGCAGGGAGAAAAGCACTTTATAAGCATTTCCCGTAATAAGTGTATATTGGGGATTTGTATAACTTTTTTTTTTTTTTTGGGGGGGGGGGGGGGGGGGCAATACAATACTTTAATAAAAATTTTCGCCGAACTTCTTTTTTAAACATTCAGAATGAAGGAAGTCCAACAGCAACCACAATAATGAATAAACCTCAAACCTTTATTGCATTCCAGAGTACAGGCAAGTGATGTTCCATCTTGATAAAGTCCCATGAGGGTTGAAACATTGCTCATCTGTATTTGGGAATGCCATACAGATTTGAGGATTATTCCCTACCTTGGATGCTGCTGGACTTCCTTGACACCCTCTTATATTTGTAAGAAGGCACTGATGGCAGTGGGTCTCACTCCTGAGATACAGCAGCACTGGTGGAATGCCCTGCTGCATACTCCCCTAGCCAACTCTTAGGATTGCTCCGGAGACCCGATACAATAAGTAACTTTTAACATGTTTGAGAATTTAACAGAAGTTATTTTAAAGCGCAACTATAATTTCAGTAGCCAAAAAAATCAAATTCCTCAAATAAAAAGCCCATGTGTTACCCTTTAAAAAGAGCCCTACGTTGATAGCGTGTACGCTTGCTGAGATATCCCCAGTTGTTTGGCTCAGAGGAATAAATGAATTTTTCTTCTAGCTGAGACATAGTGGGCGTGGCCTATCCCTCATCTCCCTGGCTGGCTTCCTCCATTCACTGACCAGCACCTTAGCAGATGTATCACACATAGCAGGATTAGATACAGCCCCAGCATACAGTATCACAATGTAAGATTAGATACAGAGCTCCAACAGATGGTATCACACACATTGGGATTAGATACAGTCATCTGCTCTCATTACACTGTAGGATGTCAGTCATGGAGGTGGGGGCACATCTGATAGTGAATGTTATATGTACTATGGAAGGACTACAGCTGTGTTGTGCTGGGACTTGTAGTCCTCCCATCAGTGACTCACCCACTCTCCCTCATGCAGTACATTGGCTGGGTCATGGCTGGGATGTCCCTTCTTGTTGAAGCACTGAGTACTTGTTCCTCCATCCATCTCCTCCCCTGCACTGCTCCTCACACACAACACCCTCAGCTCTGCTTAGTCACCTCTGTGAGGGGAGGGGGGAGAACGTGCTGCTAGGAGGTGAGGGGAGGGGGAGGAGGATTTGTTTGTGTCTGTGTCAGGGCTGTTATCTGATCCTCCTGTCAGAGTCTGTACACTCAGGACGGATCTCCAGGGAGGGGGCGTGTCCAGCAGGAATGCAGAAATAACTCAGAGCCAGACAGAGCTGTAAGGGCATAGTCAGCCTTATGTATTTAAAAAACTGTTCATTTTAGGTTATTAATGTATATTGCAAAAAGTCTTATGACCTAAGCTAACTAAAACTGAAAGGTCAAAATATTTTATAGTTGCGCTTTTAACCTCTTAAGGACATATGACGTACCCCTACGTCATATGTCCTCACTTGCACTTCAAAGCGGGGCCGCGCGGCGGCCCCGCTTTGAAGTGCCGCGATCCCGGGTGCCGTGAGTAGCCCGGGACCGCTGCTATTAGCGGGCACGGTCTGATCGCCGTGCCCGCTAATTAGCTAATCAGAGGCAGCTGTCAAAGTTGACAGCTGCCTCCGATTACCGGAGGCAACGTTTCCCTGGGGTCTAGTGGGGGAGATCGCTCCTCCGGGACCTTGTCCCGGAGGAGCGATCTCCGTTACTGATGCCGGCCGGGGACGCGTCCAAGATGGCGCCGTCCTCAGCTCGGCACTCGTTCGTTTTCGGCTGCAGCAGCCGAAAGCAAACGAGTGCCGATCTCAATGAGAGATCCAAGTGTATATACTAGAAGTCCCCCAGGGGGGCTTCTAGTATATGTGTAAAAAAAAAAAAAAAGTGTTGTTAATAGTAAAAAGCCCCCTCCCCTAATAAAAGTCTGAATCACCCCCCTTTTCCCAGGTTTTAAATAAAAGTAAACAAATAAATAAATAAATAAACATGTTTGCTATCGCCGCGTGCGTAATCGCCCAAACTATTAATTAATCACATTCCTGATCTCGTACGGTAAACAGCGTCAGCGCAAAAAAATCCCAAAGTGCAAAATTGCGCATTTTTGGTCGCATCAAATCCAGAAAAAATTTAATAAAAAGCGATCAAAAAGTCGTATATGCGCAATCAAGGTACCGATAGAAAGATCACATCATGGCGCAAAAAATGACACCTCGCACAGCCCCATAGACCAAAGGATAAAAGCGCTATAAGCCTGGGAATGGAGCGATTTTAAGGAACGTATATTGGTTAACAACGGTTTGAATTTTTTACAGGCCATCAGATACAATATAAGTTATACATGTTATATATCGTTTTAATCGTAACAACTTGAGGAACATGCATAACAAGTCAGTTTTACCCCAGGGCGAATGGCGTAAAAACACATTTCCCCCAAATAAAAGAAATGCTTTTTTTTTTTCAATTTCACCACACTTTGAATTTTTTTCTGGTTTCGCAGTGTACTTTATGCAAAAATTCAGCCTGTAATTGCAAAGTACAATTAGTGACGCAAAAAATAAGGGGTCATGTGGGTTTCTAGGTGGAAAAATGCAAGTGCTATGACCTTTTAAACACAAGGAGGAAAAACCGAAAACGTAAAAACGAAAATGGGCCCCGTCCTTAAAGGGTTAATATCAAGGACAGTGAAATTAAGGGCCCTTTTACACAGAAAGATTATCTGACAGATTATCTGCCAAAGATTTGAAGCCAAAGCCAGAAACAGACTATAAACAGAGATCAGGTCATAAAGGAAAGCCTGAGATTTCTCTTCTTTTCAAATCCATTCCTGGTTTTGGCTTCAAATCTTAGGCAAATAATCTGTCAGATAATCTTTCTGTGTAAATGGACCCTAAGTTAGTATTGCTGTGAAACCAGCCTGGGGTTACAATAGCTTAGGTGAAGGTTGTATGCTCTCTTTGCTTTCAGTTTTTGACTGGGCACCATGGCCTCCTCCTGTACTCCTGGCATGTATAGCCAGCAGAAGGAACACTTGTGCTGAACTGTCCAGGAGTTCTCTAAGAGATGCAATAAGAGTTTTTTTGTAGCATACCGTGACGATTCTGAGACACCTGGGCTGGGCATGCTTGTAATGAACTTCTGTCTTGTGGCAAAAACAAGGCAGGTCTTATCAGCATCGATTTACTGAAGGGGAAAGCTAAAATGAGAAAGCACAATAGGATTAGTTACACAACAACAAATTTATTACAACTATAAGGAAACAATAAATGTACTTAAAAGGGTTTTCACATGCTATAAAGCTATAGTATATTACTAGGATATAACAGTAAATACTCAGGCCACACCTGAGGACATTTTGTTTTAGGAGTCCACCACCTCCTGTTAAAAGATTCTTAAATAACCAATGCAATCAGAACGGTTTCAGATGAGCTAAGTAACTGTGCTAACTGTATAGTGCTGGGTGAAGTGAAGAATATTTATGCTACTAAAAGTGTGTGAGTAGTGGAATTTGATCTTATAGTATAAGTGCCAAGATAGTCTGGGTTGTATTCATTGCATAAGCACATTAGTAGGATATGCCGTCACTTTCTACTCATGGCAACCTGGCGGGTGTCGGAAATTGGCCCCATAACAGCAATGCTGTGCTGCCATCACATGGGCCGTATAGGATGTCACTGTACTGCCCTAGTGATGGAGCACGGCTCTGAAGGGAACTGGTGAGTATATAGATTTTTATGGCTTATATTTAACTAAATGTTGCTTTTCCTAAGACGAAGAAGAAAAAACAATAAACCCTAAGCACTGACGGTAAAATACTAAACTATGCACAGATGACGGAGTGTGAATAACTTCCTTGTATTTCTGCCAAAATACAGTCACTTGTCACGCTGCATTCTCAGGAAGACTCTGGGAAGTGAATCACATGACTATAGAGCAGGGTGTACAGTGTAACGGCATGTAAGGCTCTTCCTATTTACTTCTATAGGACTGATCCCTGCGCCTTAATGGATAAGCTGGATTAATTGGTTTAATCCTGATCAGCTTTCTAATGCTATGTTTAGTTTAGCATTTGGTCCCGAGTACAGTGATAGAAGAATTGGCAGGCAGTGATACATTTCCTGCAAAGTAATATATCTATCTATCTATCTATCTATCTATATCTATTTATATATATATATATATATATATATATATATATATATATATATATTTTTTTTTTTTTTTTTTTTGTATAACGTAAAGGGGTTCTCTATGATTAGGAAAACATGACTGATTTGTTCCCCCCAAGAAAAAAACGAAACAAAAAAACAGCACCACACTGTCATCAGGTCATGTGTGGTATTACAGCTTGTCTGCATTCATTTCAAAGCTTTGCTACATAGGTGTCCTCTATGACAGTGCTTCTTAAACGTTTTCTTGAGCCTCACTCAATAAACAAGATGATGCCTGGGCCTCACCAGACTGACCAGGAGGATGCTGGGTCCTCGCCATCTATAGTGAAAGTCCATGCACATATAAATACTATTGCTCAGTCTAACCTTCATTTGTCTCCTAAACTCTGTACAACATTAAATAAGTACAAAATGAGTCCATAAGGTTCCTAAACCAGAGATTGCTACTGTCAGGGAAAGGACTGTGAAGCTTATAGTCACTTTTGTGAGAACTACCTCTCCCCAGCTGAGCCTCACCAACTACTAGGGGGCGCCTCACAGTTTGGGAAGTACTGCTCTATGAAGCAACTTTTGTGGCATCCTTCTCCGAAATAATGTATATTAGTACGTGTTTTTTGTGTCTTTTCAGTTGTGTTTACGCTTTCTTTTCTCCTAATTCTAGAGGTTTAATATAGGAAAATCACAACTGACTAGGTGAAATAACACCACAGCATACTGCAGTATAAGAAAATGAATATACATATACATACATATATATATATATATATATATATATATATATATATATATATATATATATATAGTTAGTATGTGTGTGTGTGTTTTGTCTGTAACATTTTGTTCTGGCACTTTCCAGAAAAACACCATTTGCAAAACCATTTTTCTACTAAAATACTAAACAATCCCTAGTAAATAAGATAAACTGAGGAACTCTCCTATTTGAATAATTGATTTGGAAAATTATTTTTGACTTCTGTAGAAATCTGACTGACAAGCAAGGTGACCACCACTGTTGTCTCGTGGGAGTTGTCGTAGGGTCCAAACTGCCAAAGCTGCCTGTTCGTACAGGGACCCAGCCTCATTTCCTATGCACATAAGGCAAAGGCTACCCAGTGACTCTGGCTGCATAAAATGTATGTTATTTTCTTTCTATAGATATAGCATAGTGCACCACTCACATGAATGACATGCAATGTGGCAGTACAATACTACAAACCTGGTGTCACTGAACATCTGAGATCAGTGTGACATATAGTATAGTCATATAGTGACATCATTATGTTGTATATTAATGTATATCACCATTAGTGAAGGGCTAAGAGTAACCAGGTATTAGTGATGTGGTTAGTGGTAAGGAGACATGTGCTTATTGTACAGCACCAATAAAGCATCACCCACTCACAGCCACCATTACTATGCTGCAACGATAAACTCTTCCTGAAGTCTTATGAGGGGAAAAAAACTACAACCCCCAGCATGCACTGACAACCCAACTACACCATGTGATGTTCTGTTATGAACAATAAAGATATGGTAAAAACGATTAAAAAAAACCCATCACCCCACGCATGTGTAGGTATGAATTATAAGGAGCACGGTGAGAAATGAGACTAGAAGGTTTATAGATCCGGGCTCACCTCTGCTCGCCCTGCACACAGCACCCACTCTCACCAAAGCCGCCATCTTGCCTGACACCCAACCAAGGTGACACCGCGACCCGGAAGTGAAGCAGAGCAGTTTTGGCACAACAAAACTTTATTAATACAAAGTGTTTGAAATAACTTTATTGATATTGTACATGGAGAATAACACCTCCGTTTAGTAAGAACACTGCTTATGAGTTTAAATAAGGGAACTACAATCGCCACTCGTGATTGAGACGGAAAGTCAAACTGAAAACAGGTAGCCAATCAGAAGAGAGGAAATCCTGATAGCCCTTTAACCAATAGGAACCTAATGGAGCGTTTCACGCCTCTATTTGGTTTTTACGCTTAGCCAATCAGAGTGGCAAGCGAGTTAATGACTGGTCAGTCAGTCTTGCACGGTGGTTGCAGCAGCTGAAGGTCGCAGCAGTGCGCAGCATGGCGGACTTTGATTCGGACCTGGACTTGTCCGGTGTGGGCGCCAGTCCTGCGGAGGCGGCGGAGCTGCAGAGGATGCTGGCCGTGGAGCAGCAGAAGGCGCAGTTCACAGCCCAGGTGAGGCCGACAGACACGTGGTGCAGAGCTGCCTTAGAGGGGCTGTCCAGCTGTATGGCCAGATGTAGATTTACTGACAGCTGTGGCTGACCATGCCTCCTGCTGTAGCCTGTAACCATGGCAATACACACGTCCGTATAGGGTGCACACAGTGCTAGGATATGCTTAAAGTGTATGTACCTCTAGTACTTGGCTTTTTTTGTTTTTTACATGAACAGACCAGAGTGGGGATGCCGGTGACACAGGCCATAATTTGAGCCGCCACCCAGGTTTGGGGCAAGGTGTGGGTCTATTACCAAGCCCTGGCCGGGCATGAAGCACTGGAGGTGGGCCCGCCGGCCCCCAGTGTGACAAAATCCCCTCTTCTCTGTGATCTGGAGCCATTAAAGGGGTTATCCAGCGCTATAAAAACATGGCCACTTTTCCCCCTACTGTTGTCTCCAGGTCAGGTGCGGTTTGCAATAAAGCTCCATTTACTTCAATGGAACTGATTTTCAGACCCCACGCAATCTGGAGATAAGAGAGGGGAAAAAGTGGCCATATTTTTGTAGCACTGGATAACCCCTTTAAAATGAACTACTAGTCCCAGTTCTCTGCCTGTCAGTGCAGGCTGTGGGGGTGATTGACAGGCACAGAGGTCACTAACAGGTCTCTGTCAATCACTGCTCAGAGTGTGCTGACAGAGAACTGTGTAGTAGTCACAGCTCAGACACCACCCAGATGACTAGTTCATAACTCTCCCCTTCCACCATGCACCGGATTTAACAACTTTTATTGGGGGCAACCCCCGACATGGTAGGAGACCTGCTCGAAACATCTCTGCAGCGCCCCTGCAGCATGACCATTGGGGGATGGGTTGGTGGGTTGGCATGGCAGCCCTGTGCCCTACGGGAGTATCTGTGCCCTAACTTCATCATTAGGAATGCCACTGGAACATTTTCTCCATGCTGAACATTTGCACAGGTGTCTTAACGATCCAGCCCATGTGCCGTCCTCTCACAGCTGACGAATAGGAGGCAATCTGCCTGGAGCATTCCTAATGAGGAGGAGGGCGGGAGGAGGGACAGAGAGGTTGTGCCAGTCTAATGCATACACAATGTAGGCCACAGCGCTGCAAGTTTAAAAGTATTTTTTTAGCACAATAACTGCATCACCTGCCAAACAGACCCCAGGACAGATCTTGGATTTAAAGCAGCTATCCGAAGGTACAAGTGGTTTAAAGGGTCAGATTGTGGGTACAGAGTCGCTTTAAAAGGAACCTGTCATCTCAGGTTTATGCTGCAACAGGACTGTCCTTGACTCCCCCGCGGCTTCTTCCCCCTCCACCAGCTGTGATTGATCTTTTCCTGTTTGAGTATAGGAAGACTAAAGCAAAGTGAATAATTTCTATATATGTTTTTTATTTTCTTTTTCCCAGGTTCACAAATTTATGGACGTTTGTTGGGACAAGTGTATGGACAGACCTAGTACTAAACTGGATTCAAGAACGGAGGGCTGCTTGGTCAGCTGTGTGGAGCGTTTTATCGACACAACCCTGTCCATTACCAATCGCTTTGCCCAGATGGTACAAAAAGGAACTTAATGACATTGATACACATGGACTCCTAGCTCTGCCAGCGAGTGTAATGTCAGCAATGTGACTGAAATCCCGTCTTTGTAGTGGTGGCATTTATATATAACTGTTTTATTATTTTTCTTAGAAATTTATATAAAATTGCAGAAACAAGTGATTAAATCTTTGGCCTAAATATATCTGTGTGTACTGAGGTAATGCATAGGAGATGTCTGTAGAGCTTTCTAGTATTACTTCGAAAGCAAAGCTGTAAGATGAACAACGTGTCTGGTAAAATCTTATTGGAGCACCCAGGGTGTGTGACAAAATAAAAAGAGCCTGTACCTCCCTCCATTATCACGGCGCCCGGTCTCCTCTGTGCTCTACTTCCAGGTGAAGGGAGTAGCACAAAACTCTGCAGCTCAGCCAATTAATTGGCAAGCAGAAGTGTCCAATGCCACTTTCACTGGACAGCAAAGTGTGTATATGTGTGTGTGTGTGTGTGTGTGATATATATATATATATATATATATATATATATATATATATATATATATATATATATATATATGTGTATATATATATATATATATATTGACCAACAAAACACAGCAATCACTGAACTCAGGGAGAACAGTGAAAAATTCCAATGGAGTACTCATTTACGAGTCTCCATTGATTGTCCCATACAAAATTTAAATATGCAAAAAAGGGGTCCGTGGAGCCTCAGTTACGAGTCTCAAAACACGGGAATAGCCAGATATCCCTCTCTCCAGAGAAGGAAGCCCATTGCCAAGGGGTGCCTCCTAGTGGGGAGAGCACCAAACCACCCTGATACGTAGTCCCTCAGGTCCTCACTCTGTTGCGAGCTTTAGGACCTAAATAGGGAAACACCAGGGTGGCCCCTGTGAGTCAAAGTCTAACTCTGTGGCGAGTATAACTACATAAGACAAGTGGTTACCAAGGCTAGGCATCCATCCACAGACTGCAGTTTCGGGGTATTCGCCCCTCGTCAGTGTGGAGCAGGATTCTGGCTACTGGGGCAATGATAAATAGACCAACTAAACACAGCCAGAATCCTGCTCCACACTGACGAGGGGCAAATACCCCGAAACTGCAGTCTGTGGATGGATGCCTAGCCTTGGTAACCCTTGTCTTATGTCGTTATACTTGCCACAGAGTTAGACTTTGACTCACAGGGGCCACCCTGGTGTTTCCCTATTTAGGTCCTAAAGCTCGCAACAGAGTGAGGACCTGAAGGGACTACGTATCAGGGTGGTTTGGTGCTCTCCCCACTAGGAGGCACCCCTTGGCAATGGGCTTCCTTCTCTGGAGAGAGGGATATCTGGCTATTCCCGTGTTTTGAGACTCATAACTGAGGCTCCACGGACCCCTTTTTTGCATATTTAAATTTTGTATGGGACAATCAATGGAGACTCGTAAATGAGTACTCCATTGGAATTTTTCACTGTTCTCCCTGAGTTCAGTGATTGCTGTGTTTTGTTGGTCTATTTATCATTGCCCCAGTAGCCAGAATCCTGCTCCACACTGACGAGGGGCAAATACCCCGAAACTGCAGTCTGTGGATGGATGCCTAGCCTTGGTAACCCTTGTCTTATGTCGTTATACTCGCCACAGAGTTAGACTTTGACTCACAGGGGCCACCCTGGTGTTTCCCTATTTAGGTCCTAAAGCTCGCAATAGAGTGAGGACCTGAGGGACTACGTATCAGGGTGGTTTGGTGCTCTCCCCACTAGGAGGCACCCCTTGGCAATGGGCTTCCTTCTCCGGAGAGAGGGATATCTGGCTATTCCTGTGTTTTGAGACTCGTAACAGGCTCCACGGACCCCTTTTTTGCATATATATATATATATATATATATATATATATATATTCTAGATAATTTTTTTGTATGTGTATTTTGTTATCCTGCTGTAAAACGAAGCTATACTTTAGTTATTTGAAATCCAGGTCCAGTCTCCTGCAGGCAGCTTTTTAGTCTTGTGCTGCTTACAGAGTGTCACAGCTCAATGGGTCCATTAGTCCATGACTGCCTTCTCTGTGAGCGCAGATAGGAAACACAGGATTGCTTGTGTTTAGTCTTTTTTTTTTTTTTCCCAACCTGCACAAGACTAAAAAGCTGCCTTCAGGAGACTGGACCTGCATGCAAGTAAGTATAGCTTTGTTTTACTGCATAACTAAAAAAAAAATAATGTAAAATGTAAACTTGCTTTATATCACATCTACTGTTGATTTGGAGTTTTAAAGTTATAACAGTGACACTTTAAAAGAAAAAAAATAAGTGTCCCACATGGATCTATCCCTTTAAAAAAGTCATACAGTGTGTTAAATTTCACATTATAAAGCAAATAAGCTTTATTTATGTAAACAATTACCAGCAGCACAAGGAAAGGAAAGATGATCTTGGATTTGTTACCCCTTGTTATCCGGTACAGTGAGGTTTTTTGCCATTCCTCGGTTATCAATTTCACAGACAAAATTGTATGGACAGTGTCATAGGTAGTAGAGCCTACAGATGTATTCAGAAAGACTCACCCAAACTTATCCAGTTTTAAGTTACACTGCTGAGTGGTTTCTGGACAACCATTGGAAGTAAAAGTCATTGTAACTAGAGACCATAACTATGGACTAGTAATGGCTTCTGAAACCACTGGCATGTCAAAGAAACTTTACAAAGTGTAGATTGAATACAATGAAGTAGATAAGATTTGAAGCCAAAGCCAGGAACTGATTTGAAAAGAGGAGACATCTCAGGCTTTCCTTTATGACCTGATCTCTGTTTATGGTCCATTGTGGGCTTTGGCTTCAAATCTTTGGCAGATAATCTGTCAGATAATCTTTCTGTGTAAATGGACTCTAACCAGGACAAATAAATCATGTAACAGAAAGAGCTGTAGATTGGTTTCTACTTGAAGAGCTTGAGCTTCCTCAGGCTCTGGTATTATTGGTGTCTAAAGGAGTAGCATGGAAAATGTAGTACTGCACTGTAAAGTAGAGGGGCTACAGACAGTAATTCAGTGTATGCATCTAAGTGCTCCTACCAGTGTAATACCTACTCATGATTGGTGGGATCTTCCCCTTAAAGAGACTCTGTACCCACAAACTGCCGCCCCCCCACAAAACCGCTTGTACCTTCGAATAGCTGCTTTTAATCCAGGATCTGTCATGGGGTCCGTTTGGCTGGTGATGCTGTTATTGTCCTAAAAAATAACTTTTAAACTTCCAGCTGTGTCAAAATTGCATGGCCTAGAGTGTCTGTGCCCTAGGCTTGTGACGCCTCTCCTTTCTCCCTCCTCGCCCTCTTCATCATTAGGAATGCCCCCTGGCAGGATTTCTCCTATTCACCACTTTTCTAAACACTGCACAGGTGCCTAACGATCCAACATATGTGCACCGTAAGCGTGTTTACACAGAGAGATTTTCCTAACAGATTTTTTTTAAGCCAAAACCAAGAATACATTTGAAAAGAGGAGAAATCTCAGTCTTTCCTTTATGACATGTTCTCTGTTCATAGTCTGTTCCTGGCTTTGGCTTCAAAAATCTGTCAGATAAAACTGTGTAAAGGCACTCTAAGACACCAGAGTCGCTTAGATAAAGTGCTGTAGAACAGCTAGCTGTGTCATTATATGTTGAATGTGGTTGCAAGTTACAGTGGCCCTGGAAAGACCATTGTATGTTGAAAATATTGCAACCTGAGGCCATTGTAACTCTGGTTTGTCTGGGAAGGAACTCCTGCCTGGTTCCTATGCTGATCCGGTCCCCGCTGCTTGGCTGTCTCTAGGTTCGAGCTCTGACGTCACAGATCTGTCCAGCCAATCAGCTGCTGTGGTGGGACCCGGCCTGTGATGTCATAACTCCTTTAAGGAACTACTGTATAGTAATAAATCAAAATAAAGAGCAAAAACATCTTGTTTGGCAAGATTTTATAGCTATAACAATATGGCATCTCCACCCCACAGGGAAAGTAATGTGCATTATGCACGGTCATAAACATATGATCGTTTCCAGAAATCATCAGTCTGTGCATGGTTCCAATGAATACAATATCACTTAGGCAGTGTAATAAGAAAACCTCTTCCTATACAATGTAATGTTAATCATAACCCTGGTTGTGTTAGTGTTCCTATTGTGCAACAACAGAGGTATTACAGAAAATCAGAGACAAAAAAAGTACACAAATTATCCAATATTCACAAAAGCTATGTATATATGGAAGCAAACATTCACTGGGTATTACATTATTAGCTGGTCATTGTTCCATCCTTGCTTTTTATTCTTTTTTTGTGTCTACGTACAGTCTTTAGCTATAATATGGATATTTTTTCTTGGTTTCCATTGATTGCATTGGAGAGATTACTGCTAGGGAGGAGTGAAATTACACCAGTAGGGAACGGGAGAGATTTGCTAGGCTTGGCGGACGGCTTGTCAGCCAGCTTTCTTTGAACTCTCCGGGTGCCTGAAAAGCTGAATCTGAATAGTAATTCCTTAACCTGCATAAATCTGTTTAAAGGTACATTCACACTTACCGGATCCGCAGCTTATTTTCTGCTGCGGATCCGCAGCAGATTTCATGTAAATATCTGAACAAAGCATCAAATCTGCACCATCAAATCTGCGGATCCTGTAGGTGTGAACACACCCTAAAAATGCCTGAGTACATAAAATACTAATACAACATATCCCGAAATTAACATGTTTAATGTTGCCTATAATGGAATGCATAGAGAACTGTGTAAATAACAAAGCGTAGTGTCAGCTGGAGAATAAATGTACATATTATTGTTTACCTCGTAAGTATTTATATAAGCCTAATATATCATATTAAAAGTAAAATCATGAAAGAAAATTGTCATCAGAAAAAAAAATCCATTATTAATCCATTAACTAGTAACTAGAATGCCTACTTCCATATGACTGGTAGAGTCTAGAGTCTAGGCTTTCTTTATATTTGTATGCCACCATAAAAGCTTTTTTTGATTAGATTCTCAGGTGGTTTTCTACAAAAAATCAGAGAGACCATGTACAAGGAGTACCTATAGCTTTAAAAAGGCTCTGTGCCGGCTTTGTCCATGGCGTATATAATATTTTTTTTAGTGTTTAAAAGGCATGATTTATTATTAAAAGAAAAAAAATCTTTGCTTCCATGAGTGGAATGGAGGGCTGGTGCTGGAACAGGTGAGGTGAGTAATACAACTGCAGTTTTTTTTTTTTTTTTACAAATGTAACACCAAGGGCCCCTGCTGTTCTACTGAGCTTACTGTAGGTCACCATAGAACCCTTTAGTGCTCTACCTTTCCCCATCTTGATGCCAGTCTATGAATGGTGGCATTGATGCCTAAAAAGTCAGTTCTACAAGTTCTGCTGTCTGAGAAGTGCAAACTACAAAGTTTTTATTGATCTGCTGATGAGGACATTTGGTGCAAATAGGGTAGTACCCATCAGTGCACCGATTCACATGCTCTTTCCTCCACATGAATATTTATGTGGCTCTCTGCAGTGTTGAACAGCCTGGACTTGCATCACTTCAATAATGATATGTAACAACTTACCTCTCCCCATGCCCATGGTGAGCGGCCGTGGGATCCTCATCGGGCTCTGGAGGTGTCCTCGTCACGACCGGCTGATGGACTGATACCACTCCAGTCACTGACTGGCTGAGTGACCAATCCATCAGCTGGGATGTCATCACAACTCGGGGGAAATTACTTCCGACAGGGGTCCTTCAGCCGCTCACCACAGGCACGGGGAGAGGTAAGTTCCTACTCGTAATCAATTTCCCCCTACAGGCTGCTAGGAATCACCAGACTTCTCTTTTAAAGACATGTATAGAAAAGGATGGACTTTGCCAAAATTTACATAGACAAATCACAATCCTTCTGGGAAAATGTCTGTAGACATAGGAAACCAAACTGGAGTTCTTTGGCAATCCATACCACCATTATGTTTACAAACACCGAAATAAAGCCTACAGCTTATATACAGTGAAACATGGTGAAGGATCTATAATACTATGGGACTGCTTTGCTGTCTCAAGGCCTGGTTCACTCGTCTTTACTGCAGGATACAGACCTGTAGCTACAGACAGCACTATGGATGTGCACCCGTAGCTGTCCGCAATCGCACAAACCCATTTATAGTTGAATGGTAATCCAGGCCACAATTGTGGTCTTTCCTAGGGCCCGCCAGCATTTTTTGCGGCACGGACCACGGGCATGTGAACAGGGCAGTTGTTCTAGATCATCAAAGCATTTTAAACTTCTATTAAAATATCTAATACATTTTTCTAAGAATACAAAGTTGGTACATTACCCCATTTTTGGGAAAATTTAGTTTTTTTTATACTTGACTATTAAGGGCTCCTATAATGTTGACCACAACTGAAATTAGAAGTGTTTTTTCTTTTTCATGACATTATTTGGTGAAGGGGATTGGCCCAATGCCCTCTTCCTAGCTGGCGTGTTTTTGCTATGCGGTGTTGCTGGTGTATAGGTTGCGGTAGGGGTAGAACTTAGATCTCGTATGCCGCTTGCATTTAACTCTGACTCATCACTGGACATAATTTCTTGAAGCTCCTTTACTTGAAGGGCGCTGTTCATCTCATCCAGTTTAGCAGTAAGCCTACTCAGTCTGAGTTCCAAGATGCCACCTTGGTCACTTGACGCCTTCTGACTGGATAGAAGAGTTTTATGCAACCCTAGGAAGCTGCTCTTCATGAATTTATACATTTTGTTCTGGATATTCAGGCTTGCAGTGACATTCTTCTGAAGGCTTTCCAATGCCTCACAGATATTCCTTTGCTGAGCCACTAATTGATCCATTTGTAGTTGGGACTCAGTGGCAGTATGTGGCGCTATGGGTGCATCGACCACCTTGGTGTTGTGAGGATCGCATGATACGCTGGGAGTCTGAGGCTCCTCCTGAGACTGTGATATGAGTTTATCCTGGTGGCTGGAAGTCGATGAAAACGATTTGTCGATGAAATCATCTTCAGAATCAATGGGGAAGGGTTCATTGGTAGAAACACATTCTCCTAATATAAATTACAGAGAGAAGTAATAGTTGTAACAGATGCATCAGATACTTGGTTATTCCCATTAAAACAGCTATGGCAAAGCACAACAGTGAGACCCCCAACATTATCGGCTGAAGTGTCCATCAGGAAACAAAAACAGGGTTATCCAGGATTAGAAAAAGCACAGCTACTTTCTTGCAGAAACAATACCACCCCCATCCGCAGGTTGTCTGTGGTATTACAATTAAGTTCCATTCACTTTAAAGTAACTAAGTGGCAAAACCCACACCCAAAACGGCCATGTTTTCCTAAGCCTGAATAACCCCTTTAATGGAATCTTGGCTGCACTGAGAAACAACAAGAGTGTATACAAGCTAGTCAAACAGGAGATACTATTATCCACTCTTTAGGGGACATTAACGAAGACTGGCATCTTCCCCATGCCTTGCCGCCCCCCTCCCTGTCCATAAGGAAAGCAGGGGATACCGCTGGAATACGCCAGGGAGAAGGGGCGATTCTGTGCTTTATCCCTGGCGTACACCCGGATGCAGCCTTCATAAATTCCCCCTTTAAAGGGAATAGGGCAGCACCTGGGCAGGTCCTGAGGTGCTGGCAGTGTAGTGTTAGTGTGTGTCCAGTTAGTGTTGTGTCTGTTACCTTTGTTTTCGCCATTGGGGCTGTAGGTGTGTCACAATCTTGCCCAACACACTGGATCCAAGTGTCAAAAAGGAGTAGTGGTGAAGCGATTGTGCCACACTTCAGCACGCCTCAACACTACTTCCTCCTCCCTGTTTTCGTGCATATTTATTTCTGGACGGCCCCCTGCTTCCTTCGGATGTCATCTTCTGGTGCGCATGCGCCATTGCTGCTAAGGGCCACGAGTGCCGTATTCACAGTTCATGCCTGTGCCCTAGATCAGTCAGGTCCGCATGCTCCTGTGTCCGGAATCACGTATGCACCATAGTGTATTGGAGCGGCACAGACGCACTGAAGCCAAGGCCCTCAGTTGGTACGCTCAGCACAGGCGCACTCGGTAGCAATGGCGCATGTGAGCCAAGTGATGGCATCCAAAGGAAGCAGGGGGCCACCCAAAAATAAATATGCACAAAAATGGAGGAGGAAGTGGTGGTGAGGCGTGCCGAAGTGCGGCAATAAACGCTTCACCACTACTCCTCTTTGACACTTGGATCCAATGTGTTGGGACAAACACTATACTGCCAGCACCTAAGGGCCAGCCCAGGCGCTGACAGATTCCCTTTAAAGTCTTTATTTTATAGCCTATACCAAAATGTATTGCCATTGGTGACACCACTGTGCTTACTCCATTTTCTGCATAGCCTACTATAATTTATTCTTAACCATGACAATGAAATAGAAGCTATGTACTAATACGTCATCTAGAATCATTACCTTTATCCGATGAAGATTCATCAGGTATTACAGATTTCTGACCGTCACTTGTATCCATTTTATAGAACTCAGCGACCATCACCTGTCGTCTGGTTAAACATTCAGAAAGAGGTAACCTTTCACCACCGAGCGAAGACAGCCTCAATCCATCAATGCTTTGCTTAACTTTTCTCTTATAGTCCAGGAATCTCTTCTTGCATTCGGCAGTTGTGCGTTTCATGCCACCCACTTTGTTAACTTCCTTTACTACTTTATCCCAGATCGCTGCTTTACCCGCTGGGTTGATTGATTTAGCCCCAAAGAGTTGCTTGATGTGCCCTAGGATGGTATCTACAAGTTTTTGGACCTCTTGGTCAGAAAACCTTTCCCTTCTTTTTTTGGGTGTTTTCATTTTTGGTGATGATCCACTTTTCCCAGTAAGAGACATGATTTCCTGCTGTTGTTCTGTGTTGTTGATGGCCGAGGTAGAGACCGGAGTGTATTCTCCTATAGGAAACAACAAATGGGCCATGTTATGTAGTGTAGACGTACAGCGTATATACACCAGCGCTTCTCAATTCCAGTCCTCGTGGCCCACCAGCAGGTCATGTTTTGAGGATTTCCCATAGAAAGAACAGCTGAGATAATGCCTGATCCACTGAATATAATTGTATGAACTGTGAAATAGTAAGAAAATCCTCAAAACAGGACCTGTTGGTGGCCATGAGGACTGGAATTGAGAAGCACTGGTATATACACCAAGCTTACATATATAACAGTTACACAACAGGAATGGTTAGTGTTCTCTACAGCCTGTTATCTCTAACCCAATAAAGGAACCAAGTTTGCAAAATAATAAAAGAAATCAATCTATCTTCCATCCATCAGTGGACCCCCCCCCCCCCACAGATCCCAACTCTACGACATGTCAGAAGTTGCCTGAATGTTTTAAAAGATAAATATATGTTTCTAATAGCCAATTAGGTCTATGATAAAGCTTTACGTATAATAATAAAGAGAATGAATGTGTAGAAAAAAAAAATATATAATGTGCCAGTGGAAAAGCTAATTTTTTGTATAAATCAGTAGTCAGCTACTTAATCCTTTGTTGGTGTGGTCTGGAGAGCAGAGGAGCACAACACAATACAGTGGGGGCTGCGTTCACACTACGTATATTTCAGTCAGTATTGCAACCATAACCAGGAGTGGATTAAAAACACAGAAAGGATCTGTTCACACAATGGTGAAATTGAGTGGATGGCCGCCATTTAATGGCAAATATTTGCTGGTATTTTAGAACAACGGCTGTTATATTGAAATAATGGCCGTTATTTACCGTTATATGGCGGCCATCCACTCAATTTCACCATTGTGTGAACAGATCCTTTCTGTGTTTTTTAATCCACTCCTGGTTTTGGTTGCAATACTGACTGAAATATACGTAGTGTGAATGCAGCCTGACAGACGGAATTCCGAGTAGAGTCCGCTGCGGGGGTTCTGCTCGGAATTTCCACCTGTTTTACTCAGTGTGAAAGTACCCTTATACTTAGTGTTTAGCAAGCATGCTCAGTTGAGCATAGTGCTTCATCGAGCTTGGTAAAGGTGGCCATACACCTCCCATACCATGCAGCTTTTTGCATGTTCCCTTGCCAGCAGAAGAGGCTGGTCCCTTGGATAAAATTATCATTATGTGCTTATTGAGGTACTGTTCCCATTTCATAAAGAGCGTAAGCTCATATGTCCTTTTATGTTATGGTTTGTTCATATATTGATTACTTGTCATTATACTTTTGTGTGTTGAGTATTAAAGGGGACCTTTCATGATGAAAATGCAGTATGATCTGCAGGTAGCATTTTTAAGAGCAGAAGGAACTAACTAGTCAAGGGGCGCGGTCTAGACTGATCTAGTGATTGACAGCTATCTGTATAAGTGTGCATATAAAGAGAGATGTTAATCGCTGATTAGGACCGCCCATTTGACTACTTAGCGCAGAATGAGCCAGGATTTACATTGATAAATAACATGTTATCCTGGAACTTACCCCTCAAACCTGTATATTAACTGCTCAGCTTCTGCTGCTCTATAACATGACGCTTGTGGCGTAGACTACATTTTTAACACCTTCAGTTACCTTTAAAGGGCTGTATAATATATTGGTGCTGTACAAATAAAGATTATTATAATCAGTTATAGGGTTTCCCCAGTAGTTAATATTTGAAGAGGATGCCACACAACAACCGTGTCGGACAGCCTCCCCAGGTAAAAGAATATACAGTACACTGGGGGAACAGGACCATGCTCTGTATTGTGCTATGCATCAGAACTAGAACAGAGCAGGGGATCAGGAACTGCAGGGCTTAGATAGCCCTGCAGTTCCCCACACAAACGTTGAAGGCAGCAGAGGGGTCATGTTGCCCCTTACTGCTGCCAGTCAACAGAAGTGAGTATGTATGTTAAAAAAAAAACATACTTTTTTTTTTTTTTTAAATAAAGCTATATTATAAAGAGTACCCGTTTAAGAAAAACAATGCCACTATAGGTCATAGAACTGACCATCAAAGTTCTATTCATGTACAATTACAGCTCTGAAGATGTAGGATATGAATAAAGGTTATGGAATATACTGTATATGTTGATGTAGAGTGATAAAGCAAGTTATATTATCACATATATATCTTACGTCATGTGGTCATACAGGTACCTTTGTCGGAGATGGATGTTGAAGATGGGAAAAAGTCTGTAATTTTCATCAGCCTCGTTCTCTGCTCATATACGGGATGTCCCAAAGAGTCAATAGCTTGAAAATAAACTGGGAAAATATAAGAAAAGTAGCAAAAGTAAGGTTAGTTATAGTTAAATGGGCATTTTCATTAAACAAAAAAAAAAATCTCATTCAGGAGAATTGTGGTAGTGCATTTCACTCCCTGACTCACAGCGATCTCCCACCAGGTGGCTTTGTTGTAAGTTTATGGGACCGCCGCAAGGAGATGATTGACAGCAGGGTGCAGCATGCAGTGGTGCATTGCTCCCCACTTGTTTTGCTGATCAGTTGAGGTCTCAGCAGTGAGACCATGACCAATCAAAACTTTTGACTTGTGTTTCCTTAGTTTTATAGATTTGTAGTCTGAGAGAGGCCATTAGCTAGTATAGGGTCCAACTCTGGGGTTCACCTTAACGTGATGAATAGGTACATTATATTTGTTCACATAGTTTGCTAAAAACCTCATTTTTTATTTATTTAATTATTTATTTATTTTTTTTAAAAGCTTTAAAGGAATTGTGAGTAGCAGTTACAAAAATGCTCGGTGTCATCTACCAGGAGTATACAGGCAAATGTTCCTCCTAGGACAGTGGACTATGTTAGGAACGCAGAAACTTGTTGCAAGGGTCAAAAATATAACTATGGGCATTTGTGCTATTCTTTTTTTTTTTTTTTTTGCCCTAGCACACTATTCACGTCCTGTGGAAAACATGGCACATGGGCCTTGATGAATCTTGTCCAGTTTTTGCTTGCTTTTTTTGGCTAAAAAATCATGTCATGTCATCATGACTTGACTAAGCGCGCATGCGCAAAACGCATTGTCTGGAGTGTTAACAGGATATTTTTTGTTCGGAGTGCTGGATCAACACGTCATTTACAAGTTTCTCTCACCAGAATAAGGGTTGGCAACTCTGGACTAGGGATGGTCCGAACCTGCCGAGGTTGGGGTTCGTATGAACCTGAACTCTCGGCAATGATTCCCGCTGTCTTCCACCTACGTGCAGCGGGTGGATACAGCCGGAGGACCGCCTGGAAAACTGGGATACAGCCATAGCCATAAGCTGTATCCCAGTTTTCCAGGCGGTCCTCCGGCTGTATCCACCCTCTCCACGGAGGTGGAAGACAGCGGGAATCATTGCCGAGAGTTCAGGTTCGTATGAGCCCAAACCTCGGCAGGTTCGTAGCCTCCCTACTCTTGACCTGTGCACCCCCTTCTACGAAATTGGTCCTGGACTTATATACTTTAACAGGGGAGCTGACACAACCTCACGTTTTTTTCTACTTGTAGATCAATAAGTCATATGTACATCAAAATAATACCATTGAAAACTATGACTTGTATTTCAAAAACAATCCCCTTAAACATTGAACTTATTAGAAAAAAAAACATACTATACCATTAAAACCTTATAAATGTATAGAATTGACGTAATAACACTACCGTGCAGAATAAGGACTATGCATTATTTATTCCATACTATTAGCGGTACAATATTGGAAACATAACGTCCTTTTTTTTTCTAATTTCCCCCCGAAAGTGTTAGGGTGCATTCACACATACAGTTTCCGCAGCAGATTTTATGGTGCAGATTTGATGCTGTGTTCAGTTATTTAGATCAAATCTGCTGCGTAAATCCATAAAATCAGCTGCGATACGGTGTGTGTGAAGCTACCCTTAATAAAAGTCAAACAACAAACTGTATGTACTCTAAAAATTGAGAGAATAAGAAAGCAATGCATCCCACAAAAACAACAAACTATCATATGGCTACAAGAAGAAGTAACAAAAAAAAGTTAAATTAAGTTCAATATTGAATTTTCAAATGCTGATATTGCCGTATAAGTTTACCGTACATACCTATGTGATGCTAAACGCACAGGAGTTATATGTGCATGGAACTGGATGAATCCAGGGTGCAGGTTATTAACTGCATGATCTATACCATCTATACATTATCCAGCTATCACCAGGCTGCATTTATGAATTCTTCCCTTTGTCCCCAAGAGGGCTTTTCCCTTCCCTCGCTAAGTGGAATTTGCATCAGGCATTCATAGTATTTTAGTAAGTCAAGCTCTGACATCCAGGAACAATACGTTGATAAATGCTTCAGAAGCTGGCACAAACGGGGTCTGCACTTCACATAGACTTACTTTTCGTAACCCCTGTCCCCAAAATAAAAAACATAGTAGACTAACATTGAACTTACGTTGTCTGCTTCATGGAGCTCAAGGAAAAACGGAGGCCCTTAGTTTCACTTTCAGGCGGAATGAGTCATGATTTAACTATTGACTCTACACACCCATACACACGTAGCAGATGCTTGTTCATTTATTATGTACTTTGTACAGACCGATACTTAGGTACATTTGTGATACAAATATACAGTTTTTAACCTCTTAATAGCTATTTTGTGCTCTTTAAATACAGTACATTACCTGTTGTGTAGTTGCTTAATAGTTGTATTTTTTTTACATATTTTTTTTATCATTCTGGTAAAGTTATTACATAATATTCTATTTATAATACATATATAATATTTAATAATATAATATTTACACGTACAAATATGTATCTTTTTGTACATAGCATGCAGGGGGTTAGGCTTCATATATGGCTCACTTTTCCTAGGGTGTGGCAGGTCAGAAGTATAGTAAAGCTTTGTTCCCACAAAGAGAAAATGTTATCATTTTAGCGCCAAAGACTTTGGTCTTTTGTTAGTTACGGATGCAATTAATATGGATTTGAAACATTATTTGCAGCCGTTACCAATAGAAGGCCGTCCTCTTACAGCTGTCCGGAAAGATAGAGGTAATTTTCCTCTTGTGGCCTAAGGCTATGTTCACACAACGTCAAAAAAAAAGAGAAAAGACTTTTTCTATTTAAAAAAACATCCATTATTGCCGCGATTAAACTGACTGCACTGCAATGCATTGAAGTCAATGGGAAGACGGACGTCCAATGCACACAATGATTGAATAACGAATGTTATCACCGTGAATGTTAAAATAAGGATCATGACAATTATTTTCGTCCGACCTTTGCAAAGAGCAGACGTTTTTTATTAGTTGTTCACAGTTTTTCTTTTCTCACCTTTCTTTCTCCATTTTTACTGTTAAATTCAATGGACTCCTCGGTTCGGGCTGTGCGGCCAAGAAGGCACTGAGTTGAGGTTTCTTTGCAGTTTCCTTAGTCCTGTCTGAACACAGGTGAACATATGTCACATGATGAATGACATATAAAAAGTAACTCCCCCACCCCAATAAAAAGTTGCAAAGTTGCCGAATTGTGTTATTCTGGAAGGTTTTTGCTTGTTTGTTTGTATTTTGTATTTTTATGATACACAGATTATGTTCTTTTTTATTTCATATAACATTTTGCAGTACAAAGAAGGGTGTCATTAAAGGGTTATCCAGCATTAGAAAAAACATGGCCACTTTCTTCCAGAGACAACACGACTCTTGTCTCTATTTCAGGTGTAGTTTGCAATTAAGCTCCATTCACTTCAATAGAAGTGAGTTGCAAAACCTGCACCCAAACTGGAGACAAGAGTGGTGCTGTCTCTGGAAGAAAGTGGCCATGTTTTTCTTACACTGGATAACCCATTTAAAATGTATATACTGTAAAGGATGGACCACAAAGAGGTGGATCCCCTGGATTACTGAGGAGTGCTGAAGTACCTTCTTCAAGGAGTGGAGCTCCCGGTTTTCACCTAAGCCCACCGCAATGTGGGATGGGTTTTGCAGCGGGAAACTACCAGGTTGCTACCCTCAGAGAAGGTCCGTGATGACCACAGACTGATGGTAGTGAAGAACTACAACAACTGAGTACAGAGGTGTGGAGTTTGTGGCTATAAATACCCTCAGGTGAACAGCCTGGAATTCTCCTGAACCTGTGGGCTGAGCTATAAATACAGGTGAACAGGCGCATGCCCTCCATTAGAGGGAGTCCTGTCCCTCAGGAGGCCAGCTCAGAGCAGAAGAAGCTGCCGGAAGAAGCACACTAAGAAAAAGCCGATGACCACAGGACAGAGTGACCTGCAGCAGGCAGGCGATAACGGACACAACCTTGTGCCGTTACACATACATTTGAAGTGAATCAGGCGGTCATGGAAGTGACACATACGACATGGATACTTTGCAGCTATACACTTTGGCTAAAAGAAACACGTGCCCGCTTTTGTCCAGAAATAGCACCTCTCATGTCCTCAGTTTGGTTGTGGGTTTTGCAGCACAGTACATCCATTGAAGTGAACAGAGCTTAATTAATACCACATACAACCTGAGGAAAGGGGTGGTGCTGTGCTTTTTTTTTATTATTTAAATATGGATAACCCCTTTAAGTTCACATCACTGAATCAATGACATTACCATGCTTTTCTCTCATTGTTTATGCCCACACACAGCTGCATGATCTCCGCCACTGCTGTCATTCTCTAAAATTCTTATAGTAGTCCCATGAGATCTGACCCGACAGTAACCACAACTATGTCTCTCCATTAGTTGTGACTTTTTATTTGCATTACCCACATATTACGGTGACAGACAATAATAATGAAGACACATACAGTAGCATACGTAGTTAAGTGAAGTTTTATTTACTTTGTAGTACTGATTGTATAGGGCATTGTATGCATAGACATTCACAGACATGGCTGATAAGTGCTGTGTAAGGGATCACTAGTCATCTGTACACAAGTCAAGAAGATATTCCAGATACTTGTGCACTGTAAATGGTGGGGCTCTAACAATTCCTACTACTTTGATTCTATTAGGGTCCCAAATACAATCTTCTTCCAGTCCACTGCTCACCATGCCACAGTACTCAGGCACCCATGCAGTATCATACCCTTCTGTGTGCCATGTTTTCTGCAATGGATGTTCTTGATGATCAATCATTTTTACTTTACCAACATTTACTCTCAACTTCAAGATAACCTGATTCCAGCGCTCATCTAAAGGATACCGTGCTGCTTTCTCTCGATCTCTGCTGACATAGACGCCTTTCCCTAACATGCCATCACTTGATCTCTTAAAGCCATTCTCAATAATCTGGATGGCTGCATCTAATGTGGTGCCATGGTACATCACATAAATCTTCCCATGCTTTGGCTTATCATTACTGCGAAGAAAGATTTCATGAAAGTTAGGCAGACTCTCTGCTTCCCATATATCTTCATCATATCCACTGGCCATGTTCTCTGTAAAGAAAAAAAACAGACATGAAATTCTCACTCTACGGCACTGTATTCTGATAGTTATCCATAAAGGAACGCTCCAGGCAAAATATTGTTCTATTGTTAAAAGACCATATACTCACCTTCACCATTCCCCTGGGGCTGCCCTACTGTCTGCACCTGGTTCCCATCATGGTCCTCTTCTTTTTTCTTCCAAATAGGTTTCTTGCAGGCAGGAACTGCCAGCTAAGCCTAGTGATTGGCAGGGTGGGCAGTTCTTACCTGTTGAAAACGCCATGGGAAGCAGAAAAAAAGAAGACCACCGCGGGGACCTGGTGCAGTAGACGGGGATTGGTGGAGGTGAGTATGCAAATATTTTGTTGTCAGGGCACAGGGAAGAATATAACAGAAATGTATATTTGCCTAAAAAAAATTTAAGCCAAAGATATCTGGAACTAAAACCTAATTTATTTTGCTGTGATCAATGTTCTCTGGGTGATAGTTAT
Organism: Dendropsophus ebraccatus; assembly: GCF_027789765.1. Lineage (NCBI taxonomy): Eukaryota > Metazoa > Chordata > Amphibia > Anura > Hylidae > Dendropsophus > Dendropsophus ebraccatus. The sequence goes on from NC_091465.1 coordinate 37,265,631, forward strand.
AGACAAATATTTTTTTCAGCTATAAAGTTTGAGTAAATGTAAACTTAGAATTCAAAGACTGCTATTCCCAGCTGACACCAGTAGTGACCAACATTGGGGATCACTCAAGGGCTGGTTAACCCTTAGGCCGCTCGTAGCCCGGGACCGTGGCTATTAGCGGGCACGGTCCGATCGCCGTGCCTGCTAATAGAGTAATCGGATGCAGCTTCGGATCCGATTACCGAATGCAGCCGTTCCTTGGTGTCTAGTGGGGAGAACAACGTCCCGGAGGAGCGATCCACACATCTTACATCGTCCAGGGTCAGCACCGTAATGGCGCTGATCCTGGCTCGGCACTTGATTGCTTCCGGCTGCAGCAGCCGGAAGCAATCAATGTGCCTATCTCATCGATCTGTGCTGCATATCTATGCAGCACAGATCTCAATGAGAGATCAGTGTACTTATACTAGAAGTCCCCCAGGGGGAATAACCCTAACCCCAGGGGGTGCTTCTAGTATAAGTGTAAAAGTAAAAATAAAAGTGTTGTTAGTAAAAAGCCCCCTCCCCTAATAAAAGTCAGAATCACCCCCCTTTTCCCATGTTATAAATAAACAAACAAATAAATAAATAAACAAACATGTTTGGTATCGCCATGTTCGCAATCACCCGAACTATTAATTAATCACATTCCTGATCTCGCACGGTAAATGGCGTAAGCGCAAAAAAATCTCAAAGTGCAAAATTGCACATTTTTGGTCGCATCAAATCCAGAAAAATTGTAATAAAAAGTGATCAAAAAGTCGCATATGCGCAATCAGGGTACCGATAGAAAGAACACATCATGGCGCAAAAAATGACACCTCACACAGAGTCATAGACCAAAGGGTAAAAGTGTTATAAGCCTGGGAATGGAGCGATTTTTAGGAACATATATTTGTTAGCAATGGTTTGAATTTTTTACAGGCCATCAGATACAATGAAAGTTATACATGTTACATATTGTCTTAATCGTAACAACTTGAGGAACATATATAACAAGTCAGTTTTACACCAGGGCAAACGGCGTATAAATGAAAAAAACCCAAATAAAAGAAATGCGTTTTTTATTTTTTTTTTCAACTTCACCACACACAATTTTTTTCTGGTTTCGCAGTGTACTTTATGCAAAAATTCAGCCTGTCATTGCAAAGCGCAATTGTGGGTTTCTAGGTAAAAAAATGCAAGTGTTATGGCCTTTTAAGCACAAGGAGGAAAAAACAAAAACGCAAAAATATAAATTGGCCAGGTCCTCTAAGGGTTAAATGCTGGGATAAATAGTGATTGTGGCCTCTAAACAGGTTTCAATACCTTTTTGACAGTGTAGCGGAACAACCAGTTATCACAGCAGGCCTCTGATGCCAGTGCCAGTAGAAGGCCAATTGCATAGATCCATAAAGCTGGGTTGTCAAGGATAACACGATCCTGAGATAAGACATATACACTTCAAATATGGCCATCTATGTAGTGCCCATGAGTAGGCAACTTTGTGGCCACTAGCGGATGAGTAAGCATGCTGCATCGAGGTATCGTGCTCGATCAAGCTTGATGCTCAACTGAGCACTTTGTGGTGCTCTAGTGGCCCGGTATTCAAAAAGCTTGATGAAAGGCTTTTAAGCCAAGCTACAAGCTTTAAAGCCCTATTACACGGAACAATTATCGTGCGAAAAATCGTTATATCGGTCGAATTTAAACGATAATCGTTCTGTGTAATTGCAGGCAACGATCGAAAAATCGTTCGTATGTCGTTGATCGTTCATTTAGATCTGGACCTAAAATTATTGTTAATCGTTCGGTAATTGTTCGCTAATCGTTTGCTGTAATTCAACATTCGTTCGCTCAAGTTCCAAGTTTTTTCACTAATTGTTCAATGTAAGTGCACAGTGCCCATTGTTTTACTGGCATCAGAAGGAATAAATGATCATAGTAGCGATCGCAATAACGATCGTAACTAACGATTATCGTTCTGTGTAATAAGGTGAACGATTTCAGGTTAACGATAAGCAATCTCGTTTGTGATCGTTTATCGTTAGTCGTTAATCGTTAAAAATTGCTCTGTGTAATAGGACCCTTAAACCCGTGGGGTGGGAGCAATTACACTTACCACTCTGGTGTTCTATCTTCATTAGGTGTCCTGCCTCGGCCATTGATTTTTTTTTACGTAACCTTATGTATATAAATATTACTTTTCTTTTTTTCATTTTTTTCAGTTTTAACTATACGCCACTCACTGTAAAAGTAAACTTTACACTTTTATTCTTTTATTCTCCGTGACAGTACCATTTTTAAATTTTTAAAGTTTTTAATTAAAAACATAAATAAGGATGTCACCACAATACAAGACCTATAACTTTTTTTTTTTTTTTTCTCGACTGAGCTGGTTGGGTGTTTGTTTTTTGTGGGGGGAAAAAAAAAGTTTATTATCATCATTTTCTGTTACATATGACTTTTTCTATATATGTGAAATATATCATGATATGGCTGTAAACAATTTATAAAATAAAGAACACTTTACCTAGTGCTTTAATGTAGAGTGATGGTTTTGTCTTGTCCACACCTTTCTTTTTCTTCTGCTGTAAACTAAAATACAGTATTAAGAAAGTTACTTCTAAAACTTCCAGCAGTGGATATATACACCGACTGTAGTGTGTAATCATTCACCTTTGTGGACGGTAGGAAAAGAAAAAGCCTATAATGCACATATGTAGACAAAAGAATTCTGACTTCTATAAAGAATGTAACCTGCTCTGCCGTTATACGTGAGGAGTACCTAAGACCGTACCGAAAAGTAGCGATATCAATGATCCATGACTCCAACGTTATATATTTTTGTAAGTTTTAGATAACACTTTAGGCTGCGTTCACACTACGTAATATTTCAGTCAGTATATTTCAGTCAGTATTGCAACCAAAACCAGGAGTGGATTAAAAACACAGAAAGGATCTGTTCACACAATGATGAAATTGAGTGGATGGCCGCCATATAATAGTAAATAACCGCCATTATTTCAATATAACAGCCGTTGTTCTAAAATAACAGAAAATATTTGCCATTAAATGGCGGCCATCCACTCAATTTCAACATTGTGTGAACAGATCCTTTCTGTGTTTTTAATCCACTCCTGGTTTTGGTTGCAATAGTGACTGAAATATACTGACTGAAATATACGTAGTGTGAACGCAGCCTTAGGCTATGTTCACACTACGTATATGTCCGGCCGCATATTTTCCGCGGGCCGGACATATACGTATGAAACTCCGGCTGGGACTTTACGCAAGTTGCAGCCGGATCCGTACGGACCGCGAACTTACGCCCGTAGTGCACTTACGCTTCCTGAGTGCTCTTCGTAGTGATCTGACAGCGGTCTTTTACTTGGAAATCTTCGCCTAGCCCCGGACACCCCACAGAACCTTTTGGATCGGCACAAAAAGCTTTCAAAATGAAGAAATCACCACTTACGGGCATAAGTTACGGCATTTCCGTCCCGAAACAATGGTCTGGTTCATTTTTTACTGCGCCGCATACGATCCGGGCGTAAGTTCATACGTAGTGTGAACTGTGCGGCCGTAGATCGTATACTTTACATTGTACGCAAACTACGTAAGTTTCCGGGCGCTTATTCACAGAACGCGATACGGCCGGAAACTTACGTAGTGTGAACCCAGCCTTAATAACAAAAGTAAATATATTATAGCCATGTAATATGACACTAGAAAATCTCTGACCCATTAAAAAATTAGGAGGAATATTAGACAAGTAAGAGTTTTTCCAAAGAAAGAGACACCCATCTATATACAAGACTAAGCCAGGGGCAGAATGGGCAGGGAGAACTGCAATGTATACCCCCCATCTTTTCAACAGTCAAAGCAGTACAGTTATGGTGGACAGACTTACTTCTTTATCTATGTTTATATGGTAGAATCATTACTGATATACACACTAGTCAAAAATCATCTAACCATAGACAATAAATAACATAGAGGATGGGATCTAATATCCACTCTACAGCTCTCAATAGATACCATACATTGTTAGGCAAAGGGTTCTTCAGGAACAATAGTTCACCCTATGTTGATGTTATCAGCATGTGCCGATAAGAGTATGTGTAAGGAGAAGCCCTACTGCTGCTTTCCCTTCGCTCCCAAAGCCGCTAAAGCTATTACAAAGGAGATTCCTCAGCTTTTCCTTATATATATAACAGTGAAGAGGTTAATCCACGTACCTGGACACAACTGCTGCAGATGACTGGGCTGTAAACACTAAACCTGCATAATAAATGCTCTTAGTTTCGTTTCTGAAAATCCTGTGCTAGAGGCGTGCCGGAGAGGGAATTGGCAGAAAATTATTAACTTGAGTTGTAATACTGAGTTATAGGACTGTTTATCATCCAAGAGGGAAGGAAAATGTTAGGAAAGGAATTTGCTTACTGTGCTGGGATATATGTAAGTGTAAATTTGTGCCTTAAGGTGTTATTCCCATTTGGAATAGGAAGAGGAAATAAGGGAAGTACAGTGTTTATAAATTTGAATTAAAAAAAACAACAACTATATATCAGATATGCAAATTCCAGAAGAGTTTCTGATAGGCTGTGTTTTGAGATCTACCAAAAACTAGGACATACATATTACTCATTTTGACAAAAATAATAAATGGGGTGCTGGAAAAAGAAGATATCCCACCCTCACAATCCCCCGTCCATCTCCAAAGCAACTATAGTAATGATATTAAAACCATGAATGAATGAACGTAATCTGGAAGTCGGATTAGGGAAGTGCTTTACATTAAAAATGACTGATTATCTTTATTCTGTAGGTCAGTAATAATTTAGGTAGCTTTTGTTGTCTAAGGCAGTCAGTACTAGTGAAGCCAATATGTCAGGCATGGAGGCCTTCAGAATTCCTCCAGCTACCATAGTAACTGATGAGCCCCCTGCAATCACATTGTGTAGTTGTTAATCGGTCACCAGATGGGAGTTACAGGGGAAACAGATGACTGATCTGATTTAAGACCAGCCAAAGATAACACTGCCAGCTGCCGGTTAAAGCGCTCAATACAGTGAAATCCTAGATGCATTACTCCCTGTTAGCTGCAAATATGCAAAAAAGAGCAAGTGGAGCCTTATTTAAAAGTCTCAAAACACAAGACTAGCCAGATAACCCTCCAGGAACGGCCCAGCCAAGGGGTGGCTCCTGTAGGGAAACCACCAAAACTACCACATTAAATGGCCCCATAAGTCAATGTAATAAGGGAAAAACACGAACAGGTATCTATCCACAGACAGCTGTTACGGGAAACAGATCGCTGATCTCAGGGAGACCAAAGATAACACTGTCAGCTGCCGGTTAAAGGAGAAGTCTGGCGAAAATTTTTATTTAAGTATTGTATTGCCTCCCAAAAATTTTACGAATCACCAATATACACTTATTAAGATAAATGCACGTAAAGTGTTTTTTTTTTTCCCTGCACTTACTACTGCATCAAGGCTTCACTTCCTGGATAAAATGGTGATGTCACGACCTGACTCCCAGAGCTCGGCGGGCTGTAGCTGCTGGAGAGGATGATGGCAGGGGGACACTGAAGGACACAGGGCACTGGAGGGACACTGGGCATCCCTCTGCCATCATCCTCTCCAGCACGCAAAGCTCTGAGAGTCAGGTCGTGACATCACAATTTTATCCAGGAAGTGAAGCCTTGATGCAGTAGTAATTGCAGGGGAAAAAGCACTTTATAAGCATTTCCTGTAATAAGTGTATATTGGTGATTTGTATAACTTTTAGGGGGCATACAATACTTAAATAAAAATTTTCGCCTGACTTTTTTAAAGCGCTTAAAGGACAACTCCGGCCAAAATTATTTTTTAATATGTTATTACTTATGGAAAGTTAGACAAATTCCTAATGTACTTCAATTATGGGAAATGCAGGAGGTGTGGCTAGCAGCAAGATGGCGTAGCTACACCTGCCTTGGGCTCTGATGCCTTCTGCCTCCCCTCTCCTGCTGACTCCTGATAAGAGCCCCCCCAGCGAAAAGCATCCCTTGCGGGTTGCCTGCTGCCGCCCGCCTCGGTGATCGGCAAATAATGCTACCTGCTTGTGCAGCAATGGAGGGGCTGAGGATTCCTGGTGGGGTCCGCTGCCCATGAGATAGTCGCGGCCTCCTGGATGGAGCGATGCGGAGGACTGGGGGACCCCGTGATGCAGCGGCATGCTGTGGTCTCGGAGGGGTTCTCTGGTGCAACTACTCTGGCAGCAGAAATTCCAGCCGGAGACCCGACAGGCCGTTTGAGGTCACTTGCTGTGGGTAAGAGATGGCAGTATGAGGAACCGACTGTGAACTCTTCAGAATGACTCTGACAACATCCCCTTAGAAGGGTAGCCTGCCGGTAAGACTGTAAATTTTAAACCTCCCCTCTGTATATTCTTCCCAGAGCACGGCTGACTTACCTTGAGGGAGGACTTGTGCTCTGTGCCCTGGTGGACCCAGGTAGGGGGGCACCGGGCAAGCTCAGGAGGGGGACAATTGATGAAATGTTGGTTGAGCCAGGGATTGTGAACTTCCCCCCTCTGCTTGCAGGCTACGTTATTGTGATGTTTTGAGACCAGGGGCAGGACATCAGCTCTTCCTACTATATTCCTGCTCTGGGATGTGGAGACTGTTACTTTGTTACCCCTTGGAAGATTAAGGACGTTATGAAATCAAATCTGAAAACAGCGATCAAGTAACACTCCACTGACTATGAACTGGGTTTAAAGAGTTATCAAGTACTCTGTGTTACTCTCCTGCAATTTTTGTTTTTCTTTGTTTTTTTTTGTTTTTCTTTTTCTCTTCCCTCCCTGCTGGTTGCAGATATTGCTGGCAGACCAGGGCTGGGCCCTTACTCCTCTATTTATAACTGCATGAGTACATTCTCCATCTGCTTTCTCTCTATATGATGCCATTTAAGGTCCAAGTGTTTGAATACATTCGTTATCAGCTTGCTTTGAACACTATATTACTTAAGGCCTAAGTGTATGAATGTTTTTTCATTAGCCCTCTGTGCATACTATGTTACTTAAGGCCTAATGGGCATGAATACATCTTTCATTAGTTCTCCTTGCATATTATATCACTTAAGGCCTAACTGCATGAATACACTTTCTAGCTCTCTTTGCATACTATAGCATTCTGGGCCTAAGTGTATGAATAACAGCTTTCTCTGGTATACTGTACCATTTAAGGCTTAAGTGCATGAATATATTTTTTATCAGCTCCCTTTTGCTCCCTTTTAAAGGCCTAAGTGTATGGGCATATCCTCTACTAGCTGTTTTTGTATATTATGCCGTTTAAGTCCCAAAATCGGAAATCAGGAGGGGCTGCATGTACTAAAGAGCAAGGCTCGGTTCACAAGATTGATAAATTCCTAAAGTCCCCAATGCCCGCTAAATTAAGAGGAGGTAAGGCCCCCTCTCCGGGTGGGTCACATTATTCAATTCTGAGTCAGGATTTGGAGGGGTCCACCGATTCCACTGGGGATACCCCGGTCTCATCGGTGGAGGCTATCCTGTTAGAAATATCCAAATGTAACCACTTTATTAAGGGCCTAGCCACACAGTTGGGGTCTGTATCCTCAGAGATAATGATTGTTCGCCAGGATCTTGCAGCAGTAAAAGATAGACTTATTTCTATGGAAAAGCAGGTTCCTATCTTTGAGAGTAAAATGGAGGTTTTGGAAAACAAGTTATCAAACTGTGAAAATGAGAATTTCCAGACTAAAGAGAAAGTAGTACATTTAGAGGACCGTGCCCGCCGATGTAATATCCGATTAATTGGTTTTCCGGAAGGCTCTGAGGGGACGAACGTGGTGGAATTTTGCTATAAGTGGATGGTGGACACATTTGGTAAAGAATCTTTTTCTCACTTGTTTGGGTTAGAAAGAGCGCACCAAGTTCCATTTAAGAAAGCCCCTCCTGGGAGGCCCCCCCCCCAAACATTGTTAAAATTCTATGCTCCAATGATAGGGACACCGCCCTTAAGCTGGCCAGAGAGTTAGGAGAGTTAAAATATAATGGAGCTACAATAGCTTTATACCCCGATTATTCACGGGACACACAACGTAAGATAAGTTCTTATAGAGAGGTCAATGCAAGACTCAAAACAGCAGGCATCCCTTTCTCTCTCTTATTTCCTGCAAAGTTACGGGTAGTGTATGATAATACAGTCCAATTTTTTGGAATTGCACAGGACGTGACAAAGTGGTTGGATTCTAAGGGATTGTGATTTCACATACTGTTGATGTATCTGTGAGGGCTTTCTAATGTATTTTGGATTTGTATTTTTTTTTTTTTTTAGCAGGAGGGGGTGGGGGGAGGGTCTGGAGCCGGGGCAGGGCCTTTGTAAGGGTTATGCTAGTTTGCATAACAAAAGAGTACAGAAGGGATGTATGTGATCCCTACAGGTAAATCGTGTCAGATGATGGTGTCCCCACTTATGTATGTCAGACAGAGAAAAATACTTACAGAAAAAAAAAAAAAAAAGTGGTGGACAAAACACTAGATTATGCAGTGTAATGCAGAATTTGTGTCTCATATATACAGTGAATATATACAGTGAATATTGTCACTCCATGGAGCAACCAAGAACATTCATGTTGGTGGCAAAGAATGCAAGAGCGTATAATTGATGTATAGATGTGTGTCCACAGTCGTGACGGCTATTAAACCCTGCCTTTCTCTAGGGTCCCGCTGGGGCTGAGCGGGTGTTGTCCCTAGTGCTGGATAGGCAGTCTGTCCCAAAGTGATAAGGTTGTCACCTCAAGTCGTTTGATAACGGTCTACTGTCTGTATATTATTTGTTCATACAAGGCTGTGCAATCAATGTTCAAGACGAGCATGGGTTATGGTAGAGATCGAAGATTCTAACGGCAATTATATCCATGAGTCATCCGATGCGTTTCCCCCTTGTAGCTGATAACAGTAGCTGGGTTCATCAGGGATGTTCTAGTATGTGGATTATTCAGCCATATAGTTAGTCTCTCAACCCCGTCAAGAAGATGTGGTCGTCATAGCACAGAAATTCAAGAGTATAGTGACAGATGCTGTTATTAGTGGTTTGTTAGAGATGATACCGTAGGTCACCTTTAGTAGATGTATAATATACAGACAGTAGACCGTTATCAAACGACTTGAGGTGACAACCTTATCACTTTGGGACAGACTGCCTATCCAGCACTAGGGACAACACCCGCCAAGGCACTGAGTTTGCTCAGCCCCAGCAGTACCCTAGAGAAAGGCAGGGTTTAATAGCCGTCACGACTGTGGACACACATCTATACATCAATTATACACTCTTGCATTCTTTGCCACCAACATGAATGTTCTTGGTTGCTCCATGGAGTGACAATATTTACTGTATATATTCACTGTATATATGAAACACATGTATATACCAAATAAAATTCTGCATTACACTGCATAATCTAGTGTTTTGTCCACCACTTTTTGTTTTTTCTGTAAGTATTTTAGTTTGCATAACAGTTGGGGGAAGGGGATAAAGGTGGGGGGTTCCTTTTTTTTTTTTTCTCGTAAAGTGCTATGAGTAGTACTAGGCTTTTGTTTTGGAACGTTCGGGGAATGGCCAATAAAGTAAAGAAGGTCGCAATATTTGACGTGATAAAAAAAACATCTTCCCGCTATTGTGGGTATTGCTGAGACACACTTTGATAAGGACAATGTAAATATCCAGAAACGGCACTGAGCAAAGTATGAATTTCACTCCACTCTTTCCTCTTACTCATCAGGTGTTTCTGTCGTTATCCACAATAAGGTAAATTTTTCCCTATACTCCTCCGCGATTGACCAAAGAGGTAGATACATTTTTTTGTATATAAATCTGGATGGTATTGAGACTATTATTGCATTTATATATATTTCCCTCCCCCCCATTTAGGCTAAAGGTTCTAGTTGCCCTAATGGAGTTTCAGAAAGGAAAGAAGTATGAAACGTTGTTTGCACTTGGAGACTTTAACTGTGTTATGATGCCTGGGAAAGATCGTATGGGACGTCAGGCCCGAAACTGTGGTAGAACTTCCCCTTTATTTGCTTTCTGTGCCGAGGTGGGGTGGATTGACGCCTGGCTTAAGATGCACCCGGATAGGACCGCATTTTCCTGTTTTAGTACCTCTCGCCAGGCGTCATCCAGGATAGATCTAGTTCTTTGTAACAACACTGCTCTGAAATACATCAGTGAGTTAGACTTGAACCCAAAACAATTTCAGATCATACTCCTTTGCTTTTGGAACTGGTGGGGAAGGATCTTGGTAGTAGATGCAGATCTTTTAGACTTAACCAGCACAGGCTACATATATTAAATATAGAAGAACTAATTAGCAAGGAGATTACATAGTTTTGGCAAGTAAACAAGGATTCAGCCGATATTCTAGTAGCATGGGATGCCCTAAAGGCTTTTCTAAGGGGCATGCTGATAAAGCAAGTAGCTATTAAGAAAAGGCAGTTCCGGGCAAAGGAGGCCGAGCTAAAAGCTAGATATGATGCTGTGCTAGAGGTTTTTGAAGGGGTGGGTTCGGAGGAAGCAGCCACCAAGTTAACGAAGGCGCAAGATGAATATGAGGACTGGATAAAACAGAAGGCTTAGCATAAAATACTTTTCCTTGAACAGCAGAGATTTTTGATGGGGGGAAAACCCAATAAGTTTCTGATCAATTTGGTGAAAGACCAGCAGGACCGGCAAGATATAACCGCGGTAAGGGACTATAACGGTCAGGTATTGCAGGAGCGAGAGGAGATAGATAGGGAATTTGTACGTTATTTTGCAACCTTGTATACTTCAGAGGGTACCCCAGAAGTGGGGAAGATGCTTAGTTTTTTTGCCGGTTTCCCACTCCCTTCTTTAGATATGGACCAGTTTAATTTACTTGAACATGAAATAACATTATCGGACATGGAAGAATCTTTGCGATCCTTCTCGGGATCCTCAGCCCCGGGATCAGAGGGCTTGCCTTTTTCATTTTAAAAGAACGTATCGGGGGTCATCTTGCCTATAATGCTGGAAGTAATCCAAGAATCCTGTAAAAGGGGCACCCTTCCTCAATCCATGAATGAGGCTCACATTGCTTTAATTTTAAAAAAGGACAAGGATCCAATGGACATCAGTTCTTATTGTCCGATCTCTCTTCTTAATACTTATGTTGAGATATTTGCGAAAATTCTTGCAAAACGCCTGGCTAAAGTTGTTACTTCACTAGTGGGAGAGGAGCAGTGTGGCTTCATTCCTGGTAAGACTATTCATGACAACATTTCTAGGTTATTTTCTGGTATAGCGTTTAGTGAGCCGGGGTCTTGCTCCATCCTGTCCCTTCAAAAGCGTTTGACAGGGTGGAGTGGGACTTTTTATGGTTTACCATGGATAGGTTTGGTATAGGGGGTAACTTTTTGGGCTGGGTTAAAACTCTGTACAGTTCGCCAGTATCTAGATTAATTCTTAACGGGCTCCCTTCTGAGCCATTTAGTCTTGGGAGGGGGACCCGTCAGGGATGCCCCTTGTCCCCGTTATTATTTGCATTATATGTGGAGCCTCTGGCGGCTTGGGCAAGATGGTCCCCGGGGTTTGTTGGCTTTGGACTGAAGGGTGACGCCTCCAAGATCCTGCTTTATGCAGATGATCTTTTGATGTTCATCAGGCGTCCTGAGGAGACGATCCCAAGCATTATGCTGTCTTTGGAGCAGTTCGGTACGATATCAGGTCTCTCCATTAACTGGGAAAAATCTTGTTTGCTCCCAATTGATGAAGAGATGAAGAAAATATTACATACAAATGACCACCTTGAGTATTTGGGGGTTAAAGTCAGAAAGGCTGTTTGCCAATGTAAATTTAATACCATTCTTTAATAATCTTAGAAATAGGATTAGAGTGTGGAAGTCCCTTCCCATTTCTATGGCTGATAAAGTGTTGTTAGTCAGGATGGTGGTCCTTCCACAGCTACTTTTCTTTTTTGCAGCTTCTCCCATCCGGATCAGTACTAAGTGGTTAAAAAAGGTAGAAACAATGTTAGGTGGTTTAATTTGGGGACGAAAGAGGGTAAGATTAAAGTTCAGGTTTTTTTCTGCACCTAAAAATAAGGGAGGTTTTTCCCTCCCTAATTTACATTTGTACTTTTTAGCGAAGTTACTTCACTTTTTGTGAAGTTACGCTCCACAAATACTTAAGGAATTTATCTAGGCACACTCACTGGTTTGAATTGTTGGAGTCAGGGAACTTAAGATTTGGCAGATTTAAGGGATCGTCAATCTGTACACTGATAGATAAGGTATGGTGGGGGGTTAGAGGTTGGTGCGGAGTGGTGGGCAGTTTGCCTTGTACCCCGTTATGGTATAACCACCATCTCCCAGAGTTCACTAAAATTTGTAATTGTGCTATGTGGGTGAATCAAGGTATCATTGGGGTTCAGCAGGTGTTTGAGAAGGGTAAGATTCGCTCTTTTTCAGAGCTGTCTGAAACATACAATATGGGTTAGTAAATAATCAAATTTTTCTGTATAATCAGGTAATACATGCAAGGTCCAAATCTTTAGACAACATGTTTTTTTTGTCACAAATTCATCACTGTTTCTATCTTTGTTAGAATTAGAGATTAGGAAAAAGGAATTTTCTTTTATATATAGGACACTTAGTGGAATACACACACCTGATAGAATAGGAAAAAGCTGGTCCAGATAGGTGAACCTTGTAGGAGTAGTCGGAACAGAGTACAGGGAAAATATTGTAGCTAACATCAATATAGTTTCGCTTAATGAAGAACATAAATTCATGCAGTTTCGAATCTTTTATATATGTTATTATTCCCCCCTGCATCTATGCAGAATGGGTATAAGGAATATCTCCTGTCCTAGATGTGCGGCGGAAGACGCTGATTTTCTCCACTTGTTTGGTTGATAAAGTAGAAGGTACTTACGGTATATACTTTTTTTTTGTATATTGCTTTGTATATTTATTTGGATTTTCTAATGTCTTAACTCACTTTCATTTTTTATGTCTTTATGTTGTAATTCTTGTGAGACTGTGAATTTTTTTGTATATTAAGTATTTACGCTTTCCTCCTCTGTTTTTAAACCTGTTTTCTTTTTTGGTGGAAAATTGTTATATTGTAAAATAAATAAATAAATAATAAAATAAAAAAAAAATTATGGGAAATGCACATATAGAGCTATTTCCCTAAATTTAGTAGATCACGGAGTGTTAAAATTCTCTCAAAATTCATGACGTCATGAATCAGGGTGTAATTCCTAGTGTCCAGCAGGGGGCGCACTATATATAGAATTCAATGACTACCATTGACTTCTATATATAGTGCGCCCCTGCTGGACACTCTATGGAATCTATGGCTGTATATGTAAAATGTCTGTCTGCACACATATACACTGTACTACTACCCTATCGTCTGCTCATAGGGAAGTAGTACCAGGGCTATCCCTATCACTGCTGCCGATGCCACCCCTGCACTGTAGTTCATCTGATCCTGGAGCAGCATTCTGGAGCTCCAGGTCAATATTCCCCCCGCGGCCTACTTCCTCCTTTAGACCGGGGCCTCGCCCGGACCCCTTGCGCCACCACTGATGCCTGCCCCTGCTGTCAATGGATACCTCCGCAGGCCACAGCTACGGCGCGCCGGGCAGGGCCGCTGCTGTAATTGAGGCCCCGGTCTCAGGGAGGAAGCAGGCCCCAGTCTACAGCAGCAGAATGCTGCTCCAGGATCAGGTGAACTACAGTGCAGGGGCGGCACCGGCATCTGCGGCAGTGATGGGAATAGCCCTGGTACTACTTCCCCATCATCTGCTCATACTATGAGCAGATGATGGGGGAGTAGTACAGTGCATATGTGGCGGCAGCGGGGGGGCCGGATTGGTAATGGGGACAGCCCTGGTACTACTTCCCCATCATCTGCTTATACTATGAGCAGATGATGGGGGAGTAGTACAGTGTATATGTGTGCAGACAGACGTTTTACATATACAACCATAGATTCCATAGAGTGTCCAGCAGGGACGCACTATATATAGAAGTCAATGGTAGTCATTGAATTCTATATATAGTGCGCCCCTGCTGGACACTCCATAGGAATTACACCCTGATTCATGACGTCACAAATTTTGAGAGAATTTGAAGACTCCATGATCTACTAAATTAAGGGAAATAGCAGTAGCATTTCCCATAATTAATGTACATCAGGAATTTGTCTAATTTTCCATAAGTAATAACATATTAAAAAATACTTTTGGCCAAACTTCTCCTTTAATAGGGTTTCTGCACACTGAGGATTACCGATGGAACCTCTTTCGCGTAATCCTCAGCTTGCACCCGCTCGCAATATCATTCTTTGGACGGAGGAAGAAATCCGCCCGTGCATAGAATGGAGTCTATGACATGGGCGGAGATGCGCGCGCCCGCTGCAGTCCGTGAGCGGGCGCAAGCTGAGGATTACGCAACGGAGGTTCCGTCGGTAATCCGCAGTGCGCACATACCCATACAGTGAAATCGTAGGTGCCTTACTCCCTGGGAACTGCAAATATGCAAAAAAAGAGCCAGTGGAGCCTCATTTAAGAATCTCAAAACATAAGAATAAGCCAGATATCCCTCTGGGAAGGACCCTGCCAGGGGGCGGCTCCTGTAGAGAAACCACAAAAAACACCTTATATGGGGGTGGAGCAAAGTATTATCTACTACTCTTTCAGTAAAGTAATATTTTCTCACTTCGGTCTACTGGCTGCCCATTGTCTGCAAGTTGGCAGGAATACTTGCTGCCAGTTGGCTGGAATATGGGCAGTTAACTTCCTTTTTCAGAGTCTATCTACCTCGGAGCACATAGCAATGCTGATTGACTTTGATGCTTTAGTTACTGCTCCCTCTGTTATACCTCATTACGTCTCTGCCATCTAAAAAATATTGGTTGGTACAGCAAATTCTGACCATGTATCCTTCTTTGACAAATGGAAAGCAGATCTTTTCTTCAACAGCCTATCCAGAAGATGTGAGAATTCTCCAATGGTCTCTCCATGGTTTCTAAAGCTAATGAGAAAAACTACAAAATTATCTCTAGATGGTATTACTGTCCTGATATATTACACAATATGTTTCCCGAGACATCGGATGTGTGTTGGCGGTATCTGGGCATGACTGGGCACATGTTACACGTATGGTGGGCCTGCCCTGGAGTGTACGGCACTTTATTTTACAGTGGCACATATGTTCATTCCTCGGCATCAGAAGACTGAAGATCTGACTACACTGAGGTAAGCTGTATACCTCTGGCACTTAGGCCATGCAATTGGGGTCAGTAAGTGACAGGAGCTGCTCCTGTCACTTACACTTGCTTGCTTCATAGTACAGGAACCCGGCAGGGTGTACATATACACCCGTTTGCCTTAAGGCCCACACGGTGGGGGCGTACATGTACACACAACGTCGTTAAGGGGTTAAAGTTTTGGAATGGGTATGTTGAAGTCCTGACCTTAATGGAATAGAAATGTCGTGAAAGGACCTGAAGCAAATGGTTCATGGGAGGAAATCAACAACTTAGCAAAGGTGAGGCTGTTTTATAAAGAGGAATGGCTACAAGCTGATGTGCAGAGCTACACAACTATTACCAGAAGTGCTTAGATGCAGCTATTGTTTCACAAGGAGTCATACCAGATACTAGAGCTGAGCAGACTTACAGTAAATTCGGCCAAACCTGAACCTGATCGCTTGGCCATTGAATCTCGTTGTCTGGAAAAGATGAATGCTGCCCTAGGGCTGCCTGGAAAACATGGATACAGCCGTAGAAAGCTGATGTAGTTTAGGCCAAATATATACAGAAATATAGAGAATATACAACCTTTCTATCAGCACTTTACACCCTGAGCTGTATAGTGCCCCTAGTGTTAACATTTGGGTACAGACAGCTGCGGCAAGGGAGGGTTGTAAATAATGAAGGGGGTATCTCATTTTATACGTATAAATAGGAAACATGTTTGATTTCTATTAAAATGTGATTTATTTGTTGGCAGAACATTTTATGATTGTGTTATTTGGCTTCACCCAGAAAGAAACGAGATAGGAAGATGAAACTTTACATTTATGCCACATACTCTCCACTGATGTCAACACACTTCTTACATCGGTATTCCAAGTTCCGTAAGCCTTGCAAAAAGAAGGGTTTTTGGTTGTGCCTCAAACCAGTCATCTGTAGCAGCCATGGCATCAGAAATGGGGTGAAATTTGGTTCCCTTCAGATGTTTCTTCAGGTTTGGAAACAGATGATAAGGTGGTTGGTGAACCAGCTGGAAGCCTAGCTCCACTAGTTTTGCTGTGGTCGCTTGTGCAGTGTGAGCAGAGCAAGATTCCTATGGACAGTTTGCTGCACCTTTTGGCCTTCAGAGCTACCTTCAATTGGTCCAAAAGTTCAATGTAATACCTTGCATTGATGGTGGGAACATTTTGAAGGTAGCCTACTAGCAGCATACCCCAGAACACAGACACCATCACCTTAGTGGCTGATTTATGCACCCTGAACATCTTTGGATGCGAAGAACCACTGTGCCTCCACTCTTTTGACTGCTTCTTGGTTTCAGGATCATACAAATAAATCCAGGTCTCATCCATAGTGACCAGTCAATCCAACAAGTTTGGAAAAGCTGACAAATGGATCAGGAAGTTTTCACTCACATGCTTTTCTGATCTGTTGTCAAACATTTTGGGACCAACTTTGCAGATAGCTTCTTCATGTTAAAATGTTCATGGATAGTGACACAAACACATTGACAAGAAATCCCCATGATGTCTGCTATTTCTTTAGCTGAAATTCCCCGATTCTCCAGTATGAGGCCATGTTTACACAACATGAAACGCCGGCCGTTCTGTTACCCGGCAAGGTGTGTTATTGAAGATCATCCTAGCCGTTACTGCAGTACCGGCCGGATGATCTTCATTTGTGCTGAATTGGAATGCGGCCACACACGGATGTTCAACTCACTACTGAACACAATGGATAATGCGGCCGTATGCCGCACTCTTCACTGTGTGACCTGTCAGGCTTGTGTGGCCGCTATTCAGTGAATAGTGGCCGCACAAAACTGACATGTTAGTTTTTTGTACGGCCGCTAGCGATCCCGGCCGGAGTGTATACCATGTGTATACACTCCAGCTGGGATTCCCTCAGAATGCAGTGATTAATGGCCATGATTAATGCACAACTTACATTGTGTGAACATGGCCTGAGGCTGTGTACACCATTGACAATCTCTGGAACAACGACCGTTCTCAGTCATCCAGGACGTTCCTCATCATTGGTGCTGAAGTGGCCGTTTTAAATTGGGAAACCCATTTCTTAACATTAGAATATGAAGGGTATTGATCCCCCAATGTCTGAGACATATCACCATGAATATCCTTTGCGGACTTTACTTGCAGAAACAAGAATTTTATCACTCCTCTGCTCTCATTTGCTCTGCCATTTTGTTTCCCTGTGTGCCTAGATCACTGTTGCCATAAGCTACAAACATAAAATTTTGAAAACATATATTAAACACATACGGCTTTCATGTGATGTAACATTTGTTACAATAGAACCAAAACAAGAGCAAGAGAAAGAAAAGCACTTATTAGCAGCCCCTCGTGCTGATTTTGCTCCAACCACCTTGATTCTTTGGGAATCCCAAAAACAATCCTCTTCCAGCCCACTTCCAACCATTGTATTGTGAGGTGGCACCTAGGCGGTATCGTAGCCATGTGTATGCCATGTCTTCTGCATAGGGTGACCTTGATAATCAATCTTCACCTTACCGACACTATGGGGGAGATTTATCAAAGGGTGTAAAATTTAGACTGGTGCAAACTACCCACAGCAACCAATCACAGCTCAGCTTTAGGCAGTGCTGAAAGGAAAGCTGAGCTGTGATTGGTTGCTGTGGGCAGTTTGCACCAGTCTAAATTTTACACCCTTTGATAAATCTCCCCCTATGTCTCTACTGACATAGACCCCTTTTCCCAGCATTCCATCTGCAGATTGCTGAAATCCAGTTTGAAGGATTTTTACAGCTGAAGAATATGTGGTGCCATGGTACATTACATAGATCTCCCCATCCTTTGGCTGATGACCGCTGAAGAGAGACCTTTCCCGAAATCCAGGCAAAGTCTCCTTTTTCCCAATATCTCCATGGTAGTTATACGCCATGATTACGATAAAAAGGAAAGGTGATATAGTGAGTTATTCATAGCATCAACCTAAGCAATAGTTAGTCATGTTTCAGTTACAAACCTATAGCTAAATAATATTCCATAAACCAGATTAAGGTTTATGGAAACATGTGGGCAAAATGTTTGTGGTCAGAGACTGTCAGGACCCCAGGAGAAATGGTAGAAGTAGTTTTCACTGTATAATAGAAAGTGCAATTATAGGCCCTGGATGATGTTGTAGTGGTGGGACGGACGGTCACTTGCTAGGTGGAAGTGTGACGCTGGCATGCCTGCTTTTTGAAGATAAGGCCAGTTATACCCTTCTCCCCTGTGGTCGGTGTCCTGTTGGGTTGCTGCAGGGTCCATTGGGTTAGTGTAGTCACAGGTGGTCAGAGCGGTGTAGTAACCCTCCCGAATAGTGATAGGACCCGCCACCCACAGAAAGGGGAAATGTCCCAAGGTTGCGGTGTAGTGCTGTGCAGGTGGTAGCTAGTAATCACAAACTCAGTAATAACATTGACTTGGTTTACTACTCGGTAATGTGCAGCAGGGAATACAACGAATTTTCAGGTACACTTGATACAGTTCCAATAAATACACATACATAGAACCACCAGATCTGTGGGATAAGCGCTGAGTAGGATGTAGTAGAGTTGATAAGGTTGTACTGAGGTAGTAGAGAGGAGGGTGCCATGAGAGTCTCAACCCAATTAGTAATGTGCTCTGCTGGGAGGTTGGAGTGCTTAAAGAATACCTGTAAAAACAGAAGAAGAAGAAACAACCTATGCCTGCGTTTTGACCTTTCTTATAGTCTTCACACCGCCCTATGCCCACTAGCTTTGGCTGAACCATACTGATGGGTGACAAAGGCCCCAAACCCTGTTACCTGGGATGAGCGGAATGGTTAGAGTTCCTAAGTACACCCGCGCTGCGAGATGGAGTTCATCGACCTTTTAGTAACTTTGCTCTACCTGGATCAGTTCCATGCTCTTTTCTACGGAGACTGTCCTGCACTGTACTGACTCCTAGTCCTGGGTTGAGGTTATCTTTAGGCTAGTCCTCTCCTGAAGGGCTTATCAGCACATCATACAGCGTGTTTGGTGCTTCAAGAAAGAGGGTTGTTAGAGCTGACTGTTCTGCGTCCTACCCATGCAGGACACTGACTAAGAACTAACACGTAGTGGCGACCTGGCAGAGGGCCAGGGCCCAGGTAGAACCACTGAGAAGAGCTAACTGAGCTATGTCCTTTCTAACCAGCGTGTGTGTGTAGCACGCTGTGGTTGGGTGGAAAGAGTGCAATAGAGAAACAGGATAGAAAAGGGAGAATAGGGCAGAAGAAAGGAGAAATCAGAAAACAGAATCTGGTCCATATACAAACAGTAACCCTTTAGGATACTTCAGCCGTGCAGCTTCTAAACTTTAGTAACACACTATAACGACATCTAGTGGTCATCTTCAGTAACACAACAGCTATAGTAAAATAATAGACAAGTACAGACTTTTATGAGGGGTGTAAAGAATAGCAAAACCCACAGTGGGACATCACATATAGGTATGGCAGATTTTTATTGGGACTGACCAAAAATACTTCAGATACTTTGCCTTGGTTCTGTGATAATGATGCCTGTCACCTCAGCAATATCCTTTGTTATCCAGGAGCTAAAATACATAAAATAAAGATAATCAACATATACAACTCTGTGCTTTGGAGACATCCACTAGAGGTATACATTGGGAGATCCTCCTGACGTATACCTCTGACGCACAGTGTGGATACATGTACAGTGCCGAATGCCGCCTGCTTCAGTGTCAGACCACATTTGTATAGGAGGGCTCGCGCGTCCTTCGCTCACCACTCTAAGAATTGACATGTCAATTCTTTGAGCGGAGGAGAGTGAAGGCGCGTGAGCCATCCCGAGAGATACGGTCTGACACTGAAGCAGGTGGGATTCCTCGGTGGAGAGTTCTGTCGCGGAATTCCACCCCATTTGTTCAGTGTGAACATACTCTAAGGCCATTTTCACACTACGTAAAATAACAGCCGTTGTCTGCGCCGCAAAACTACGGCCGTTGTCTTGAGGTTCCTTATAATGACTGCAATGCAATGTAACTATGGCCGTTGAATTCACACTACGTATCAGATAACGGCCGTTGTTTATACGGCCCCGTGAAAAATGAACATGTCAATTATTTCCGGCCAGTAATACTGCAACAACGGCCGTGGATTTCAATGCGGCCGCGAACGTAAAACTTATATCTGCCGAATTGAACTTGCTTTTGATGTAAAAATTTTTCTGAGTGGTTTCTCGGGCTGGGCGCAGTATTTAAAGTAAATGACCTGCTTCATCCCGTTTATAAACATGCTAGGAATCAAAATTAAACACCGGCCGTAGTTTCACAACTAGCCCATACGATCGTAATTCTACGGCCGTAGTTTTGGTCGCAAAAGTCCGGCTGGTGAAAACAACGGCTGTTATTTTACGTAGTGTGAACATAGCCTCAAGCTGTATTCCAATGTAGTTATGGCATATCACAAGGACCCCACAACATTGTGCGTATTTGGGTGTGACCTCTGCAAAATCTGATGATCATGGGGGGAATTTTTTTCAGCTTATTGCTTGCAAATTTTCCCTCAGCATCACTCATTATGCAGGGAACTGCAATAAAATTCCAAGTGAATTGGGTTGTGTGGCATTTTCTGCACAGCCTGTGGCACTCATCCTTCCTGCGTCTTCATTCTGTCCCTGTAATAACTGTACATGCATGGAGAGAAGAGCAAATAAGAGTCCCAGAGACTGACAGACAAGGGGGTGGGGCTGAGGGCAATATAGTCTTTATATATGTGCTTATGTGGTGAGGTACAGGTATAGGTGTTGTTGTGTCAGCTCAGCCAAAGATGGTATTGTCGTGACGCCAGTGCTTGTCCAGCACTCAGATGTGATGTTGGTACTGTACCTGCTTTGTTTATGTGGCTGGCTGTGTTCCCCAAATGGTCGTTGACCTGCCAGGTTGTTGCGGATCCCTTGGGCTCTTATCACGGTAGTCCTGAGTGGCAAATGACCCACACGGACTATCAGTACCACCACCACCACAGAATGGTGTACTCAAGAATTTGACAGTAAAGTTGTTCTACTTTTTACAATAGTGGGACTCATTGTATAGGTGCTGGTGCGTACGAAGTATGACAGAGTCCCAGTGTTGTAAAAAATAGAACAACTTTACTGTCAAATTCTTCAGTAGTACAATACATTTTCATAGGGTAGATAAATCTTTGACACAGACTCAGGGAGAGATTGATCAAACTGGTGTAAAGTAGTAGTAGCCCAGATAGTCTCGGCTGGGTCACTCAACACTGTAGGGCACAAGGTGGTCAGACACAGTCTAAACACAACTACAAGTACAAGTATTTCACTAGAAAGTATCTCTCTTCAAGGTGCGGCAGAGTACACAGCTACACTGGGTTGCGGCTCCTCTGACAAACTCCTCTACTCTACTCTCCAAGCACGGCCACAACTACCTCTATTCTATTCTACTTCTCAAGCACCTCCTTAAGCACAACGAGTTTAAGTACTAATGGGGAGATTTATCAAACTGGTGTAAAGTAGAATTGTCTTAGTTACTCCCGGCAATATCCAGATTTCACTTTTTTTTTCCTCACAGAATCTTTGCAAAATGAAAGGTGGAATCTGATTGGTTGCTAGGGGCAACTAAGACAATTCTAATTTGCACCAGTTTGATAAATCTCTCCATTAGTGCTTAAACTCGTTGTGCTTAAGGAGGTGCTTGAGAAGTAGAATAGAAGAGAGGTAGTTGTAGCCGTGCTTGGAGGATAGAGTAGAGGAGTTTGCTGCATAGAGTAGAGGAGTTTGCTGCAACTTAAAGAAATATACTTTCTAGTGAAATACTTGTACTTGCAGTTGTGTTTAGACTGTGTCTGACCACCTTGTGCCCTACAGTGTGAAGTGACCCGTCCTGTCTGGGTACTACAAGCCCCTGTGGTTATCTGGGCATCGCTAAGTGTACGGGGTTGTCCCAGTTACCTGCAATGTGAGATAGGATACATAGACCTTCTTTACAGTAGCTTTGTCCTATCCAGGCTAGTTCCTCTTGTGTGCGCTTTGTAGACATGTTCTCGTCATGGTTTAGGGTCTTCCCAGACTCCTCTCCCTTTTAAGTAATTAGCACTGCATAGTAGTAACAGTTGACATTATAGAAGAACTGGTTGCCTCTAGCTGCATCTATACACGTGCGTGTCCAGACTAGACTGACCCTTGGCCCTGTCAGCGGTCCTGGCATCAGCCAGGCCTTGGCTTAACTCGGGGCAGCCATCAGGAATTTCGGGGCCCCATACGGCCAAAGTGTCTGGGCCCCCTGCGACACGCCCCAAAACCGAACAATACCGAACCCCCCCCCCCCCCCGCAATGACCTTTCACAAACACGCTTTGAGGCCTGTTGCTACGATAAGGTACACTCTTTTGGTAGATTACCAACAGGAGTCATACTTTTGGTCAAGTATATTTATTTTAGTTAAAATATGGCATCAAAAACTAAAACAAGTGTTTAACAGACAACATATAACAAATATAACATTATAAAGTGCCACTGCTAGGGCTGCCATTTCTGTCATGTATTCAGCACGTGTCTATGCAGCAGCCTCTCGGTTTTTGACCAATGTTTTAACATAATAACACTGGAAATTTCTTCAAGCCACATCAACAAATTAACATTACACATAAGAGAACAGTGCAACTGGTCTGTGTACCTGGTGACCCTGATTCCAGCACTGTAACTTTCATGGCCTCTATGGTTATCTTTTAATGTTTTAATAAAGAATTATGTTAATTACCAGTGGGGGTGGTCCAGTGCACCTAAGGGCTCCTTATGTCAAACAGCCACCAGTCCTGAGGTAATCTGAAGTTCTGGTGCCTGTGCCTGCTCAGCAACCTCTGTGAATCACTGCATAAGCGTCAGGACTTCATATTTCCTCCGAACCAATGGGGAGGTAAAGAAGGAGCATTCATTGCATGCCCCAAGGAAATCCAAAGTCCCAGCACCTGCACACTAATTCACAGAGGCTGCTGAGCAGGCACAGATACCGGGACTTTGGATTACCTCAGGACTGGCGGCTGGGTGACATAAGGAGCCCTCAGGTGCACTGGAGCACTCCCACTGCTCCTAAACTGGTAATTAACATAATTATTTATAAAAAAAAAACATTAAAGGATAACCATAGAGGCCATTTTGATGAAACTTACAGTGCTGAAGTCAGGATCATCAGGTGCATAGCATGTACCACACTATAAAAATAACTTTATTAGATGCATGCATCTATAAGTGTGTGGTCACAAAAAAGCCAATAAATAAGCAACAATGCAACAACAATGCAACAATGTTTATAACTATATGTAAACTTCACCATAGGTGTAAAAAAAAAAAAAAAGTAAACCAACTCAAATCACTTTGAGCCTCTATTGCAGGGGTAGGGAACCTTGGCTCTCCAGCTGTTACAGAACTACAATTCCCATCATGCCTGATGGGAATTGTAGTTTTCCAACAGCTGGAGAGCCAAGGTTCCCTACCCCTGCTCTATTGCAACAAACAGCTGGTCCCAGCAGCTCCAAAAAAAGTGTACAGTTGGTGCAACATGGTGACTGCGTCACAAGGACTGCACTTCTCACATAACTGGCTTATGGTGCAGTCCTTGTGACGCAGTCAGCAAGGACCATGTTCTACAAACTATACTATGGCCTGAAGAAAGCCATATCAGCTAGATCTTGGTAACTAGATTATACCGTGTTCCTAAGTATCTTTGGGGTTAAACTAAAGCTATTATTTTCTTTAAGTAGATGTTCACAGTATCTGGAAAATCTAGTGGGTAGCAAAAATGAACTTTCTATCGAATCAGCAGTTCAGTGTGAGCAAAGTAACCGCAAATTCAGATTCATGGAGCAATCAGTCTTCTAACTTTCTGATTTGCAAAATCTTTTATCAAATCTTTATAACAGAGTTGTCTCGCAAGTTCATGTTCAATGGAGAGGATTGCTAGGCTGTTTAGACGTTGTTCACTCATTGTAGAACGCAGATAGTTTTTGATCAATGAAAGTTTGCTAAATGCCCTCTCTCCTTCTGCTACTGAAAGTGGGAGGGTAGTGAAAATCCGAAGAGCAATACACACCTCTCCAAATATTCCTTGAAGCTGTAGTTCGTAGATAGCGTTTAGCAAATCTAAGGGACCCGTGTTTTCTGGAAATGTAGCTTCGTACACTTTCTGAAGATGTTGTAGCTCACTGAGTAAAGATGATGTGAAATCATTAGGATATGCTGAGATCAATTTTTCAGTCGATGCCACCAGATCTTCTTCGCTTATTGTTCTCACTTTCAAGATTGGAGAAAATAGTTTGCAGACTTCTTCCATAGATTGGAAGCGCTGATGAAGGTCAGAAATTATTGTGTCCATTGCCACAAGGAAGACATTAGCTTTAAAGTGCTCTTCAGGATCTTTTGCATCATGATGCTTTGACTTCCTTTGCCGCAGTTGTTGGGGGTTCAGTAGTTCCTTGGGAATCTCCATACAGTCTGCTACTGCACTAGCTTCAGAAAGTAAAACAGGCCACTTTTCTCTAAGCAGTTTCATTTCGTCAGAAAGAGCTTTAATGTTGGCAACTCCAATTTCCATTGAAATAGACCTTGATTGAAGTATTTTGTTTCTTTCCTCAAAGCTGGTAAGAACTTTTACCCAGAATGTTGCTAAAACCACTGCCCGAAAGGATGAAAAATAGTCATACAGACCTTGGTTTCTGGAAGCAAGAACTTTTTCCAGAGCCTTCAAAATGCTTGGTAGATTCTGTGCAATTGGGCGTACAGCTTCTATTCTTGAACTCCACCGAGTTTCACTTAAACCATGCAAAGACCTTCCGACTTCCTCAATCAGTGTGTTCCATCTTGCAGGGCTGCTGCTGAACAGTATATATAGCCTGTTTACACTACCAAAAAATGTCTTCATTTCAGGACAGCTTGCGGCTGCATGCACTCCCACAAGGTTTAAAGAATGTGCAGCACAGGGACAAAACAACGCTGTTGGGCATGTCTCCTGGATTTTGGCTCTTACACCTTTAATTCTTCCAGACATGTTGGCTCCATTATCATATCCCTGCCCTCTGCAGTCTTGGAGATCAATGGCATGTTCATTCAGTCTTGACATGATCATATCAGCGATTTCTTCTCCTGTCTTCTGAAAAAAATCACAGAATTCAATAAATCTTTCTTGTATATTCCATTTTCCATTTTGCGGATCTCTGTAAACGTATCGCAAAACAATTACATTTTGCTTGGTGTGCGACACATCAGGTGTAGCATCACAAATTATTGTGAAATAAATTGCTGCTTTCCTTTCGGAAAGTATGGCATTTAGGACATGTTTTCCACAAATATTAATGAATTCGTTTTGTGTAGCCCAAGAGAGGTAATGAGCTGGAAGTCTCTTTCCCTTTTCTTTGTTAGCCTTGACTTTTCTAAATGCTCTCTCAATATAGTAAACAAGGTTGAAAGAAGACAAGAGTCCATCAGGTTGAACCTAGGAAAACCGTACTGTGTTGATCCAGGGAAGGCAAAACCCCCCACGAGGCAGACGACAACTGCCCCACCACAGGGAGAAAACTCCCTCCCTACTCCAATGGCAACCAGAACAATCCCCGGATCAACGTATCACCAGAAATCTAATGCCCATAACTTGTAATATTATATTGTTCAAGAAAAGCATCCAGGCCTCCCTTGAACTTATTTAATGAATCGGCCATGACAACATCATGTGGCAGAGAGGTCCACAGTCTTACCGCTCGTACAGTAAAGAACCCGCGTCGATGCTGATGATAAAATCTTCTTTCCTCTAGACGTAGAGGATGCTCCCTTGTCATGGTTACAGACCTAGGAGTAAAAAGACCACTACAAAGACCTCTGTACTGTCCATTCATATATTTGTACATTGTGATCAGATCGCCCCTAAGACGTCTTTTTTCTAGCGTAAATAACCCCAAGCTTGATAACCTGTCCTGGTACTGTAACCCACCCATTCCCTTAATGACCTTTGTGGCCCTCCTCTGCACCCGCTCCAGTTCAGCTGTGTCCTTCTCATATACCGGTGCCCAAAACTGTACACAGTATTCCATGTGTGGTCTGACCAGTGATCTATAAAGAGGCAAAACTATGTTCTCATCTTTAGCATCTATACCTCTTTTGATGCATCCCATTATTTTATTAGCCTTGGCAGCTGCTGCCTGGCACTGATCACTAAAGTTGAGTTTACTGTCCACCAATACTCCCAGGTCCTTTTCGGAAGTAGTTTTACCCAGTGTTTTATTATTTAGCACATAACTATTTATTATTTCTATGGCCCAAGTGCATAACCTTACATTTATCCACATTAAACTTCATTTGCCATTTCACCGCCCAAGCCGCTAGCTTCTCCAAATCCCCCTGTAATATGATATTATCCTCCTCTGTGCTGATTACTTTACCCAGTTTAGTATCATCTGCAAAAATGGAGATTCTGCTCTGTAGCCCCTCATCAAGATCATTAATAAAAATATTAAAAAGATGTGGACTGAATACTGACCCCTGTGGTACCCCACTAGTAACTAAAACCCAATCTGAATATGTTCCATCAATGACCACCCTCTGTTTTCTATCACACAACCAGTTACTTACCCATTTGCATACGTTTTCCACGAGTCCCAGCATCCTCATTTTGTAGACCAACCTTTAATGCGGCACAGTATCAAATGCCTTTGAAAAGTCCAGATACACAACATCCACAGCCTCCCCCCGGTCCAGTCTATAACTTACCTCTTCATAGAAGCCGATCAGATTAGTCTGACAGGATCGATCCCTCATAAATCCATGCTGGTGCTGCGTCATAAGATTATTTTCATGTGGGCAGCACAGTGGCTCAGTGGTTAGCACTGTAGCCTTGCAGCACTGGGGTCCTGGGTTCAAATCCCACCAAGGGCAACATCTGCAAAGAGTTTGTATGTTCTCTCTGTGTTTGCGTGGGTTTCCTCCGGGTACTCCGGTTTCCTCCCACACTCAAAACATACAGATAGGTGGATTTAGATTGTGAGCCCAAATGGGACAGGGAGCAATAATTGGCAAAACTATGTAAAGTGCTGCGGAATCTGTGTGCGCTATAGAAATAAAAGCATTATTATTATTATTATTATTATACTCCAGTATAGCATCTCTTACAAACCCCTCAAATACTTTACCTACTATAGATGTTAGACTTACGGGCCTGTAGTTTCCAGGATCACTCTTTGACCCCTTCTTGAATATTGGTACCACATTAGCTATGCGTCAGTCCTGTGAAACAATCCCTGTCGTAATAGAATCTTTAAATATTAGGAATAACGGTCTGTCTAACACAGTATTTAATTCTTGCAAAACTCTAGGATGGATACCTTCTGGGCCCGGTGACTTATGGATTTTAATGTTTTTAAGGCGTCTCCCCACTTCTTGTTGTGTTAGGCAGGTGAGATTTATGGGAGGATTTATATTATCCCTAGTCATGTCGTCTGTTATGGGATTCTCCTCTGGGAATACAGTAGAGAAGAATGTATATAGTAGATTGGCCTTTTCCTCTTCCCCCTCCACCATTACACCCAGATTATTTTTGAGGGGACCAACATTTTCAGTTTTAAGTCTTTTGTTGTTTATATAAGTGAAGAACATTTTGTGATTCGTTTTACTTTCTGTGGCTATCCTTCTTTCTGTTGCTATTTTTGCTTCTTTTATTTGCTTTTTACACATTCTATTCTTCTGTCTATAGTTGCTCAATGCTTCCCCACTACCTTCTTGTTTTAGTAGTCTGAATGCTTGTTTCTTATCATTTATTGCACCCCTTACAGCTGAAGTTAACCACATTGGATTTCTCTTATTTCTACTACTTTTATTCCCATATGGTATGCGTCGTTCACATGATTTACCCAGGATGCTCTTAAATATGTCCCATTTCTCTTGTGTACTTTTATTTCTGAAGGCATTGTCCCAGTCTATGTTCCCAAGGTCCTCTCTTAGTTTTTGGAAATTAGCCTTCCTGAAATTTAATGTTTTTGTAGCCCCTCTACTAATTATTTTATTGAAGGATAATTGAAAACTTACTATATTATGGTCACTATTACCTAGGTGACCCCCCACCTCTATTTTTGATATTCTGTCTGGCCTATTGGTTAAGATCAGGTCCAGGAGTGCCCCCCCCTCTTGTTTGTTCCTGTACTAGTTGGGAAAGGTAATTATCTTTTACTATTTCTAAAAACCCGCTTCCCTTCCTGGAGCTGCAGGTTTCTGCTTTCCAGTTTATATTTGGGTAGTTAAAGTCCCCCATAATAATGACTTCCCCCTGCTTCGCTGCCGCATCTATTTGTCTTGTAAGAAGATTTTCTGACTCTTCCACTATACTTGGAGATTTATAACTCACTCCTATAAGAATTTTATTATTCTTCGTCCCTCCCCTTATTTCTACCCAAAGAGATTCCACATTATCATCACTTATATCCTCCCGCAGAATGGGCTTAACCCCTTAGCGACCCATGACGTATCTGATACGTCATGGTGCCACTCGGGGTGTTCAGAGCGGGGTCCCGCCGGGACCGCGCTCTGAACGGCGCTGATCCCGGCTGACACGTGCAGCCGGGCAGTGCCTCTATTAGCCGGCGCGGGTCCCGTTGCCGCGCCGGCTAATTAAGCCTCTAAGTGCAGCTGTCAAACCTGACAGCTGCACTAAGAGGCACTGCGCCGCACGTCCCTGGTGTCTAGTGGGACGGATCTCCCCCCCCGCGATGCGATCGCGGGGGGGAGATCCGTTCTTCTGCCCGTGCCGGGCCTCAGCTGATCCCGGCTCGGCAATAGATTGCTGATCCCGGCTCGGCAATAGATTGCTATGGCCTGCAGCGGGCCATAGTAATCTATGACCGATCTAATCGATCTTTGCTGTGTATATACACAGCATTGACCTCTATGAGAGATCAGTGCTGTCTATATACAAGTCCCCCAGGGGGACTTCTAGTTACAGTAAAAAAAAAAGTAAAAAAGTGTTTTTATTAATAAAAAATCCCCTCCCCTAATAAAAGTCCAAATCACCCCCCTTTTCCCATTTTATAAATATAAATAAATAAATAAACAAATTTAGTATCGCCGCGCGCGTAATCGCCCGAACTATTAATTAATCACATTCCTGATCTCGCACGGTTAAACGGCGTCAGCGCAAAAAAATTCCAAAGTGCAAAATTGCGCATTTTTGGTCACATCAAATCCAGAAAAAATGTAATAAAAAACGATCAAAAAGTCGTATATGCGCAATCAAGGTACCGATAGAAAGAACACATCATGGCGCAAAAACTGACACCTCACACAGCCCCATAGACCAAACGATAAAAGCGCTATAAGCCTGGGAATGGAGCGATTTTAAGGAACGTATATTTGTTAACAATGGTTTGAATTTTTTACAGGCCATCCGATACAATATAAGTTATACATGTTATATATCATAGTAATCGTAACGACTTGAGGAACATGCATAACAAGTCAGATTTACCATAGGACGGACGGCGTAAATGCAAAACTCCCTGAAATCAAAACAAATTCGTTTTTTTTTCAATTTGACAGCGCAAATGATTTTTTTCCGGTTTCGCAGCATATGTTATGGAAAAATAATGCCTGTCATAGTACAATTGGTTTCGCAAAAAATAAGCGCTCATATACGTCTCTAGGTGAAAAAATGCAAGCGCTATGGACTTTTAAACTTAAAATGGAATAAGCAAAAGCGCAAAAACGAAAATAGGCTTTGACCTTAAGGGGTTAAGGCATGATTTAACATATAGACAGACCCCTCCCCCTTTCTTATTTTTACGGTAATTTCTGAATAGACTATAACCCTGGATATTAACAGCCCAGTCATAACTCTCATCCAGCCATGTCTCGCTTATCCCCACTATATCATATTTCTCTTCCACCGTTATGAGTTCTAATTCCTCAGTTTTATTAGTGAGGCTTCAAGCATTAGTATAGATACATTTAATATGTTTGTCCATATTCCCTTTCCTCTTGTCACCAGTGACTGTTCTAACCCCTCCCGCCGCTCCACCCCCAGTTCCATAATCTAGGCCCAGCTCTCCATCTACTCTGTCTTTACTTACTATATTGTAGTTGCCCTCCCCCCTGGTCTCTAGTTTAAACACTCCTCCAACCTCTTAGCCATCTTCTCCCCCAGCACGGTTGCACCCTCCCCATTGAGATGCAGCCCATCCCTACCGTAGAGCCTGTAACCGACCGAGAAGTCGGCCCAGTTCTCCATGAACCCAAACCCCTCTATCCTACACCAGCTCTTGAGCCACTTATTTACCTCCCTAATCTTCCGCTGTCTCTCAGGTGTGGCTCGTGGTACAGGTAATATTTTGGAGAATATCACCTTGGAGGTCCTAGTTTTAAGCTTCCTGCCTAAGTCCCTGAAATCATTTGTGCACCATGACTGCTGGGTCATCGCCAGCCCCTCCCAGTAATCTGTCAGCCCGATCCGCGATGTGACGAACTCGAGCGCCAGGAAGGCAACACACCGTTCGACGATCCCGGTCTTTGTGACAGATTGCCCTGTCTGTCCCCCTAATAATTGAGTCCCCCACTACCAGTACCTGCCTGGCCTGCCCTGAACTCCTGTTTCCCACCTTACTGGAGCAGACACCCCCCTGGCTTTCAGAGGCAGTGTCCTGCTGCAGCAATGTCAGCCCTGAATCAACATCCCCCTCATCCGCCAATTTGGCAAACTTGTTGGGGTGTGCCAGATCAGGACTGGCCTCCCTCATACTCTTCCCTCTACCCCGTTTTCTAACTGTGACCCAACTAGTTGCCTCTTCCTCCTGTACCTCCATGCTATCACTCTCTCCCCCATCTACCCCTTGGAGCGCTTGCTCAGTGAGCAGCAATACAACATTGTATCTTGCCAATATTTCCAAGGTTCCCAGAAAGTTGCCATTATGGATTTCTCCTATTCTTTGGGAGCTCCCCCTGAATGCCATATTCCGGGAAGCTAGATGCAATGTGACATCTAACAGTCTTTCTAAAAGTGCGACAAACTTATCAGCTTCCTTTGACAAATTTCTTTGAATCTCAAAATCAACACCATGACCACCTATAGACTTCTGAAGTGTTCTCCAGCTCCAGTAGTGCTTTCTGTGTTGGGCAGATTGTTTATGCTCTGGCAACTTCATGTACAACCGATGCCACATGTACTGTGATGGATCAAAACCATCCTTCCTACAGAGGATGCTTCCTTTTTTACTGAATCGGTCGTTAGAAAATGCCATACAAGTTACATAATATAGCACTTTTTTGCTTGGACTCCATCTCAGCCAATCTCTTAAAATCTTCTCAAGTCCATTTGATGACTTGGCATAAAGAAGAAAGTCACTGAAAGAATGGTCCTTAACATCTTTAGGTAACGATTGTGCCATATTCTTTAATTGTTCGGCATTGAAAAGTCCAGAGAGGACAATCTTCTCCCTTTCATTGTCCTTGAGGACATCTGGCCAAAGTTCTGGGTCTTTCCAGTCAATTTCTCCCTCACTTGACTGTTCTAAGGAAGTTAAGTTAAGGGCAACATCTTCATCCTCAGGGTTAGCACGTACATCTGCGCTGGAAGGTGTTTCTTCTTCCATCTCTATACAAACACTGGAAGACATAACTGGGGATGAAGAAGAATCTTCTTCTACAGTGACAGGTCTTTTTGGGGACGTGGTGCAGGACCGTGTTTGTACACCTTCTTCTAATACTGCACAAGGTGGCACATTACATGTTTCATCCTCTTCTTCCATCACTGAAGAAGTGCTTTCAGATGCAGCCTGACATGACGAAGCAGTCTGCACAATCATTTCCTGAGTAGCTTCTGTCCGTACTTCCTGAACTTCATCTCCCCTGTCACTTTCTATCTTTTTAAAGTACTGCTCTATCACTTTTTTTTTCTCTAACCTTTCCTCTTCAGCTTTACGCTGTCTTTGCACCTTCCGTTTTTGAGAACCAGATTTGTGATGGTACATTGTTAGGGTTCTCAGAATTTACTAACCAAGAGAAAAATAATGAACTTTTGCTAGTAATCAAGGTCTATGAAACACTGCTTGTTATGTATAAGGCTGTGTTCCAAGTCTTACATTTTATTGCTCATTTTATTGCTTTTTTTTTTTTACACAATTAGAATCAAAATTTCCTACACTGGTTTTGTAATGTGATTAGCATTACCAGGCTTAATCAGATTCTACTTAAGGCTGCCTTCACACACTGCAGATTTTGGTGGAGATTTTCTGCTGCAGATTTGAAGCTTCAAATTGACTTTGGCTGGCCAGCAGAGAATCTGTAGCATCAAATCTGCACCAAATATGCAGCGTGTGAAGACACCCTAACAAAGAAGGTATTTCAAAGGGTGTTGCAGGACCCGCCCTGCAAACCCGCTACGGGTATTTTCCCCATTGGCTATAATGGGGCCAGAAAAAATTTGCAGTAGTATAAAACGTCCTCATGGCGTAATGGCTTTACGACAAGGGGTCTGGCTGCAATATGCATCCAGAGTTCACTCAGGAGACAAACAGAGGTCACTGTAGACGTCTATGGAGAAATTTGACCTCTTCAGAAAGATGACAAGCTGTCATATTTCAGAGGTGAGACTTGCTACAGGTCAGCAGGGTAGGGGGAGGGACCCACCATTGTAAAAGCAAGAAAGTGACTCTAGGGGAACCCAGGGAAACCTGTAACTCCCCTAATCGGGTACACACCAGGCCCATGGTTGGTATGCCCGTGACCGGCAGGTGATGCCCCGTAGTTTGATGCCCCTGGAATGCTGATCGGAAACGCGCCTGCCAAGTTATGAGGATTTGAAAATCTTCAGGCAAGTGTCTCCGGTCATAAAAGATGGACCATTAGCTCTCATTAGCATAGTCCCTGTCACCCCCCCTGTGAGGTCAGAGGAGGGAGCGAGACAACTGCTCTCACCATGCTTGATAAGGCAGGGAGTATGATGGGAGAGTGTTCAACACTTGGGGAACTTGTTATAAGTGTGTTGGCCCGCCGTTCCTGCTAATCCCCATAGCGTTCCAGTTCCAAACAGCCCGATAGCAAAGTAGGTTCTGGTTTTCTCCTTTTTATTTTAAGAACTGTTTTTACTGTGTATGTATGTGTCTGTATATTTTGTAACATCTCCTTTTTTATTGTGACCTGTACTGTATGCACTGTCCTTTTTTATTTGATATTAAATTTCACTTTAATAAGAGCTTTCCTGTGTTCTAAAAAGGCCCTATGTCTCTGAAGTAAAACGTTACCAGGGGTAAGTGATTACCATAAGATTGTGATAGACTTAATTTGTAGTTGCCTTAGGTGTGCATAAGGGTAAGGTGTGACGTCGTGTAACTTGGTGTTAGGTTCTGGTTGGTAGCTGATCCAAGACGGTCCGAGGTGAGCCCGGTTGCCTACTAGCCAGAACCTAAGTCACGGGGATCGTGACAAGCAGTAATAGTAATATGAGCAACAACACTAAACAATTGACAATTTTTCCCAGAGTGATGTGCAGCCCTGGCTTCCGGCAATGGTGAACAGGAGCCAGGATCACTACAACAGGTAAGTAAGTAGCAGAGCTACAGTCACTGAAAAAAAAAACAACTTCTACATGCCACAAGCTTTAACTGGTCGCAAGATCTGGCTATAGAGCGGGCGAAAGCAAATTGTTGCAGGAGACAGGCAATGTCAGCTGTCCATTGGGCATTAAGGCCTCCCAACTTTCCCACCCAGGCATATGGCCTAAATTTATCAATCTGTCTTAAACCAAAACTGAATGGTTTTGCCCATAGCAACCCATAACAGCTCAGCTTTCAAACCTTAATGAGCTCTGGGAAAGTTAAAGCTCAGCTGTGATTGGTTGTTGTGGGCAAAACCCTTCCGTTTTATTTTCAGACAGATTGATAAATCTGGGCCCATTATAATGTAGGGATGTGAAGGATCTGGACATCTGTCAGACCCTATTGTTTTCAGAGAACACTTTCAGTGAGTGAAGTGAATGGGCTACAAATTCTGCAGTGGATCTCCCACGGCATGCCCACTTTGGGAAATCCACTGAAGATTCTGTATGTGTATGTACCCTAAACATAAACTTATATAGCGGCACAAAGGTGGAAAAATGTAAGTGGTGTGTAATGTAATCTTTTCAATTCAAACTTACTTTTGTAGTCTTGTCTTCTCTTCCCTTCAGCAAGGGGGCTTCAAGCCTCTAATTGCTTACCACAATGAAGCTGAGCCACGCCCTCTGCCCTATACAGATGCAACAGATGTTGTCACAGGGTTTGATCTTCAGCTTTGGACCTTCAGCAATAATTAAATAAATAAAATAAATAAATATAATATACATATAATAGGCAGCAATGTTTACTGTGTATGAGCAGGGACTCCTGTCATAATGACAAGGGCCCCTGCTCTCTACAGGGTTTCCTACATAAGAGAAGGTGCACAAGTTGGGGCACAGGTTCGGCCCCTGACTTTACAATTGTGGCCAGGCCTGTGCCTACCCATCCCT
Source organism: Dendropsophus ebraccatus (assembly GCF_027789765.1). NCBI lineage: Eukaryota > Metazoa > Chordata > Amphibia > Anura > Hylidae > Dendropsophus > Dendropsophus ebraccatus. Next base: position 37,300,445 of record NC_091465.1, read on the forward strand.
GCTTTGGGTACATTCGTACTTCCTTACCCGAAAAGAGATAAGTGGCAATACATTATATAGCCACATAACTCCTTTCAGCATCTATATACAATGATTCCAATAAAGATGCTGCTATATAGAGACAGACAGCAGTTTTAGTGGCTCCAAGGCCCATTTCACTAATCTGTATGTTTTGTGGTGCACCCTCCCTTACCCACATCATGGACTGTGGAAGGCTAGCCACAGGTGTGTCCAAGGGACCATAGACCAGCATAGGTCCTATACTGTCTGCAGTATGTGGACCCATTTATACAGACATGAAAAAGGGGTCTAAGCCCCCTGCCCCACACACAGACTAGCATTACTAAACAGGAGCCAACAGCAATTCTGATAGTGACAACACATAACCCCTTATATAATAAAAAATGTAGCTATTGTTATTTATCAAAACAAAATGATTTAACCCCTTAAGGACTCAGCCCATTTTGGCCTTAAAGTGGTCCCCCCCTTATGTCATGTGAAAGGTCAGGCAGGTCACACTGAGTTCATACTTTTTTATCCTGGTTCAAGGAATCCGGTCCAATGAGCGTTTTTCTCTAGGCTCCGAGACCAAAAAATCAATGAATATTCATGAGGCATGTTGGTGCCTCATCGCCCTCCCATCTCTGCTGGGCTCCCTCCTCCAGCTGTGTCATAGCTAATGAGGCACTAGTAGCTAAAAATCAGAAAAATGCTGATATCTCCGGTGATTCCTTGGGCCGATCTTCAGTGAACTCAGCGTGACGTGGCCTTTCACCTCATACCATAAAATAGGGAGGGTAAAACCCCAAGACAAGTCCGCTTTAAGGATCATGTCAATTTGGATTTTTGCTGTTTCATTTTTCCTCCTCGCCATAACTTTTTTTTCCATTTACAGGGCCACACATTAGTGTGCTGAGGCTGTTTTGGCAGCCTGTTGGCCATCATTTTGATCACGGCCCAATTCACTTGCAATGGAGGCCGTGATCATAGCTTGCAAATTACAGGTCCTACCCCTGCAATGACTGGGAGAAACCTCTGTAAGGGTGCTTTCACACATAGCGTGTTTGCAGTGTGTTTCTCGCTGCGAGTTTCTCGGGTTCCGCCCAGCAAACCCGCTGCAGGGTTTTTTTTTCCCCATTGACTATAATAGGGTCACAAAAAATCCACAGTACTATTGGATTTGCAGATTTTTTCCGACCCCATTATAGTCAATGGGGAAAATACCTGCAGCGGGTTTGCTGGGTGGAAGAAACGTTCATTGGGAAACACGCTGCAAACCCGCTACGTGTGAAAGCACCCTAATTTGCAAGTCATGATTGCTGCCTCCATTGCAAGTGAATGGGGTCCGCAATCAGATTGACAGCCCATGGGCTGCCAAAACGGCCTCAGTGCACTGATGTGTGCTGGATGCCTTATATTATTTATTTGGAAGATGGGAAAAGGGCTTTTCTGAATTTTTATTATGAGGGGGGATTTACTGTACAAAAACCTTTTATTTCATACTTGTTTAGGTGTCCACAGTAGGGCTAGTACCATTTAAAAGAGCCCTCTCACCAAATCCTTAGGACTTGTTCACATTGCGTTTTCGCCCTCTCTTGCCAGGATGCCTTGGTAACCAGTCAGAATCAGCTGCCAGCTTATCCCAGCACGGAGAACTGTGGGCCCCACTTAAGTGCAGGCCATTGAAATGAAGGGGGCCTACAGCTCTCTGTGCAGGGATATGTTGGCAGCTGATTCTGACTGGTTACCAATGCATAATGGCAAGAGTGGGCGAAAACGTAATGTGAACAAGGCCTAAGGATGTTGTCACTAGCTGTTCATGGGTTGTTAAGGGGTCATCATGTGGTGGTTAAGAAGGTTAAACTTGTGTGTCACTTTTTCACATTACAGGAGTCCTCCGGCTCTGGGGAGCCCCTGCAAAGTATATTAGAAAGTAAGACAACTTTCTGATATTCTTTATAAAGGTTTTCATTACCTGGGCAGGGGTTCCCATTGAGTCCTGGAGCTGCTGGCGGGCTAGAGCAAGTGACATCACTGTGATGTCACTTGCTCTAGCCCAACAGCAGCTCCAGGACTCAATGGGAACACCTGCCCAGGTAATGAAAACCTTTATAAAGTATATCAGAAAGTTATATAATTGGGCAGGGGTTCCCAAGTGTCCGAGGACCCCTTTAAAAATTGCAGGCTCTTGCTGATTGTTAGCTACTGTAGCTGTTAGGTACTTGCTGTGTAAGTGGCAGTGCTGCTGGATCGTGCTGGATGGAGGCGCCAGGCGATGTGCTGTGCTGTCCCTTGTCTTGCCGATGCCTCCCAGGGTCTTCTTGCTGCCAGCTCCTGCCACAAAGTGTGAGTTGAAGCTCCGGCCCTTCTTCTGCCCAAGCACTGCCGGCCGCGACGTCCCCCGCGCCGGCCCGAGCGTCATCGCGCCGATCACGAGATCCCGCGGCGGTTCCCCCCGGGGGGGGGGTGCTAGCGGACGGGGGAGGCGGCCGGCGGGGGGGTGCTAGCGGACGGGCCCCCCCCCCTCCTTGAGTTCAGTGATTACTGTGTTTTGTTGGTTGATTTGTCATTGTCCCAACTAGCCAGAATCCTGCTCCACACTGATGAGGGGCAAAAACCCCAAAACTGCTGTCTGTGGATGGATGCCTGCCTTGGCAAGCCCTTGTCAAGATCGCAATACTCGCACCTTGAGTTAGACGTTGACAAAAAGGGGCCACCCTGTTGTTTCCCTATTTATGTTCCAATACTCGCAACCGAGTGGGACTTAAGGGTCTTCCTATCAGGGTGGTAGGGTCCTCTCCCCATCATGGAGGCACCAGTACCTGATTTTACGGGGTGAGTGCGCTCCTTTCTTCTCTCATTCAAGTTGTAATATCTCCACTAGAGATGAGCAAGCCCCAAAAGTACTGGAATGCTTCTTACTCAAATTGAGTATTTTTCAATACTCGAGTGCTTGATTTGACTAAAATTAATGGGAGACTTGAGTATTTAACCAGGTGCCCCCCCCCCCCCCCATCCTGCTTGGTAGAGTACAGGACACCTGGCTAATCTGAAAGTGACAGTTTGGCCCCCAGGGGGTTAGGTTAACCCCCGGGGGCCAGACTGTGCTCTGTTGGTTGGGAGGGGTGTGGGTAAATTACATTTACTGCTCCGGTTTTCCATCTTTCTTCACTATTTCCCCTCAGCCAAGCAGCGGCTGAGGCGGGACACTGGAGTCCACTTAACCAATCAGCAGCTGTAGTCCCGCCTCAGACGCTAATTGGCTGAGCTGCAATAATGAAGACAGCTAGAAGACCACTCCAATAAGTATACTCCCCCCTCATGTGGTTTAAAGTGTACCTGTTAGAATCGGACTTTCCGGATCAACTGAGAGCTCCTCTGCTAATCCGGAAGGTTGGGTCTCCATGGATACGGAGACGCCGTCAGATAGTAGTCAGGCTCAACAGCCTTACAACAAGAATTTTAGACATGAGCACCTGAGCATCATACAATACTCAAGTACTTTTAAATAGCCCAATACTCGACAGAAAACTATACTCAATAGTGTATGCTCGCTCATCTCTAATCTCCACCTATAAACTTTAGGATTAGAGATGAGCGAACCGGGTTCAGGTTCGAGTCGATCTGAACCCGAACGTTCGGTATTTGATTAGCGGGGACTGCTGAACTTGGATAAAGCTCTAAGGTTGTATGGAAAACACAATTGAATAGCGACCGCAGAAAACCCCGTCAGTACACACTGTGGAGACCAGCTGGTCTCTTACTGTGTGTGCACATAGCCTAAAAAAATATCCACATGATGATCTTATTCACAAAACATAACAAATTGATGGTCATCAACGTGGTCCACTGAATCTGACATAGTCCTCTGGATAGGGGTATATATATATATATATATATAAAAAAAAAAGAAAAACACAAAAGTAATTAGTACATGGAGGGTTCTCTTTCCTGCTGCGCTAGGGGATGCAGGTAATGCATGTGGCTGTGAAATGTAGGCAGGACTTGGACTTGCAAGTCTAGGTCCTGCATGTAATTTACAGGTGTATACCTAAATGGCGTCTCTCCATGGTCTCCATATTCTACAGCTAAGGAGAAAAACTACAAAATTATCTCTAGATGGTATTACTGTCCTGCTACATTGCACAAAATGTTTCCCGAGACATCAGATGTGTGTTGGCGGTGTCTTGGCGTTACTGGGGACACATTACATGTATGGTGGGCCTGCCCCCGAGTTCATAAATTCTGGGACAAGATCCTAGCCACCTATAACACATACTCTGGCAAGACTCTTGCTAATACGCCCCAACTGACCCTGTTATCCAAAATCCCAGGATCTCTGATGGAGATTATTAGAGGTATCATACGGCACTTTCTTGGCACATACAGTATGGTCATTCCTCGGCATTGGAACACCTCCCGACTGCCCACAATTGCCGAATGTATAGTGGAGCTCAGAGAGTTAAGGAGAATAAAGGAGATTATTGCTGGTCATTAACATGCCAGATCAGATACGTTTAATTGGCTCTGGCTCCTATGGTGTCTGTTTATGTATTCAGAGGATTTTCTTAGGTTGACCCACTTGTTGTATAGTAATGGCAAGGCTGCCATTTTGGTTTGTACTGCCACATCTGAGGTTTTGATCATGTCCCCCCTTTCTTTTCTTTTCTTTCCTCCAGACAATACAGATTCAAATCCTTAAGCCTTTCCTGATAAGTTTTATGCCTTACGCCCTCCAACATTTTTGTAGCCCGTCTTTGGACCCATTCTGTTTTATTAATATCCTTTTGTAGGTGAGGTCTCCAGAACTGGACACAATATTCCAGATGTGGTCTCACTAGAGCTCTATACAGCGGGATCACAATCTCCTTCTTCCTACTGGTTATACCTCTAGCTATACACCCCAGCATACGATTTGCTTTTCCTACCGCCTGTTTATACTGGTGACTCATTTTAAGGCTGTCAGGAATCCCTAACCCTAAATCAGACATGCAGCAATGTTCTTTTTAATGAACAATGGCTTTCTCCTTGCAGTTCTGCCTTGCACACCATTGCTGTTCATAGTCCTCCTAATGTTGGACTTATGGGCATTAACACTAGCTAATGGGAGGCAGGCCTTTAGCCACTTAGAGGATACGTTGGGTTCTTTTGTGAACTTGTGATTTATTTTACACCTTAGTCTTGGCGTGATTTTTGTTGTTCATTCCTGAGGAGGGTAATAAGGGTCTTGAATTTCCTACACTTGCACACAAAGTGGGAGATTTATAAAACATGGTGTAAAGTGAAACTGGCTTAGTTGCCCCTAGCAACCTATCAGATTCCACCTTTCATTCCTCACAGACTCTTTGGAAAATGAAAGGTGGAATCTGATTGGTTACTAGGAGCCAGTTTCACTTTACACCATGTTTGATAAATCTACCTCAAATTGCCTGACTAAGGTTCGGGGCAGTTCAAATTCTTTCAAGATGGTTCTGTCACCATTTCTAGCATGATGAGCATCAACAACTCTTAACAACAACACTTCAGAAAACACCTTTGGTCAAATTTAAGCAGAAATATAATAAAAATTGTGAAGATGTAACACATTTTTGCACCACTGTATATACTGATAATGGTAATTGATATTTTTTACTAGTAGGAGAGGTAACAGAGCTGGGCAGGTGTGAGCGAAGAAAAGACTTATCTAAAAATGTTCTATGAGTCCCATCTGAAACTAACATGTCTGATGTCTGATGACATGGCAAAAGTTACTACAAATGATGATAATGTTTTAAAGTTTTGGAATGGGCATATCGAAGTCCTGACTAGAGATGAGCGAACCTTGACCATGCTCGAGTCGATCCGAACCCGAACTTTCGGCATTTGATTAGCAGTGGCTGCTGAACTTTGATAAAGCCCTAAGGCTATGTGGAAAACATGGATATAATCATTGGCTGTATCCATGTTTTCCAGACAACCTTAGAGCTTTATCCAAGTTCAGCAGCCACCGCTAATCAAATGCCGAAAGTTCGGGTTCGGATCGACCCGAACCCGATTCGCTCATCTCTAGTCCTGAACTTAATGGAATAGAAATGTCGTGAAAGGACCTGAAGCAAATGGTTAACGGGAGGAAACCAATAACTTCGCAAAGGTGAGGCTGCTTTATAAGGAGGAATGGCTACAAGTTGATGTGCAAAGCTACTCAACTATAACCATAAGTAGTACTAGAAGTTATTGTTTCACGAGGAGTTATACTAAATACTAGAGCTGAGCAAACTTAGTACCAGTAAATTCAGCCAAACCTGAACCTCGGCCATTGAATCTCGCTGCCCGGAAAAGATGGATGCTGCCCTAGGGCAGCCTGGAAAGCATGGATACAGCCATAGAAGACCTGATGTAGTTTAGGCCAAATATATACAGAAATATAGGAAATGTGCAACCTTTCTATCACTGCTGTACACTCTGAGCTGTATAGTGCCCCCAGTGTTAACATGTGGGTATAGACAGCTGCGGCAAGGGAGGGTTGTAAATAATAAAGGGGGCATTACATTTCATACATATAAATAAGAAAAACATTTGATTTCTAGTAAAACATGATTTATTTGTTGGCAGATAGAACATTTTATGATTGTGTTAATTACGACTACAACAATTTATATAGATTTCGCAGATGTTGTTCTGTGGGGGCTGAAACAATGTCCACCACCTTTATTCTTTGGGGATCCCAAACACAATCCTCTTCCAGCCTACTTTCAACCATTGTATTGTAAGGTGGCACCCAGGCGGTATCGTAGCCATTCCTTTCCCATGTCTTCTGCATAGGATGACCTTGATAATCAATCTTCTTGACCTTACCGACATTGACTCTGAGCTTCAGGACAACCTGATCTCTTTTATCACCCAGTGGGTATCTCTTGGCTTTTCCTAAGTCTCTACTGACATAGACCCCTTTTCCCAGCATTCCATCTGCAGATTGCTGAAATCCAGTTTGCAGGATTTTTACAGCTGCAGAATATGTGGTGCCATGGTACATTACATAGATCTTTTCATCCTCTGGCTGATCACCGCTGAAGAGAGACCTTTCCCGAAATCCAGGCAAAGTCTCCTCTTTCCAAATATCTCCACTGTAGTTTACAGAACATCTAAAGTTATACGCCATGATTACTATAATATAGAAAAGGTGATATAGTGAGTGATACAACCTAGACAACAATTAGTCATGTTTAAATTACAATTACAAACCTATAGCTAAATAATATTCCATAAATCAGTGCTATTATATATTTACACAGCATTGTAAAGTACATGAACATACTGTTATGAAGCCTCATTGCAGCAAAGATTTATTCTAAAACCTGTACTTTGTGCACCTGTAGCTTGCTCACTTCTGATATGCTCTAATAGCTCTTAAAGGGAATCTAATATTATATCAATAATGGTGCCATACAGTGACGTCACTCTCGGCTGCCTATCACTATAGATTGCTGTTATGAATATTCATAAGGAGAGGTGCTGCAGGGGCCAGGAGCTGGGGGAAATCAATTACAGATTAAGAAAATAAAAGATTGGTATGGCCGCACTCCTCATCCTCTGCCCTATTAGAATCTGTCAGCAGGTTAGATCTGTCTACTCTGCTGCTAGATTCACTTTAATACAAACTGACAAGATATGGGAGGTAATAGAAGAGCCGCTGCTGCTGTTTTGGACATATCTCCACTAGGGATATAACTGGAATGCTCGTTACTTGAGTCGCGTATTTTTCAATACTCGAGTGCTCTATTAGAGTAATGAGCCCCATTGAATTTAATGGGAGACTTGAGTATTTTACCAAGTGCCCCCCCCCCCCCCCCGCTTAGCAGAGTGAGGGATACCTGGTTAATCTGAAAGTGTCAGTTTGGCCCCCAGAGGGTTAAGTTAACCCTTGGGGGCCAGACTGTGCTCTGTTGGTTGGTAGGGGAGCGGGGAAATTACAGGTACTGCTCTGGTCTTCCATCTGTCTTTACTTTTGACACTCAGCCAAGCAGCGGCTGAGGTGGGACACCGGATGCAATAATGAAGACAGCTAGAAGACCACTCCAATAAATATACTTTCCCTGTTCCCCCCCCATGTGGTTATGGCCGGGTTCACACAGCGTAAAACCGTGTCACACTACGGCCAGTGTCAGTGAACACCATCTCAGTCGGTACTGCAGTACAGGCCAGATGAACTTCATTTATGTTAAACCATAGCCAACAATGGAAAGTCTGGCCACATTGTGTGAGCTGTCAGTGTTGTGCGGCTGCTATTTAATAAATAGCAGCCACACAAAACTGACATGTCAGTTTTTCTAGCGGCTGCTAGGGATCCCGGGGGAGTGTATACTATGTATATACACTCCAGCTAGGATTACAATGATTTCAGCGCAATGCATATTTTGAATTAATCAATTTGCAACAACAGCTGTGATTAATTCAAAATATACGTTGTGTGAACATGGCCTTAAAGTGTATCTTTAACAATCAGACGTTACAGATCAATTAAAACTTCCTCGGGTAATCCGGAGGGTTGGGTCTCCATGGATACAGAGACACAGTCAGACAATAGTCAGGCTCAGCAGCCTTACAACAAGATTTTTAGACATGAGCACCCGAGCATCAAGTAGTACTCGAGTATTTTCGAGTAGCCCGATATTCAAGCAAATTCTATACTCGATAGAGTATGGTCCCTAATCTCTGCCACTTACAAACTTTAGGATCAGTTTTAGTTTCAGCATTATAAAATTCGGCTGCAGATTTTTTTTTATTTATTTTTTTGTCCGTTAAAAATAAAGAATACAATTTTCTACAGAAAACTAGAACACCAGGAGGAGGGAATTTTTGCATCTAGTTTAAACTTTACTTATAAAATCTTGCATCAATAATGGTATATAAACCTAGACCAAAACAATGACCTACAAGTTCAAATTACTTCATTTTCAGGAGCTGTAGGAAAACATAACTTGTCTGCACAGAATGCTAAAGAGGTTTTCTGAGACTGTATTTTTTGGACCGCCTATTAATATTTGTACAGTGAGGGTCTCATTCCTGGCACCCCTACTGATAAGCTGAATGAAGAGACTGCAGAGCTCCAGCTATTGCCATACTCTTAATAACTAGCCTGACTCAATGTGATGAATGACAGCAATACTAGATGTTAGACTCAAACCTATCTTAAGTATAGACCATTCATATTAAACCCCCTTTTACACGGTACTAAGTGTAAGAAACTACACTCAGTACCATGTATCTCTATGTGACTACTGTAATATGAACTTATAGATAGATAGAGCTCTCGCTATGTACTCACTTGATGTCACAGGAAGCAGGAGTGCAGCTGTTTGCCGCACATCTCCACCTTTTATTAAGTGCCAAAAAAGTTTCTGTTTCATTTCTCACATTACGTCTGCAAACATATATCTATTTTTCTTACAGAGGAAGGTGAAGTGAAATAGTTACAGTAAGAAAGACACGTCATCATCTGACTCATGCAGTATGGCTATGGCAGTAATACACTGGTATATTGAGGCTGTTAAAGTGTCACTGTCGTGAAATTTTTTTTTGCAGAAATCAATAGTCCAGGCGATTTTAAGAAACTTTGTAATTGGGTTTATTATCCGAAAAATGCATTTTTATCATGAAAAAGCAGTTTGAAGCTCTCCCCCCTGTCTTCATTGTTCTCCTATGGAGAGAGCTAAAGAAAAGACCAAAACAGGACAACAAAGAGTTAATCTACAAATCCCTCACCCGTTATCTGTTCTGACCATCACCAGTGACCTGTCTGAGCTCGGATTACAGCTGTCACCCAGCTCCGTGCCTGTAATCCTCTGTTATCTGCTTTCTGCTGCCGGCTAACTCCCTCCTTCCTCCTCCCCCCTCCCCTCTCCCTAGAACAGACAGGGTACGTCTCCTGCAACAAGTCACAATTTTCAGATTTTTCAGAGTGGATGAAAAAGAGGAAGGAGGGGGGGACCTGGGAAAAGGCTTTTTACATGCAGATAATGGCAGATTTGGCTAATAAACCCAATTACAAAGTTTCTTAAAATCGCCTGGACTATTGATTTCTGCAAAAAAAAAAATACGACAGTGACTCTTTAATGCACCATCTGTATCTTTTGGAAGACCATTATTACGACTAATGGACGTTGTTATAAAAAACGGACGTTATCTGTTGTTAAATGATGGCAGTCCAATACAAATGGACGTCATTTTGACAATGTGTGAACATAGCCTGAATTCACTATTAAGAGAAAGCCGAGTGTATTTTCTGTGGTGGTGAGTTGTTTGTCTGACAATTGTCTCAGAATTGTCCTGAAATACATGTATTTTATTTTATTTTTTTAGTTTTTCAGATACTCCCATCATGAGGACTGTGTTTATGATCGGTGGATTTTTTTTTTTATAAAATGGTCTACAAGGGGTGTGGAAAAGAGGGGGTCCTTACATAGTGGGTTTTTCTTATTAATATTATTGTATTTATTAAAAAAAAAAAATAGTCAGGCTATTCCTTAACCAGCCAGGTAAGAAAACCCCTTGACCCTTCCCAGCCTAATACTAGACTACTGCCCCAGGGGTAATGGGGTAATAATGCAGGGGGTAAGTGCTAGCCATTTGTGGCTTAGCAATAAACACTTTCCACTACTAAGCCTCTAAATAAATAAGAAAATACACCTGAGGAAAAAAAATCACATAAGAAGACCCTCACACCTCTTGCTGATAATTTTATTCACAAAACATAAAAAAATGTTTGCCATCGACATAGTCCTCTGGATCCGACATAGTCCTCTGGATAATCGTATTTAAAAAAACAAAAAAAAAGATAAACACAAAAATAATTAGTACATGGAGGGTGCTCTTTCCTGCTGTGCTAGGGGATGCAGGTAGCGCATGTGGCTGTGAACTGCAGGCAGGTCTTGCCTGTAATTGACAAGTGTATACACTAGCTCAGCCGACTAGCGTAGCAGGAAGAAGCCTGTTTCTATAAGTTCTATAAGGCGTGGTATCCACATTGTGCACACATACCCTCCCCACTCCTGTCTGTATGGTATCTTATTCTGCACTGCAGCCTCTAGTGATCATGTGAGTGAGGGCCCTATTACACCGGACGATTATCATGTGAAAAATTGTTATATAGTTCGAATTTAAACGATAATCGTTCTGTGTAACTGCAGGCAACGATCAAAAAATCGTTTGAATGTAGTTGATCGTTGATTTAGATCTGAACCTAAAATTATTGTTAATCGTTTGCTAATTGTTCGCTGTAATTCCACATTCGTTCCCGCAAGCTCCACATTTTTTCACTAATCGTTTAGTGTAATTGCACATTTACCGTTGTTCTGCTGGGATCAGAAGGAATGAACGATCGCAATAACGATCGTAGTAACGATCGTAACTAACGACCATCGTTCTGTGTAATATAGTGAATGACTTCAGGTTAACGATAAACAATCTTGTTTGCGGTCGTTTATCGTTAGTCGTTAGTTGTAATAGGACCCTATCACTATAGGCTGCAGTGCATCTGAAGACATGGCCAGGAATGGGGAGGGGTAAGGGCTTCTTCATTGTATAGATCACTGCTTACTGTCTGCCGCCCAGGGGGTTAAGTGGGGATGCTGTCCATCCCCACTTAAGCCTTTACTTGTTGATCTGGGCACAGTGCGCTCAGCCCATCAAGTGTGTGTGTATGTGTGTGTGGGTTTAGACAGTAAGCAGCGATGTGTAGACATTGCAACTTAGAGTTAGAGTTAAGTGGCAATGGCCACTGCTGTAAGGCCATCTCAGGAGTCCCATCGCTGTAAGCAGTACGCTGACCCCAGGTTGTTCAGTAATAACATTAACTATCAGTAAGGGTCTTTGGACAGAAACACATGAGATTAGTCTTTTTCCAGTGTTTTTTCTTCATGGATGTTTTACATTTTGGTCTTGCACTGACCTCACGTGCTGGCTTTTGTACATTTTAAATGCAAAGACAGTAATATATTGGAATACAGATTTTTTCTGTATATGATGTTTAAAAATAGATGATAGTAACTTAACACAGGCATATGCTATAAAAAAGTGTGGGTCCTACTTCAGGGATTTACATCTGTGTGAAGAATGATGGTACTCCTTGTAGCTTGATGACATTTTTTGAAAACTTCCATTCAAGTGGGCCACCACTGCATTCTGCCTAGATTTGGCTTGCTGGAAGGGTCATTTATCACACTCATTACACTTATTCATAAGCCCTAGAGGTGGAATCGTCAACATTCCAAAAAATTGTTGAATCATGTACATTTCACTTAAAGAGACTGTCATTAGATTTATGCTGTCCTATCTAAGGGTAACATAAACTAGTGACAGAAGCTGGCCAGAATGATGTATCACTTACATTGTCCTGTGCAGCTGATCCAGAGATATCTTCCTGAATAACATGGACAATAAATAGTCCTCTTCATTATAAATGTGAGCCCGGTAGTCCTCAATATTCATGAGAAGCAGAGAACTCCGCCCACCAGCTGCTGATTGGCAGATATCTATCCATGCTGTGTATAGGCAGTCATCTGTCTATCAGCAGCTGGAGGGCGGGGGAGGGGTGTGGCAAGAATCCTATTCTCCTGCATATTAGGAGAACGGCTGAACAGAATGATGTAAGTAATACACTGATCTGTTCAGCATTTCTGTTACTAGTTTATGCTGCCCTCATTTAAGGTGGAATAAACCTAGTGACAGATTCCTTAAAATGAATGAATGAATCAATCAAATATAACAATCAGTAAAACATACTGTACATACACTTGATATCCCTGTAGACGTAACAATCTCAACTATAAAATTATTGTTTTATTATTGGTGTACAGTGAATGGTAAATCTAAATGCAGTGGTGTAACGTGCATGGTGTGAGCGACGTACAGTGTTTGCACTCACTATTGTTAAGGAGCAAAGAGTACAGAGGTAAATCCTCGCTCTTGTACATACCTTTTGTACTCCCTACTCCTCTTTGCAAAAGCGATGCACATCTACTTCTACATGCAGCACATGATGACGTCACTCATTGTGTTAGTCTGAAGTAGAGAACCTGCCCCGCTCTGGCATAAACTGCAGCTGATTAAAGTGGTCCTGGCCAGCGATGGAGTAAAGGACAGGTGGGTGGGATATTTATTTATTTTTTTATTTGAAAGGGATAGGTGTGTGTGTGTGTGTGTGGAGGGGGGGGGGGCGTTGGCTGCCATGCTACCATCCCAGGGGAGGGGGTTAACTGTGTACTTGGGGCATTCTGCCAGGGGGGAGGGGTTTGACTAGGGTTAACTACCTACTAGGGGCATCCTGTCTGGGGGAAGGAGGGCTAACTACCTACTAGGGGCATCCTGTCTGGGGGAAGGAGGGCTAACTACCTACTAGGGGCATCCTGGTAGGAGGGTGATAACTACCTAAATCACGTATACATTGAAACTCTCTTACATTCAAAGGTCAGATGCCCGTCTGTCTATGTGTGTGAGGGTGGGTGGGGGTTTGCGCAATACTATCTTTTCCCCTGGATACTACGAAGCTATGCCAAGCCCATTGTGTAAATTCTTAAAAATTAGAAACTTTTCTGGACCTTAAGATCAAAGTGGTTGTTGTCCTGAAGGGGTTAAAAGGGTGTAGTAGTGACATTCCCTATATGTCAGTTTATGTTTCTTTCCTCGTGACGGCTTGGCATAGACTACAGTTTCGTTTTCTTGGAAATGTGCATTTTAAAAATTCCCCTAGTAAATAGAAAAATATAATTGTAAAAGCAAAGAATATAGCTATATACTAGCCAAACAATGCATCACCCAAATCATCATCAATATCATGAAAAATAGTCAGTGTGAACTAGCAGAATAATTGATTGCCAGAGGTGTAGGTTGCAGCAACTACTCCCCAGAGGAAATCTCTAACAGGGTCCCCACCTGCAATGTGCCACTTATTAACCTATCATACTGTGGCAAACTTACTGAGGCCTGAATGCCCTAGTACACCAACAAATAAAGGCTCTGTGCATATAAACTGCATCAGCCTTTCAATAGAATAATAAACCTACAATACGCAGATTGCCTTTATAGTATACAGAATGTGCTGCCTATTACAATGGAAACACGTAGGGGCAGATTTATTAAAAAGGTATTTCACCAAAACTTTTTTACTTTGAAATTAATTGGTGCCAGAAAGTGCCAGAGATTTGTAATTTACGTATATTAAAAAAATCTCAAGACTTCTGTACTTATCAGCACCTGTATGTCCTGCAGGAAGTGGTGTGTTCTCTTCAGTCTGATACAGTGCTCTCTGCTGCCACCTCTGTCCATGTCAGGAACTGTCCAGAGCCGTAACAAATCACCATTGAGATTGGAGAATGGTTCTTGTGTAACAGAAACAGGTAGGCATTCCACCTAGGATTTCACTGTATTGAGCACATTAGCCGGCAGCCGACAGTGTTATTTTTGGCTGGTCTCTCTGAGATCAGTGATCTGTTTCTCTTATGGCTCTACTAGGCATTGCTCCACCCTAGCCAGAATCCTGCTCCACACTGGGGGCAACACCCCAAAACAGCTGTCTGTTGATGGATACCTGGCCTTGGTTTTTCCCTTGTCATTACAATGACTTATAGGGCCACTTAATATGGCGGTTTTGGTGGTTTCCCTGCAGGAGCCACCCCTTGGCTGGGCCCTTGTGGCTAGTCCTGGCTAGTCCTGTGTTTTGAGACTCTTAAATGAGGCTCCACGGGCTCTTTTTTTATATTCACATATCCCAGGAAGCAATGCACTTAGGAATTCACTGTATTGAGCGTTTTAGCCGTCAGCTGGCAGTGTTATTTTTGTCCGGTCTCCCTGAGATCAGTGATCTGTTTCCCATTTTACTCTGTTAAGGACTTGCTTATTGGTGATCCCCCCCCCACATCACTGGAAGGGGGTTTATCCCTTGTTATAAAACTTGACAGATGACTTTGTGAACGTCATAAGGAACAGACCACACTTTAAATGTCATGCACAACTGGGTCAGTCAGTGTAGGGACCATCTCCCAGTGGAGGACTGCTACTTAGGGCAGGTCGCCCAAGTAGGCGGGGAAAGGGGCCTAGGCTCAGATTAGGGCTTACTGCTTTCCTACCCCAGACATGACAATCAGATTGGGGTTTAACAAATCAGCTATTATTAAATGTCTACAGAACAGTGAAACGACATTGGATAGTAAGTTCTGTGAAACTGGTGTTGCCCACCATTTTGCCGAAGACAAAGACACAATGTTAGTGAATTGAAATGGATGATTTTGGAAGAGGTATCAATTCCATACTAGGCTATTGAAAAAAGAAGTCTTTTGGATCCAGCAACTAGACAAAGAGCCTCAATGCGGTTTGTCATTTTAATATATTTTTGTAGCTAGCATTATTCATGTATATACAAATGTTATATTGTGAGATATAATGTGCTAGATAATTTATATAGAGTACAATTGTGAATATTGTTAGAACTTAATAAGCACTGATATTTTCCAATGTATCTTTTGTATCTTTAGCCAGAGAAGTTTCGCAATGCTTCCTAGCCTGTTATACCAGTAGTGGGCATGATCAAGTGATTCTTAAGAAAGAAGAACTATCCTCGAAATGTTGCAGACCTCGGCATTCACCTTCCTCAAGATGACAGCGGCTCAAAGTTGAGCAAAAATGGACTATATTTTCTTATGTATGGCATCAGGACTTTTCCTATGAGCACTTGTTGGGTGAATATTACCTGTACACATGTGATCATCAGCAAAATATTAAAGTAATGTGTATGTTATCACTGTTGGAATTATATCGAGGTTGGCAAGCCTTTGTTCATACACAGACACAAGAGAGGCATTCATTTGTGTTGGACTACAAGGCTTCAGCATGTCACACACAAGTGACTATAAGGCTCAGCATGTCATACACAGGGGACTACAAGACTCAGTATGTAATACACAGGGGACTACAAGGCTCAGCATGTCTTACACAGGGGACTACAAGGCTCAGAATGTCATACACAGGGGACTACAAGACTCAGTATGTAATACACAGGGGACTACAAGGCTCAGCATGTCATACACGGGACTACAAGGCTCAGCATGTCATACACAGGGGACTACAAGGCTCAGCATGTCATACACAGACACAAGAGAGGCATTCATTTGTGTTGGACTACAAGGCTTCAGCATGTCACACACAAGGGACTACAAGGCTCAGCATGTCATACACAGGGGACTAGAAGACTCAGTATGTAATACACAGGGGACTACAAGGCTCAGCATGTCATACACGGGACTACAAGGCTCAGCATGTCATACACAGGGGACTACAAGGCTCAGCATGTCATACACAGACACAAGAGAGGCATTCATTTGTGTTGGACTACAAGGCTTCAGCATGTCACACACAAGGGACTACAAGGCTCAGCATGTCATACACAGGGGACTAGAAGACTCAGTATGTAATACACAGGGGACTACAAGGCTCAGCATGTCATACACAGGGGACTACAAGGCTCAGAATGTCATACACAGGGGACTACAAGACTCAGTATGTAATACACAGGGGACTACAAGGCTCAGCATGTCATACACAGGGGACTACAAGGCTCAGCATGTCATACACAGGGGACTACAAGACTCAGTATGTAATACACAGGGGACTACAAGGCTCAGCATGTCATACACGGGACTACAAGGCTCAGCATGTCATACACAGGGGACTACAAGGCTCAGCATGTCATACACAGACACAAGAGAGGCATTCATTTGTGTTGGACTACAAGGCTTCAGCATGTCACACACAAGGGACTACAAGGCTCAGCATGTCATACACAGGGGACTAGAAGACTCAGTATGTAATACACAGGGGACTACAAGGCTCAGCATGTCATACACGGGACTACAAGGCTCAGCATGTCATACACAGGGGACTACAAGGCTCAGCATGTCATACACAGACACAAGAGAGGCATTCATTTGTGTTGGACTACAAGGCTTCAGCATGTCACACACAAGGGACTACAAGGCTCAGCATGTCATACACAGGGGACTAGAAGACTCAGTATGTAATACACAGGGGACTACAAGGCTCAGCATGTCATACACAGGGGACTACAAGACTCAGTATGTAATACACAGGGGACTACAAGGCTCAGCATGTCATACACAGGGGACTACAAGGCTCAGCATGTCATACACAGGGGACTACAAGACTCAGTATGTAATACACAGGGGACTACAAGGCTCAGCATGTCATACACAGGGGACTACAAGGATCAGCATGTCATACACATGGGACTACAAGGCTCAGTATGTCGTACACAGGGGACTACAAGGCTCAGCATGACATGGGGGTGGGATGCCTACACATAGTGGAATAAAGACTGGGGTGATGTGATGCACATCAGTCAAAAAAACAGACATGAATATAAAAATGGATTCAATCATGGATGGTTTTCCGTGGATCACGCATTTAGTTAGCGGACTAAAATTACAGTCCTTCAAAAAACACTGTATATGTGAATGAGACCTAACTGATAAAGTGCTGTGTATTAAATGACAATAGTATGTATAATATACCTTGAAAAAACATAGCACTGGCATGTATATGGATTAATGAACCAAATGCTTGGGTGACGTGCAAAATAAACTTTTCTGTGATTTGAAATAACCTCTGTTATTTGGGTGCGAAATTAAAACTGTCCAAAAAACGGCTGTCAAATGTCCAAAAAAAGACAATGTGTGGTCGTAGCCTTAACCTTTACTCCCCAGGAATCACTGAAATTCCACCATGGTCATCCTATGAAAAGAAATAAAACAGCTATACTGTAAATAAGGAAAGACTAAAAATAATTCTAACAATTCTACAAAAAGGGACATTCCCACGAACCTTAACACCTGGGCTTGTTTTTTATTTTAGGGTGAGTCACCTGCAGGGGCGGATTAACTTTACCATAGGCCCCGGGCTGTTCACCAAGCCTGGGCCCCCCCACCCCACTGTAACTATGGTGGCACTAGCCTGGCGTTCATAGTACAGGACAGATAATATCATGATGCCCTGATTTGTGCAAAATTGCCATAAAAAAACTGTGATTTTTTGCAAATCATGGCGGAAGTGTAGCCAGGAGACAGTACACCGCTGAAAGTATAAGTCTTTTTGGGTGGTCATGGGCCCCCAGGAGCTCAGGGCCCAGGGCTGCCGCCCGAAACGCCCCTATTGTATTCCACTACTGGTCACCTGCATTCTTATAGAACCGAAATGAAAAATTAACTACAGACAAATCTGCAAAATCTTTCTGTACTATGTATTATCTGTCTCATAATCTAAATGTGTAAGGCCATGTTCACACACAGTAAAATAAAAGCAAAATATAACAGTAAAAAGGGTATAAAATGCATCTGTATTTTAAATCTAATAATGTGCTACATTAAAGTCTTTAGAAAAATGTCAATCTATGCTCACATTGTAAAAAAAAAAAGGTATTATTTTAAAAATGTGTGATCAGGCAGCTATTTTTCTGTAGATTGTGGCACATTCCAAATATAGCTGTGTTTTATACCTCATTTAATATTGTATTTCACTAAACCTGCTACATATAACCTCTGGCTACTGCTGTTATCACTATATAAAACGTCTAATAAAAATTTCTAGGTCACCCAGATTATAGGAAAACGTGGTTTCCTGTATGGAAATGCTGTCATCTGAGCACTGCTTTAGTATTCACATGCAGTCAGAAATTCCGCCCCTTTAATATAAGAATATTTGTTGTATCTGCCTTTTTAGGCTGGTTTCACACTGCCTTAAAATTTTGGCATTAGCTGGAAGTCAATGGAAGTTTATGAAATGGCTTACAAATTTTTTTTTTTTTGGTGGACTTTTTCTCTCTGTGGCATATCTGTGCAGATAGTGGTGTTTCTCCTGGCCCCCAGGGAGTTAAGATGACCTCCTGTAGGCCAGAGTGTGCTCCGTTTGGGGGTCCAAAAGGTAACAGTCTGGCCCTCAGTGGGTTAAGTTAAGTTTGGGGGGGGGGGCAGAGGGGGGGGGGGGGTTAAACTTACCCTCCTGGTGTCTGGCGTCGCTTTTCAATCGAACAGCAGATCAGTGTCGGAGGCGGAACACTGCTGCAGCCATTGATTGGTTGTGCAGAGACTTCTGCAGTTTCCGTTTAGCCAATCAACGGCTGCAGCAGTTTCTCACCTGAGCAGCGGATTGGCTGAACGGACATTTCCAGGAGCCCTGAGCTCAGCACACATCAAGCTTAAAATGTGCCAGGCTCTGGTTCCTGCTTAGCCAATCAGTGAATGAGGTGGGACACCACCTCAACCGCTAATTGGCTGAGCAACTCACTTAGTGTTCTGGGGTCACTAAACCCCTTCCTTTGTGACGCAGGTGCGTTTGGGTCAGCATTCGAACCCAAATACGGACTTAAGAGATGAAGTCCATGTTGGGTTCCGAACACCGACCCCAAGAGCACCAAGTTGCAAAAACCCAATACACAAAGTCAAAAACTCCACAAAAATGCAAAAAAAGAGCAAACACATAATAAAAAAGCCATGTGAAGCATTAAATTTTTTGTCTCCTTTTCCTGGAAGCCCCAGAAAAATGTCACAAACACCTGTGACCCTTAAGGCCCTATTACCCCAAGCGATTATCGGTCATATTCGGCAGATACCTCCCGTTACCGCCGAGGTATCAACGACAACGATCAGCCCACATACACGTTGTCGCTGATCGTGGCCTTTTAACATGTTAAAAAATAAACAATCAGGATAGCTGCCGTTGGCCGGTGAAATAGGATCGGCGGCAGCAGACCACCGCTATTTTCTATGGGCTGTTCGGATGATCCAGCAATCACCCGGGTAGCCCCCCCTCGGCTCTTACCCGCTCGCTGCCAGCGAGTGTAATAGTGCTGGCAGCGAGCAGGGAACGACAAGTTGGCGTTCGTTTGCTCTTGCATGCAACACTAGCCACTGTGGTTAATTTTTTAGATCTTGATAATTGGCAAGTGGTGTCTGGACTTGCTCTAAACAGTGACAAGTCTAGGTGTCGCTTGGCATGGCTGTATGTATAAGGGGGCATTCACACGGCAATCCACAATTACGGACGATATGTTATGGACCAGGCTTCGTAATGGTGATGTCACAAGCTCTGAAAGTCTTTGCACTAATACAGCAGAATGGCCATATCTATACAGTAACAAGAAGATTTAAGAACACATTTATCAAAGTCTGTACCTAAAGCAAACTTGAAATAAAGTGCACATCTTTGCGCAAGGACCCCCCATGCAGCAAATACTGGGCGCTTTGCACCTTGTGTTCCATATGGGTGGATAGGGTGCGGGGAGGCATGCCCGGAATAGGGTAAAGGAGGATAAAAATCTCCACCAGTGTCGATTTTTTCACCCGCTGCGCAGCAGCCTCTGCTCCTATTGATTTATCAAGAAGCATGTTCCTCTTGAGAAATCCAGCAGCAGGAATTCGGGAAAATTCTAAATTAGACACGTGCACAAAAAACACCCCACCAAATATAGAAGAATGCAGGAAGGCACTCACCGTTAAAAACTTTCTTTGTTAAGAAGCTCAGTGTAGCAGTAGGCGGGGACGCCACTCAGTAGTTGAAAGTGTAATAGCCGTCATAGCGCATCTACACTAAATTTATGTAGATTTCAGGCTCTGACCCAGTGTGCACTGTAACAGTAAACTCTGTATAGTCCAATAAGGATACCAGCTATACCTGGGCTCAGTAAGGACATCCTGGAAAACCTAATAAAGAAGCTGCCACTATGGTGAAATCAGTAAAAAAAACAAAAAAAAAACAGCCTTTTATTTGAATGTATTAAGAATTCCACATTAATAAATTCCAGAATTTATAGCTAACAATACATTTAAGAGACTAGACTGCGGCAACATAAGAACTACAGGAGGAACCCCACGGTTCCCCAATTGAAGACCAAGTTATGGAGACGGAGCCATGGTAAACCAAGAATAACATCAAAAGTTAATCTCTCATAACAAAAATAAAATTTTCTCAGAATGTAGACACCCTATGGAGAGAGTGATCTCAGCAGTTCGAAGTTTAATTTTTCCTTCAGTCAGGGGGGTAAAATCAGCCCCTGTGACTAAGAAGAGAGAACACAGAGGAATATACTCTATTCCCAAGGCCCGAGCAATAACAGCATTTATAGAGTTAACAGCTGCTCCAGAGCCTATCATAGATTGACAGGCTACACTTATTGTACCATTATACATAGATAGGGTATACTCACACCACGGAATTTCTGTGGAGACTTCAAGCGGATTCCACCAGGTGTCTTCCACTTGAAGTTCTGCCTGTACCATAGACTCAATGATATTTGTCCATATATTTCGCCGTCCAGCCAAAGAATTCACATGTGGAAATTCCGTAGCCTGCAAATACCCTTATGGCCAACAGTACCTTGGAAACTACCTGGCCCTCCTGAAATGACACGGGCACTAAAGTTTGCAGCGTCTGACAGATGTCAAGTCAAAGAATTCTGAATTCTTGTCAGTTTCAGAAGTTTTGTCAGATCTAAAGAATTAGCCTGCAGCAGATGTACTATATCACAAACAAGGAGCTTCATTTTTCTAGAAAAGGAAGTTTCAACAGTGTATTTACACTTAAGACTTTAGGGCAATTTTCCTACTTGGGAACATAGCGGACAAAGGTGGCCACCTAGTTTTATATACAGCTGCTAATAATAATTGTGGTATTTATTAGCGTCCATCTTTATTACGAGATGGACACCTTTCCCAGATATGTTCCCAAAGTGAAAACAAAGCTTAGAAGAGAATCAGACATTGCATATTGCATGTAACAAGTTAGTATTTATTAATGTATGTAGAAAAAGTAAACAGTAAAAATAACAAGTAACACATTCAGATTATAAGGGAGGGAGTGTTCCCTATACTTCTGGTAGGTACCATTATTAAAAATCTGTATCTGTAGTTTGTATATTGTTTTTCTGAAATCTGTTGCATACATATTGGTGTATTTGCAATAATAAAAAAAAAAAGAGTTCTATACAATTTCGCTACCATTAGGTGAAGGCCAAAAGTTTTTTAAAAGTATGGAGGACATGCAATTAATCAATATGCCATCTATATATTTCACAGACCCATTGAAAAAAATCTGAAGTGGAGGGGGCAGTGCATAGTTATACTATAGGCCCGAGAATATTTCCGCTTATTACACCACATGGACTTCTGTTTATTTCAGCAATATGTCTGGATAAGTTACATTTTGTGTCTGTATTGCTTTTCTCAGCATAAGTTTTGTGAAAGTATTAGGTTAGATTCACACAGCGTTCTTTTTTTTTTTTTTAAAGAACGGATCCTCAAATTAAATCAGCATCCGTTCTTTTCTGCAGGGGAGAATTCAATGCAATGCCGCCTGCTGTGTGCAGACATAATTATTTTGAAACAATAGCTGTTCACACAATGTAAAGTATGGCTGGCAGCCATACTTTACATTGGAGTGTATGGTTAATTGATTTACGAGCACATCCAACAGTCCCCGCAAATCAATTGTAAATTGTTTTTTACTGCAGCGGATACAACGGTATCAGCTGCAGCTGGTGGCCGGCAGTATAACACCATCAGTTGCTATGCAACGGACGTGTTATACATAGTGGGAAACATTGCCTGTGCATGTGTGTGTGTGACTTTTGTCGGTGCATAAGATCTAAGTATGCATTTATAGGCTATGTTCCCACTATGTATGACACCGTCCTCGTTATTCTAGTTTAAGTGGACTAATTGACCTTTGGGTATGTCTTAAATTGAAAAGTTGTAGAGAGGAGGATGTCGTGAGAGTCCCAACCCAAGAAGTACTGTGCTCTACCGGAACTTCGGAGGTAGAAATAGAAAAATACTTGAGAAGAGAGAGAGAATACAGTACTTGTGCCTGTGTTTTGACTTTTTGGTCTTTGCACCACCTATTGTCCACCAGTGTCGAGTGACCCATCCTAGAGGGTGACACAAGCCCCAGACCTTGTTGCCTGGAATGAGTGGAATGCTGAGGGTTCCCTGCTTACACCCGCGCTGTGAGTTCATAGGCTTCTAGAAACTTTGCTTAATCAGGATCAGTTCCTTTACTTGCTTATGGATACTGTCCTGCACTGTGTCTCTCCTTGTCTATGGAATGGGTTGAGATGACCCCCGACTTGTCTTCTCTTATGGAGGCTTAACACTGCGTAGTGTAGAGTACGGTTACATGAGAGAAAACTGTGGCTAGGTACATGTGTTCTGCATCTAGACCACAACTGAGACTGGGGACCTGGCAGGAGCCAGGGCGGCAAAAGACACTACACTTCTTCTACCTATGTAACTTCCTTCCTACAGCCCCTGTAAGGTGTGCTGTGAGTGGCTGAGGAGAGTGTATGTGAGAAGTAAAGAGAGAGATGGTAGGATAGAAGAAAGTAGTCTCATTGACATACAAATAAACAATAACCCCTTAAGCACTACAGCTGTGCAATAACTGAGCATAAACACTTGTAATAACGACATCTTGTGGCGAAACTCTGGTACTACTACATCACCACTTACACTCAAAAAGTAGAGGCTTTTACAAAGGGTGTAACCAATAGCAACACCCGTGGTGGGACATCACATTACTTCTTCTGGTTTCCTTCTTTATGTATATTTTTCTTAACCTCTTTCTTGCCTTTTTCATGTTTATAATGGCCCAGATATAGGGCAATAAGCTCACAAACACTTCTCCCTTCTGGGCACTGTGAAATATTATTCCAGTAATGCATGATGAAATGACTTGCAGCTTCTCTTTAAAGGGGTATTCCAAGAATAATTAACTTGCCCTCTATCCACAGGATAGGGGACAAGTAAAAGATCATGGGGTTCTGACCTCTGAACCCCCTAGCAATCTCCATATCGGACAAACATCTTAGGCTCTGCACGTTTACAACAACTTCCACTTTTTTGTGTCGTGCAGTAAAGTCAGTAGGTATGTGGGTTGCCCCCTGTGTGTAGGATCCCCCTGCTGTGCTCCCATATAGTAAAAATGTCTCCTGCCCTGCTGTGCCCCATGTAGTAATAATCCCCCCTGTGCTGTCCCCATAGTAATAATCCCCCCTGTGCTCTGTCCCCATAGTATTAATGCCCCCTGTGCTCTGTCCCCATAGTAATAGTCCCCTTTGTGGCCTGCCCAATAGTAATAATGCCCCCCCCTGTGCTGTCCCAATAGTAATCGGTCCCCTTAGTAATAATACCCCCTGTGCTCTGTCCCATAGTAATAATATCCCCTGTACTCTGTCCCATAGTAATAATATCCCCTGTGCTCTGTCCTTATAGTAATAATCCCCCTGTGTTGCACCCCCATAGTAATAATCCCCTTGTGCTACACCCCCATAGTAAAAATCCTCCCCTTTGCCTTGCCCCATAGTAAAAACTCCCCTCCCCAGTGCCTTGCCCCAGGTGAGACGAGCGCTCAGTTGAATGCGGTCCCGGGAAGGGTAGGGAGGGGTGGGTGCATTCATGTGGGCGGCGGTCTGAGCAGGTGTTGGGGCAGAGGGGCAGGTGATGGACCTGGCAGGCAGGTGATGGGGCGGAGGAGCAGGTGATGGAGCAGGTGGGCAGGTGATGGGGCAGAGGGGCAGGTGATGGAACGGGGTGGGCAGGAGAAGGGACGGGCGGGAGCGCATGCAGCTCAGGGAGGTCCAGGGGGTTGCCACCAGCGGCCCCTAGCTGTCAGCACCCGTGCCCATCCGCCTCTAGAAACAGCCCTGAAAAAATAAAGCCGTGGGTCACGTTCTGTACCCGCAGCTCTATTCATAACACAGAAACCGAGGGCCAATACGGAGATCAACAGGGGGTTCGGAGGTCTATATATACTGTGGTTAGAAGTTTATTTCTCTTGGAATATCCCTTTAGGTATCTGCTTCTGGCCATATATTAAAGAAATGATGCATGTTACTCTTTAGTCCTGCAAGAAACAAGCTAACCGAAATATAGGAGAAACAATTCTACCTTAGGCTGTGTTCACTTTGAATTTTTATTAGCATAGTCTCCATATTTTCAGAAAAAAATTACCTACTAAAAACTCAACTATATTGTGTACTGTGAGTAGGGTTGATGTCTGCAGGTGTAGTTGGCCTCCTATAACTTAAGGGCATATTCAGTGATCCATGCTGTAGGTCATACCTATTTGTGCCTTGTCTTCTTTCCTCCCACACAGTACATAAAAACTTCAGTTGTCAGTCATGCAACATACCGAAATAAAACACGGAACTAAGTTTAAGAATATTTAAATGGAAATATATTTATGGGGGTGTGAATTATGACTAGTAACGAAAGAAAAAGTTTCATTTTTCTCTGTTCCACTACAAAAGGTCAATTCTCTTGTGAAAAACAGGATATATGTAAAGAGCTAGTCAGACTGCCACAGAAACCAGAGCCTTCTGGAGGATGGTAAGTGTATGCTGTAAGGCACTTTTCTTTTTCCTTTTTTTATTTTCAATTAAAAAAAAAAACTTTTCCTAATAGAATTCTTACCCATTCATGTATATAAGTTGTTGTAGGATGACATTTGGAAAATTTACAGAGATATCTTAATAAACAATGTAATAATTTACAAACTTGTGAACTGTCTACCAAAGGAAAGATACTTGAGATTGTCCTTATTTGTAGATATAGTTGATCTTCTTAGAAATGTTTTGCTTGACTTATTTATATCTAACATCTAAAGAAACTATTATACAAGGCGATAGGGGATAACCTCTCCATTGGGCACATTTGAAATTGTCTTCAAGAATCTTTAGAATTGTCTTCAACTTAAAGGAGAAGTCCGGTGAAAATTTTTATTAAAGTATTGTATTGCCCCCCAAATGTTATACAAATCACCAATATACATTTATTACTGTTCCCTGCACTTACTACTGCATCAAGGCTTCACTTCCTGGATAACATGGTGATGTCATGACCCGACTTCCAGAGCTGTGCGGGCTGTGGCTGCTGGAGAGGATGATGGCAGAGGGATGCTCAGTGTCTCTCCAGTGCCCTGTGTCCCTCACTGTCCCCCTGCCATCATCCTCTCCAGTAGCCACAGCCCACACAGCTATGGGTCGTGACATCACCATTTTATCCAGGAAGTGACATCACTATTTTATCCAGGAAGTGACATCCCCATGTTATCCA
Organism: Dendropsophus ebraccatus; assembly: GCF_027789765.1. Taxonomy (NCBI): domain Eukaryota; kingdom Metazoa; phylum Chordata; class Amphibia; order Anura; family Hylidae; genus Dendropsophus; species Dendropsophus ebraccatus. The sequence continues at coordinate 37,326,592 of NC_091465.1, forward strand.
GGAAGTGAAGCCTTGATGCAATAGTAAGTGCAGAGAAGAAGTACTTTATAAGCATTTCCCGTAATAAGTGTATATTGTTAATTTGTATAACTTTTGGGGGGCAATACAATACTTTAATAAAAATTTTCACCAGACCGCTACTTTAGGTATATTAGCTGATCTTTCTGCGAGGGTCAGACCAGCCTAGTGGGTGTTCGCCTTTGGCTCCTACTTTGGACCATAGGACTTATTTTATATTTTTAAGTTCTATCAAATCTGATGCCGTAAATCCTTAATTAGCGTGTGTTTTCAAGGGATGAAATAATTGTTTTGTCATAAGGTCTATTGAATCTTTAGGAACATGCGAGATCTTCAACAATATGGTGGTTTGGTGTATTTTATTGACTTCTGTGTATCCTCATTTTTTTAGACCTGTGACCTTCTATAACAGCTATAATACTGTGTACTAGGGTTTTTCTCCCCTCCCTATACAATAGAATCAGGTAAGTGAATTTTTCTTTTAGTTGCTATTAATAATACTTCTTAGAAAGGTTTTCTAAACACCTTTTTTGTTTTGTTACAATTTGTGTGGCACTTTTTAAAATTTCTTCAGTTTGTTTTGCCAAATTATTACATACAAGAGGAGTAGAAAATATAAAGGAATAACATAGACAGGGTTCATGCATAGTATACTGTTAATAGTCAATAGTTTTAGCCAAAACTAGGAGTGGCTTCAAAAAAACAGAAAAATACTGACCAAAATGTTACACATGGACCCAACCTTATATTTCTTCCTGGATCCACTTCTTGCTTTGGCACAAAAAGCTACAGAGAATACTGCCGATTTGGTAATTTTTTTTTTTTTTACTTTGCATAATTAGCATCTTAAAGGAGAAGTCCGGCCAAAATTAATTTTTGATATGTTGTTACTTATGAAAAGTTATACAAATTTCTAATGTACATTAATTATGGGAAATGCACATATAGAGCTATTTCCCTTAATTTAGTAGATCAGGAAGTGTTAGAAATATCTCTGAAGAAGTGACGTCACGACCCAGGGTGTAATTCCTATGGAGTGTCCAGCAGGGGGCGCTCTCTATATAGAAGTCTATGGGACTTTATTGTTTCTATGGGTTTCTATGTAATGTAATGTACAGTGCTTTATTGAATGAATACATCTATGGAATACTTTGGGGAGCAAGTGTCCTTGCTCCCCAAAGTATTGCATAAATGTATTCATTCAATACATTCAATACACAGTAAGCCCGCTGATCCGCCGAATTTCCGCCGCATTCCCGCCGATCCGCCACACGCTGATCCGCCGCATTCCCGCCGATCCGGACCATATACATTGAACTACAGCTCCCATCATCTGCTTCTAGTATGAACAGGTGATGGGAGCTGTAGTTGGGTAATGGATATGACATGCCGCCGGGCGCAGGGGGGAGCCGCTCAGTACACAGCAGCTCTCCCCCCTCCTCCTCCTCCTTCCGGGATAACTTCCGCCTATAGCAATGCTGACTCCCTGCCTGGCCGCCGCTCTCTGCTCTCCCCCCCATACATACCGGCTCCCGATGCATCCTGGATGTCCGCGCTGATGCCGGGAGCCGGTATATGTGAGCGGAGAGCGGCGGCCAGGCAGGGAGTCAGCATTGGTATAGGCGGAAGTTATCACGGAAGGAGGAGGGGGGAGAGCTGCTGTGTACTGAGCGGCTCCCCCCTGCGCCCGGCGGCATGTCATATCCATTACCCAACTACAGCTCCCATCACCTGTTCATACTAGAAGCAGATGATGGGAGCTGTAGTTCAATGTATATGGTCCGGATCGGCGGGAATGCGGCGGATCAGCGTGTGGCGGATCGGCGGGAATGCGGCGGAAATTCGGCGGAAATGCGGCGGATCGGCGGGCTTAGGGCTCATGCACACGGAGCAATTCTCGAGGAATTGTAGCTGAAAGATTTCTGCTTGAAATTCCTCGCCTAATCTGCTCTGGCGGAATTCGAGCGGAATTCGAGCGGAATTTGAGCGGAATTCGAGCGGAAATCAAGCGGAATGCAAGCGGAATTACCAGCAGAATTCAAACCCCATTGACTTCTATAAGATTCCTCTAGCGGAATCCGCCCAAAGAATTGACATGTACATTCTTCGGGCGGAATGCGGATTCTGCGCGGAATCCGCGCGGAATTCCGGACGGAAATTTACTCTGTGTGCACGGGCAGTCAGAAATCCCATTGTTCTCTATGGAAAGAGCAATGTTGCATTTACACGGGCGGAATTCCACGCGGATTCCGCCCGCTTTTTATGGCGGAATTCGGGCGGAATTCCGCGAGAATTGCTCCGTGTGCACATACCCTTACTGTGTATTGAATGTATTGAATGAATACATTTATGCAATACTTTGGGGAGCAAGGACACTTGCTCCCCAAAGTATTCCATAGATGTATTCATTCAATAAAGCACTGTACACTACATTACATTACATTACATTACATAGAAACCCATAGAAACAATAAAGTCCCATAGACTTCTATATAGAGAGCGCCCCCTGCTGGACACTCCATAGGAATTACACCCTGGGTCGTGACGTCACTTCTTCAGAGATATTTCTAACACTTCCTGATCTACTAAATTAAGGGAAATAGCTCTATATGTGCATTTCCCATAATTAATGTACATTAGAAATTTGTATAACTTTTCATAAGTAACAACATATCAAAAATTAATTTTGGCCGGACTTCTCCTTTAATAAACTCAATTTTGTGCAGATTTGCTGCTGGCGACCATAGACAAGAATCAACTGCATAGAGAAATATTGCTTCAAAGTTCTGAAGGTCATTGAAGGGAACCAATCAGCTTAATTGGGCAGGTTCCCTGGAGCACAGTATGCAGCTCCTGTGAAGCCCAACGCATGTATCGGACTCCCCGTCCGTGACTAGTCATCGCTCTCTCCCTATCAGCGTGCTCGGCGGTGATGAGTGACAGGTAGAGCGGCCTGTACGTGCCACGAGCTGCACAGGAGCTGCATACCACAGGGAACCAAATCAGCCCATACGTAATTTGCACTGTGGTCCCACTTAAGCCTACCTTTTGGTTTCTAAAGAAAAGGATTGTGCAGTTTTGGTGTACAGCAAATTGATTCATAAGGAAAGATTAAAGTTGGGTTCCTGAAATCTCAAAATCAGGGGTTGGGCCAGGGCCGTTTAAATAGATTGGTAGGCCCAGTGCACAGCCCTCAAGAGTGCCCCCCCCCTTCCCTTTTGGCACATTGTATAATGTACTGAATTTGCCCCCACACTGTATCAAGAGCCCCAATACATAGAGTAGTTACCTTATAACACTATTTCCACCATACAGTGATTACAAATTACATAAAAACTGCACTAAACAAAACAGAAAGATATCACCAATGATACCATTACATAATACGGCCACATCATGACCCCTAACACTGCAACCATATAACAGAGTGCAGTTACATCCAGTGACTCACCGGGGGCGTCTTCTCCGATCAGAGTCTGTCACCTTTTCTTTTTCTTTCCATCCAGCCTGAGCCACTTTGAAGTCTTCTCTTGGCTGTGAATCTTCTCTCCAGAATCTGCCAGACAAATATTTTAGGCTCCAACACATACAGTAGTTATAGTAATAGCCCCCCTGTGCTCTCCCACAATAGTATATAGCCCCCTGTGCTCTCCCCCAATAGTATATAGCCCCCTCTGTGCTCTCCAATAGTATATAGCCCCCCTATGCTCTCCCACAATAGTATATAGCCCCCCTGTGCTCTCCCCCCAATAGTATATTGCCCCCCTGTGCTGTCCCCCAATAGTATATAGCCCCCCTGTGCTCTCCCCAATATATAGCCCCCCTGTGCTCTCCCCCATAGTATATAGACCCCCTGTGCTCTCCCCCATAGTATATAGACCCCTGTGCTCCCCAATAGTATATAGCCCCCTGTGCTCCCCAATAGTATATAGACCCCTGTGCTCCCCAATAGTATATAGCTCCCCTGTGCTCCCCAATAGTATATAGCCCCCTGTGCTCCCCAGTAGTATATAGCTCCCCTGTTCTCCCCCATAGTATATAGCCCCCTGTGCTCCCCCATAGCATATAGCTCCCCTGTGCTCCCCCATAATATATAGCCCCCTGTGCTCCCCCATAGTATTTAGTCCCCTGTGCTCCCCAATAGTATATAGCCCCCTGTGCTCCCCCATAGTATATAGCTCCCCTGTGCTCCCCTGTGCTCCCCTATATAGCTCCCCTGTGCTCCCCCATAGTATATAGCCCCCTGTGCTCCCCCATAGTATATAGACCCCTGTGCTCCCCAATAGTATATAGCTCCCCTGTGCTCCCCAATAGTATATAGCTCCCCTGTGCTCCCCAATAGTATATAGCCCCCTGTGCTCCCCAGTAGTATATAGCTGGGGGAGCTTTCCTGTGCTCCCCCATAGTATATAGCTCCCCTGTGCTCCCCCATAGTATATAGCTCCCCTGTGCTCCCCCATAGTATATAGCTCCCCTGTGCTCCCCCATAGTATATAGCTCCCCTGTGCTCCCCCATAGTATATAGCCCCCTGTGCTCCCCCATAGTATATAGCCCCCTGTGCTCCCCCATAGTATATATAGCTTTCCTGTGCTCCCCCATAGTATATAGCTCCCCTGTGCTCCCCCATAGTATATAGCCCCCTGTGCTCCCCCATAGTATATAGCTCCCCTGTGCTCCCCAATAGTATATAGCTCCCCTGTGTTCCCTTATAGTATATAGCCCCCTGTGCTCCCCCATAGTATATAGCTCCCCTGTGCTCCCCCATAGTATATAGCTCCCCTGTGCTCCCCCATAGTATATAGCTCCCCTGTGCTCCCCCATAGTATATAGCTCCCCTGTGCTCCCCCATAGTATATAGCTCGCTTGTGCTCCCCCATAGTATATAGCCCCCTGTGCTCCCCAATAGCATATGCGCTCCCCCTGCCATATAACATTTAAAAAAACAAACACTTTTACTCACCTAGGTCCACGCGTTCCTTTTCTCTTCCCTCTTGAGGCCGCACTTCCTGCGGTCACAAGAGGCTGCACCCCCCTTACCCTCGCGCCGACGCTCCAGTGACGTCGGGCGCTAGAGGGAGAGTGCGGCCTCTTGTGACCACAGGAAGTGTGGCCACAAGAGTGACTGACAGGGAGGGAGCCAATGGCTCTCTCTCTGTCAGTATCGCTGCTGCTGAAGCGCCGCAGCAGTAGCAGCGGGCGGGGGCAGCAGCGGATGGGGCGGCCCCGCAGGGGGCGCCATGGATGGGTAAGTAGATTACCCATCCATGGTGCTCCCCCCTGACAGGCTGGTGGCCGCAGCCCTGTGCGACCGCACTGGTCGCACATAGCAACGGCTGGCCTGCTCGGGGGGGCCCCTTTAACCAGTGGGCCTGGTGCACGTGCACCATGTGCCCTCTGGTTAAAGCTGCCCTGGGTTGGGCATCTACTTCTGAGGGCCTGATCAGTTGTTACCTGCTGCGGGCATTGAATGATGAGGCTATGACTTTATCTTCACGTGGTCTTCTTTGTAATCTGATGATTAATGTGTGAATATGACTATTCTCCCATCTTGCTGCATCTTAGAAGGATCTTTCTATGTTGCAGGTTCTCATATCCACATTTGAATTCCTTTTGGGGAAAAAAATGGCAAACAAATACTCTGGAAAAAAGTTTTACACCATGTATCATGGGACAACTGTAAGCGCAGCTTATAGTATCATCAAAGGAGGATTTCGAGTTTCTGACAGTGGAATGTTGGGGAGAGGCGTCTATGTCAGTAAAGATGTACAGAAGGCTTCCAGATATCCACTGTGTGAGACACATCAGAAAGTAGTTTTGAAGTTGTCTGTAAAGGTGGGCAAAGTAAAGAAAATCGATCATCAATGTCACCCACTGCGGCTAACCTGGCATGACCATGGATATGACAGTGCTTGGGTGCCTGCAGGATGCGGCATGGTGGCTAGTAACCTGGAAGAAGACTGTATCTATGACCCTCGCAGGATCAGAGTGAAGGACGTTGTGTCGGCTCCTCCTGAACACATTCATTCATTAAAACAATTAATTGCCAGTAAACATTGATGTTGGAGAATTGTCAGGATCTGCTGATAAAGTTAGTCTATTAAAGGGGTACTCCAGCAAAAATCGTTTTCTGTAAAATCCACTGGTTTCAGAAAGTGATATAGATTAGTAATTTATTTTTATTTATAAATCTCAAGTCTTCCCATACTTATCATCTGCTGTATGTCCTGCAGAGACTGGTGAACTTTTTTCAGTCTAACACAGTGGTCTCTGCTGCCACCCCTGTCCATGTCAGGAACTGTCCAGAGCAGGAGGGGTTTTCTATGGGGACTTGCAACTGCTCCGGACAGTTCCTGATATGGACAGAGATGTCAGCAGAGAGCACTGTGTCAGAGTGGAAAGAATACACCACTTCCTGCAGGACATACAGCAGCTGGAAGACTTTTTTAATAGAAACAATTTACAAATCAGTATAACTTTGTGAAAACAGTTGATTTGAAAGAAAGAAAATCACTGGAGTACCCCTTTAAGATCTTGTGATAATGGGTTATGATCATGTACCCATAAATTGGTATACCATCTGACCCATTCACTGTGTTGCGGTGCCATGCTCCTTTCCTGCAGTTGAATTTAGGACAGAACATTGTTGAATAATAGACACATAAGACAATTGGTGCTCTGGTGATGTCACTCAGCTGCTTTCCTGTACCGGTACACTCCTGAGGACATGCAGTGGGACGGCTCCTGGGCAGGAACACACCCTGAAGCTATCAGAGCAGAAAAGATATCTGAATATATAGATAGCAAGAACTCACTGCCCTGGAGCAGTCCCATTGAATTCTATTGTGCTAGAGAGAGGCAGCCAGAGCTGGGGGATATTGTACATCTTCTACAATAGGCGCTCCCAAGAGTCAGGCAATTTTCTTACGAAAAAGAGGGGTCAGTGGACAAGCATGGCCATCACTGCCATATCACAAAAGTGGCCGTAACTCTTGGGAATCAGCAATAAACAAGCCAGAGGAGGCAACAGCAATATCAAGAGAATGGGAAATCAAAGAAAATTTAGTAGGTGTTTTTTTTTTTTGCATTGTGTGTGTAATCCACTATGTTTAATAATTTATAAACAGAATCTGCCATTTAATAAAGTATTTGAACATTAGGATTACATGTTTTCTTTCATCCCAAAGTGAATTATCCAGCTCCTACAAAATCTCACCATGCATCATATAGTGAAGCCTCTCCCAAAGACCATCTCTAAGAGAAGACCACTCCTTTTTTCAGACCAAATTTTCTGCAACAGGTTTTAAAGTGTCACTATGGTATAAAGCAAGTTTGTAATATACATTCATTATTTTTATTTTTATTTTTTGTTATCTTGCTGTAGAGCAAAGCTATACTTACCAGAAATTCCGGTCCAGTCTCCTGAAGGCAGCTTTTTAGTCTTGTGCTGGTTGAAAAAAAGAGACTAAACCCAGAAAGTCCCGGCCATTACAGAGAGTTACAGCTTAATGTGTCCATCAACCAAATGACTGCCTTCTCTGTGAGCGCTCAGATGGCCTGGAAAACACGGAACTTTCTGTGTTTAGTTGCTTTGAAAAAAAAAAAAAAAAAAAAACATGTCAGAGTCAGAAAACAGGAAGTGCTGTGTTTTCTATGATAACTAAAAAATTATGAATGTAAATTGCAAACTTGCTTCATATCACATCTACTGCTGATTTAGGTTTTAAAAGTTATAACGACAGTGACACAAGATCTCCCCTTTAAGGTTGATTTTTGGTACAATTCTGGGTGTCTTCTTAGCAATGTTTCTTCATTGTATTTTCAATTTAGCCTTATCCTAACTCAACACTCTCCAATATGATGCTATGTTCTTGCTGTGCATTGTGAGGATAATAATATGCTTCAATATTAACCTAAAATTTCCAAGTTTTTTTTTTTTTAGCTGCTTTACACACATTTTCGTTTTTATGTGTCAGAGGGAAGTGGTCTGTCCTGGGTCAGCTGATTTCCAGTCAACTACACAATGACATCATCGCCTACCAGATCTCTACTGGTTGCTCTTCTTTTCTTCTTACTTTGGGGTGCAAAAAAAACCTCATGGTTGCATTGCCTATTGAACAGAATAGTTGTTTGTGCTGTCTTTTACTCCCATTGATACATGTAAGTATGCACTCCAAATGAGGGCTAATGTATGCTGATATCAGCCATTTCAAGTTTAACTGCCTAGTCTACATGGTCTGCTAGCTGGTGGTACAAATCCAATATCTAAGCCTAACAATACCATATATTTGGTACCCCAGATGGTCCAGGGTACTGAGAGGTGGGCACATCTTCAATTGCTCAACTAGGAATTACTAGGAAACCATTGGTGCAAACAGGCTGTATGCAAATGAAGGTGTGGTGTCCCACCACTGGTGCAGTCCTAAGCACCTTAGTAAGTTCAGGTTAACAAAGTGGTAGATGTAGTACCTTGTTTTCCCCGCTAGGTGTCACCACTGTTTTATGTCTTTTATGCACAGCTGAAGAGTCTAAGGGATAACTGTTCTGTATCACCTGCTATGTGCTGACCAGTCACAGGTGCTCTTTCTTCCTTTCCTGTGTTTCTTTTCTCTCGCACACACTCGGCCCCACAACTCACAGGAGAGTTTAGATTTACCCCTGAGGGAGAAGTTAGATTTGGTGAAGGAAGTGAGCCAGTTTTTTTTAGAGTGAGAGGACCCAAAGAGACCTAGTTCCTGCAGAAGTTAAGCTGGGGCCTGGCTTAGCCAGGACCCCTGACAGGGACCCCTGACATTGATTACAGACACAAGACTTTCTTTTATGCAAGCAACTAAGTTCACTATGCAGTGCTAAGCTCCACTTAGGTGAGAGAAGCCACCAAGGATAACCCTAGCCCATGCCAGGATACCTTTTAAAACGTGCAGGGCAGTCTCCTGAAACAAGAGGAACTGATCCGAGTAGGACAAAGCTACCAGAGTAAAGATCTGCGTATCCTACTGCACAGCGCAGGACAACTAGGAAGTCTTGGGAACCTGCTAAGCTCAGATAACTGCAGACTGGGGCTCGTGCTACCCTATCAGGATGAGTAGCTTGGAACTGCAGGGTAGACGGCAGTCAGACTAGAGTCTATACATGAGTATGAGTTTTTCTTATCTCTTCTTTTCTACTTTTTCTATTCTGGCAGAGCACACCTCTCCTCCTCCTTCTCCTTGCCAAGCACTTACTACCGTGTTTCCCCAAAAATAAGACAGTGCCCTAGATTTTTTTCCCCCAAAGCAGGCACTATGTCTTATTTTCGTGGATGTCTTATTTCTATCCGGCCGGGGGGGGGGGGGGTGGAGCAGGGGGAGAGAAATAAGGCTTCTCCCCGGACCTCCCCAGAATACTCACCGTCAGTGGTTAGTCAGGAGAGTGTCGGCGTTGGGTCAGGCGTGTGTTGGCGTGACGTGGCGTTGGGACGTGCGGAGGGAGTGGGGGCCATGGAACAGGCCACGAGGGGATTAGGTGAGTCCTGGGTGGCGGGGCAGAAGGGGTATCGGGGGTGCCTTACTTTCGGGGGGTGCCCTAGTGTAAAGTAGGGGGGTGCCTTACTTTTGTGGGGGTGCCTTGTTTAGATTAGGGGGTAGAGTAGGTGGGGTGCCTTATTTTCAGAGGGTGTCTTATTTGCAGGGAAACACGGTACTACTAAGCATCTACTTTTACAAAGCACTGGTTCTACCTTACTATCAGCAACTACATTCCAGTGTCAAGATTTACACTAACTGTTTTAAGTGTACTGTTCACCTCAAGCCTTGTTCAGTAAAGTGTTCTATCTTTTCACTAAATGCATGGGCCTCTGTCTTGTCTATCTGTACCAGCACCCACAAACACCACTGTCTTCCTTAAGTTATTTTTTTCCTTTCTGTGGGTGGCGGTACTGACATCCTGGGTGGGTCTACTACCACTCTAGGTTACAGTGACGAGTTCCCAAGGGACCCTCAAAAAATCCCGAAGGTTACCGACCATTGGGGACAGCTAACCAGCCAAAACAGGTATCAACATCTCACCTGTGCACACCTACACCTGAGGCAGTCAGACTGAAACAAACAAGGCCCACCATAGAACTGGCGTCACCTGTTATCAGGAAAGTGGTCGAGCACCACAGGAGTGGCCAAGTACCACAAAGGTATTCCTGATGTTATCTCCAGTGGTTCTAGATAATTATAAGTGGTGGCTTTATTGACTATTCTGTTGTATTATTATTGTATATTGGATAACACTTTTTGGTGTAGTTTAAGCATTTATTAAGCATACATATACCTGTAGGTGAAGAGATGCAGATCCACCGATCTTCTTATCATCCTCCGTGGTGCTGTTTTTGGATTTTTTTAGCCAAAGAAAATATGTAAATTAGCTGTTTTGTGCCCTACCCAGCCCACCTTTCAGCTCATTCATTGACCCATACTTATTTACATGCCTAAGTAGTTATGAATCTTCCTAGTGTTACAGCACGAGATCCTGGCTAAGGACTGAGACGTCTTATGCATATATGAATATGCATGGAGGATAATAAGATCATCGCTGGAATCTGCATCTCTTCCCCTACAGTGTATCAGTACATTTTTACAATCCTGCTGATTGCAACCGGCAGTACAACTGATTCAGGCCTATTCAGTCTTTACATCAGTTGTTCTGCGGGGAGGCAATAGGGAAGCAGTGTATGGGTTGAATGTCCTGAGAAGGGTAAGGAAACCTTACTGTAACTAGACTGTAGTACATGCGCCATCTGGGGGTGAACTGGAGAATTTAGTAACGCGTTAGGATATTTTTGCAAGCATGTAATCCTTTGGTAATCATGGTAATGTTGGCTGTCATCTGTCGTCTAACCTCGGTAATTAAGATAACAGTCATAATAACATGTATGGCTGTAGGTAAACCAACAACTTGTTTAATCCCTTAACGACCAAGGACGTAACTGTTCGTCCTTGGTCGGGTAGGAGAGTTCATAGCGGGGCCGCACGGCAACCCCGCTCTGAATCGCCGCAATCCTGGGTGCTATCCCGGTGGCTATTAGCCAGCATGGTCCGATTGCCACGTCCGCTAATGAGCTGTTTAGATGCAGCTGTCATGGCTGACAGCTGCATCCAAATTGCTCTTTATCCCCCTCCGTGGTGGTCTAGTGGGCGTTTAATTTACCCAGCCAGGCCTCAGCGTCTGATCTGATCAGCGTTCTGGGTGATCCTGGCATGGTATTCTGCTGATCTGGTCTGCAGCAGACCAGACCAACAGAGCACCGATCTAATGGATCAGTACTATGTTATATACACAGCATTAATCTCAATTGGAGATCAATGCTGTGTATATTGATGTCCCCCAGGGGACTTCTAATTACAGTGTAAAAAAAAAAATAAAGTTTTTTCATTAATTAAAAAAACCCTTCCCTAATAAATATTTAAATCACCCCCCTTTTCCCATTTTATAAATAAAAATCTTAGGGGGAAGTGGTCTGTCCTGGGTCAGCTGACTTCCAGTGAACTACAGGATGACATCATCACCTACCAGATCCCTACTAGATGCTCACAGACCTCTCTCCTATTTACCCAGCCCTATGTGTATGCTGTTGCTGCCTTAGGGCAGGCTACCTTCATATGATTTCTGCATCATAATGTGATTCTCCTATGAATATTAATATATATAGTACCTGTCAAGAAACACATGCTATTGCAACCACTGTGGGTTGCTAGATTAGACCCCTAGGGAATCCAGAACCAAGGGAGTCTTAACCCTTGCCTACACTGTGGATTATACTTTCTAAAACAGGACAGTCAACCAATTTAGAGAAAAGGGACAGACTATTCAAGACGGGACCTGCAGTAGAGCACAGTGCCAGCAAGCCGCTCTCTACAGAAAAGACGCTCAGCTTTGTAGGAAAGATTCTACAAGCCAGCTCCACCCAGAGCAGAGACCTGGGGCTCGTACTACCCGATTAGGACGGAAATCCGACACTGTGGGGAAGAAGGCGGTTAGGTGAGATAACAAGTCTCATCCGTACGTGAGTACAAGGATATTCTTCAACACTAGAGAAACACTTCACCACATCCCGACAAAGTACATAGAACATTAGGTAAGGGGCCTCCTATCCGCTCCCTGACAACTGTTACTGTTTTTTTTATTAACTTACCTACTTCACTGTTGGATCAGTAATATTGCTTTTTTGGCTGTACCTGAGCACTGTTTGTCACTTTTTGCACCAAGTACCTGAGCACTGTTTGTGACTATTTTTGACCTTTGAAGCTTGAAAGTTGCTTAAAGTGGAACTCTGTCATCTCTACCGCCGCACATGCACCTACACCTCGCACCTTACCTTAGTCCTAACCAAGGTCCAATTTCTTTGTGTCCTGAACTTGGTGTTACCACTCCTGGCCACCATGACAAGTGGCCTCCAAAACACCAGAACCCACCAGCAGGCCCAACATCAGAACCAGCACCCTGGGCCACGGCACAGTAGCTCTGTTTTCTTCATACTTTGGAATGCATACTGTATATTGCAAAAATAGCACATGGTTGCATTGTCTATGGAACAGAATAGTTGTTTGTGTACTTTACTCACACTGATACATGTAAGTATGCACTCCAAATGTATGCTGGTATCAGCCATTTCAAGTTTAGCTGGCTAATCTACATGGTCTCCTAGCTGGTGATACAAATCTAAGATCTAAGCTGCATTATTAAAACATAATGATTGTCTGTGTAGCGCCGCTCGTCTCTGTATAATCAGGTTCTGACATCAGAGTGTGATGTCTACAAATAATATGTACAGGCAATTTCCATGAATGTATATAATGAATATTATATCATAGTCACATAGACATGAATGTTGGGCATGGTAAAACTATCATTGTTTGGCAGTACTGTTGTGTATAACGTGAATAATGTAATGTTAATCACATTTAGGCTATGCTCCTACAACGTATCAGACCGGCCGTTCTGTGACCCCAGCCGGGTCACGGAACGGCCAGTCTGTGCCCGGATCATGGCGGCCGGTAGTTAAGTGCCGGCCGGATGATCTGTCCGGCTGCAGAGCTCTGATGCCGCTCGCTTCACTGTGTGAACTGACAGGTCTTTCTGCGGCTGGAATTCACTGAATTCCGGCCGCAGAAAACTGACATGTCAGTTTTGTGCGGCCCTGCACGGGATCCCGGCCGGAGCGTATACGATGTGTGTACGCTCCAGCCGGGATCCCATTGATCAATAGGCATTGTTCCATTGTTGCCATCGGCAACAACGGCCGTAGTTTTACATAGTGTGGACATAGCCTTACGCACGGTAGCCTTACGCATGGTAGCCTTACGCACGGTAGCCTTACACACGGTATATTTCAGGCAGTATTTGGTCCTCATGTCAGGTCCTCATAGCAACTAATACCAGGAGTGAATTGAAAGCACAGAAAGGCTCTGTTCACATAATGTTGTAATTGAGTGGATGGCCGTCATTTAATAGCAAATATTTGCTGTTATCTTAAAACAACGGCTGTTGTATTAAAATAATGGCAGTTATTTACCGTTATATGGCGGCCATCCACTCAATTTCAACAGTGTGTTAACAGAGCCTTTCTGTGTTTTTATTCCACTCCTGGTTTTGGTTGCCATGAGGACCTGAAATATACTGTGTGGGAACCCAGCCTAAGGCTATGTTCACAAAACGTAAAACTGCAGGGTGGAAACATAGCCTATCTTTAATGGGATCCTGGCCGGAGCGTACACCCATCTTATGCGCTCCGGCTGGGATCCCATGCGGCGCCGGAAAAAACTGACATGTCAGTGAATTCCGGACGCAGAAGGACCTGTCAGTTCACTGTGTGCTATGGCAAGCTCTGATGCGGGCACGCGCTGATGCCCCAGCAGCAGAGCTCCGTAGACGGAAAGTTCACTTAAGTACCGGTTGGGATGATCCGGGCTGAGACCGGCCGTTTAGGGATCGGGCCGGGGTCACGGAACGGCCGAATGTTCACGTAGTGTGAACATAGCCTTAATCTGAAAATTCAAATGTATTTCTTACATTAACAACCAACGAGGTAAAATATCCAATTTCAAGAACTGAGAAGAGCTAATTCACTTTATCATCAGGAAAGGGATTTACAGAATGTGAGAAAATGTAATAACTGGTTCAGCTGAAATCATAGACAGGGATTACTGTATAAAAGTAGGTGGATAGAAGTCATATTTATTTTATACACATTTCACATTTTGATAACATAATATATGACAAATGTTATTGGGGGTGGAGTAAAAGCTTCAGTTCTCGAACATCATCAGGATTTCCATGTACAATGTCTACCACTTTAATTCTTTTTGAATCGTAGACGCAATCTTGCTCTTGGCCACTAAGGTTCATGGTGTTTGGTGGAACCCAGGCTGTATCATAGCCATGAACATGCCACGTCTTCTGTAATGGATGGTTTTGATGAGTAATTTTTATAACTCTTCCAATATTTACCCTCAGCTGTAACACAACCTTTCTGGGACCATAGTCTCCTGGATACTTCATAGCCTAATGCTGCGTTTACACGTAACGATTATTGGCCCGATCGTACGATTAGCGATGTCGGATTTACGATCAGCGTTTAGACGGTACGATATATCGTACGAAAATTCGCACTGCGATCGTTTTGCGATCGTTTAAGCCTATCTCACACATTGGTTAAATCGGCGAACGACTGTTCACACGGAACGATTTGCAAATTTTTTGCGTACGATGAACGACGATTTGCTGACCTGATGAAAGATCACGATGTCTGATTTATCGAGCGTCGTTCGATCGTTCGCTGCGTTTACACGTACGATTATCTTTCCAATTCGACCGTTATCGCGCAAATTCGCACGATAATCGTTACGTGTAAACGCAGCATAACATGCCATCTGGAGATTGTTTAAATCCATGCCTGATGATCTCCTCAGCTGCTGCATAGGTGGTACCATGAAACATAGTATAGATCTCATGTTCTGTAGGGCACTGAAAGCTTTGCAGGCAGATTTCTGTAAATGTTGGTAGCCATTCTGCAACCCAATAGTTACATGCTTGTGCCAATCCCAATAGTACATTAGGTGGGCAGGGATAGTTTCCTGGGTTTACAGGAAACATGTTTTGCCCATATCTATAAGGCACAGGAGGGAAGGGATAGCATCCTGGGTTTACAGGAAACATTTTCAATTCCACAAGCAGGAAACAAGAATTACCTGAAGGAAAAATAATAATAGATCTAAAAAAGACACAAAAAGTGTACACACTGGATGTTTCCAAAACATTTAGAGCAGTGGAGAACAGGTGGCCCAAGATCCCAGTGGCAGGGGAGAAGGACAGGTAAGTATTAGAGATGAGCGAACCTCGAGCATGCTAGAGTCGATCCGAACCCCAAAGTTCGTCATTTGATTAGCGGTGGCTGCTGAAGTTGGATAAAGCCCTAAGGCTATGTGGAAAACATGGATATAGTCATTGGCTGTATCCATATTTTGCAGACAACCTTAGAGCTTTATCCAAGTTCAGCAGCCACCACTAATCAAATGCTGAACGTTCGGGTTTGGATGGACTCGAACGCGAACCCGGTTCACTCATCTCTAGTAAGTATACATCACTCACATGCCCCCGGCAGGATCTGCTATTATCAGTTTATCATGGACAACCTCTTTAACCCTTTAGGGTATAAACCCACACACCGTATATGCAGCAGATACGCAACAAATACGCAGCAGATTTGTTGGTACAGATTTCATGCTGTGTTCAGTTATTTAGATCTAATCTGCTGCGAGTTTGCTGCGAGTTTGCTGCATATCACAGCAGTAAATACGCTGCATATACGGTGTGTGGGTTTATACCCTTAAGGATGGAGCGAATTTTTATGTTTGCTCTCTCATTTTCTCCTCCTTGTGTTTACAAAACCATAGCGCGTGCATTATTTCACCCACAGACCTTATTATTTTGGTCTGCAGGGCTGTGTGTGGTGTCATTTTTTGCGCCATGATCTATACTTTCTATCGGCACCTTGAATGCGTATATGGGACTTTTTTATCACTTTTTATTACAATTTTTCTGGATGTGACCAAAAATCTTTGGCGAGTTTTTGCGCTTACGCTGTTTACCATGCAAGATCAGGAGTGTGATAATTTAATAGTTCAGGCAATTATGCACATGGCAATACCAAATACGTATGTTTATTTATTTATTTTTATTTATAAAATAAGAAAAGGGGGGTGATTCAGATTTTTATTAGGGGAGGGGATTTTTAAATTTTTAAATTTTCTTAACTTTAACCTTTAGTCTCCCTGAGGGATTTTATTATTACTGCCTCGTAGAGATCACTGCAGTGTACATATAATACACTGATCCATTAGATCAGCGATAGATTGCTTAGGGCTACTGAAGCCAAAAGTAATCTGTTACCGAGCTGGGATCAGCGTTATACAGACGCTGAGGCCCGGCCGGGTAAGCAGAAGGGATCGCCCCGTTGTTTGCGCAACTACAGACGTTTTTATGACATACGGCTTTGTTTTTTACATAGTGTGAACCCGGCCTTAGGCTATGTTCACACTACGTAAAAGTACAGCTGTTGTTGCCATCGCCCCCCCCCCCCTCTCAAGTGATGTCGGGGGGGGGGGGCGATGGCAACAACAGCTGTACTTTTACGTAGTCACTTTCCCTTTTCCTCTCCATCTGGCTCAGACCTCAATGACGATTTCTTCCAGCTACAATTCATCTCTTTTGAACCTGCCAGGCAAACATATTAGGCTCCGCACTTTTACAACTTCCACTTTTTTTGTGTCTTGTGCAGTAAAGTCAGTAGCTATGTGGGTTGCCCCCTGTATGCAGGATCCCCTGCTCTACCCCCATATGGTAATAATCCCACCTGTGCCCCTATATAGTAATATCCCCCTGTGCTGCATCCGGCATAGTAATAATCCCCCCTGTTCTCTGTCCCTTAGTAATATCCCCCTGTGCTCTGCCCCTTAGTAATATACCCCCCTGTTCTCTGCCCCTTAGTAATATACCCCCCTGTTCTCTGCCCCTTAGTAATATACCCCCCTGTTCTCTGCCCCTTAGTAATATACCCCCCTGTTCTCTGCCCCTTAGTAATATACCCCCTGTGCTCTGCCCCTTAGTAATAGCCCCCTGTGCTCTGCCCTTTAGTAATATCCCCCCTGTGCTCTGCCCCTTAGTAATATCCTCCCTGTGCTCTGCCCTTTAGTAATATACCCCCCTGTGCTCTGCCCCTTAGTAATATCCCCCCCTGTGCTCTGCCCCTTAGTAATATCCCCCTGTGCTCTGCCCCTTAGTAATATCCCCCCCTGGGCTCTGCCCCTTAGTAATATCCCCCCCTGGGCTCTGCCCCTTAGTAATATCCCCCTGGGCTCTGCCCCTTAGTAATATCCCCCTGGGCTCTGCCCCTTAGTAATATACCCCTGGGCTCTGCCCCTTAGTAATATACCCCTCGGCTCTGCCCCTTAGTTATATCCCCCTCGGCTCTGCCCCTTAGTTATATCCCCCTCGGCTCTGCCCCTTAGTAATATCCCCCTTGGCTCTGCCCCTTAGTAATATCCCCCTCGGCTCTGCCCCTTAGTAATTTCCCCCTGGGCTCTGCCCCTTAGTAATATCCCCCTGGGCTCTGCCCCTTAGTAATATCCCCCTGGGCTCTGCCCCTTAGTAATATCCCCCTGGGCTCTGCCCCTTAGTAATATCCCCCTCGGCTCTGCCCCTTAGTAATATACTCCTGTGCTCTGCCCCTTAGTAATATCCCCCTGTGCTCTGCCCCTTAGTAATATACCTGTCATGAATGTGCCTGTGTCAAACTCTTTGCGCCCCTCAGCTCGTGCTGCGCGGCTGAGATGGCGCTGATATTCAGTGTTTTTGTATGTTTGTGCAGTGTCCTGAACCTTGTCTGAACACTGGCCTATTTCCTCTGTTTTTGTTCAGCCACACTCGCTTTGCATGAGATACTCCTGGCTACTCCGGAGTTAACACTGATGCTGGTTAGCTAGTCTGATAGACTGTTCTCCCTGCCAGTCAGGTTGCCCTTGCCCCAGGTGTTCTGAGGAGATTAGGGGTCTGGTCCAATCAGCTTCTGCACTGGACCTCTGGTCTCCTATATAGTGTCTGCCAGCCTGCCTCTCACTGCCGGATATTGAGCTTGTCTCTGCCTGCTTGTGTTTCTGCTATTATCTGTCTTTTCTCTGACCCTTCTAGCCTTGTGTTCTGACCATCCTTGCTAGCCGCCTGCCCCTGACCATATTGCTTGTTTTTTGACTCTGCTATTGGATTGTGATTTCGTACTGTGCTGCCCGATGGTTGTGACCCGGACTGTCGACTATTCTTCATTGTGTTTCGTCTGTCTGTCTTGTCTTTGTGTCCCACCAAGCCAGTGCAGGGACTGCCGCCCAGTTGCTTGCCGCCATCTTAGGGCGGATTGTGGTAAGCAGGTAGAGGACAGTGGGCGGGGCTGAGCTTAGGGCTCACTGTCTTGTATTGTCCTGCTGTCTGGTTCCTGACAATACCCCTGTGCTCTGACCCTTAGTAATATCCCCCTTGGCTCTGCCACTTCGTAATATCCCCCAGTGCTTCCCCCCCTTAGTAATATCCCCCAGTGCTGCCCCCCCTTAGTAATATCCCTCTGTTCCCCCCCTTAGTAATATCCTGCTTACCCCCCAAGTTATTATATTCCAAAGTGCCCCCCCATAGTAATAATCCCACCTATTCTGTCACCATATTAATAATCCCCCCTGTGCTTCCCCCCCCCAAAAAAAACCCAAAAAAACAAACAAACATTATACTCACCTTAATACAGCAACATTCAGCGGGTCCCTGTCTCCTCTTCAGCCTGCGAGGAGCAGGCCGCCGCCCCCGCACACATCTTCTCTATCCAGCAGGCTCAGTGATATGAAGTCACTGGGCCTGCTAGAGGGAGTGGATGTGTGAGGGGGCCGCGACCTGACAGGTGCTGAGCGCTCGGAGGAGCGCGGTCCAGGAGGGGTAGCTGAGAGATCAGCTTATCGGTCGGCCGGGGCGAGTTATGAGGCGGGCGGCCGGGGCGAGCGATGAGGCGGGCAGCCGGCCTGCCGTCCAGGGGTGCCACCAGCGCCCCCAATCTGTCCGCACCCCGTGCGGTCGCCCGGCCCACCCGCCTCTAGAAACGCCCATGAATGAAACATAGCAACATAGTTCCAACTTTTTTCCAGAATTACAGGAGTGATAGTGACAATTTCATAAATGACTATAGAATAAAATTGCTATACTAAAATGTTTGAACCTCACTTACCCACCTTAGAAAAAAGACTTACTTTCTAGCACGGATCTCGCAGCTATCAGCGACTGGGTCTACAAGATGTTTTGAGACTAAGGGCTGTGGATCCGTATTTGCAGGATATTGTCCACCTGATCCATGTGGGATGATTAAATTGATAGAAATATTTACTTTCACTTTGGAGAATCCGTGTCAGAAGGTATCATATGACATTGTTATCATGAGCTGATGTGGTTCTTAACACCTAGAGAAAAACACATCATCAATATCTATACCTCTTCAGGAATGGAGTGACTTTGGCCTTAACCCTTTGAGGACCAAGCCCAAAATGACCCAGTGGACCGCGCAAACTTTCATTTTTGTGTTTTTGTTTTTTCGTCCTTCCCTTTTAAGAGCTCTAGCACTTTCAGTTTTCTATCTACAGGCCCATGTGGTGGATTGTTTTTTTACAGGAGTAGTTGCACTTTGTAATGGCGCCTTTCTTTCTACCATAATATGTATGATGGAACCCCAAAATATTATTTATGAAGATATAAATTGGTGAAATCGTAAAAAAAAAAAATGCAGTATGGTAACTTTTTTTTTTTTTTGGGGGGGGGGGGGGTGTTCCTGTGTCTACGTAATGCAATATATAGTAAAAGCGACTTGATAGCATTATTCTATAGGTCAGTCCAAACAAAACCGTATGCAGGTTTACACAGATTCTCTAATTTTATATATTTTATTTTATTAAATTCTTTTTTTTTTTGCAATTAATTATTAATAAAGTGGCCCTATTGTGACGCTTATAATGGTTTTAGTTTTTCACCTACAGGGCTGTATGAGGTGTCATTTTTTGCGCCAAGATCTCTAGTTTTTATTAATACCATATTCGTTTACGCTGTTCGCAATGACGATTGTTATATTTAAATAGATCGGGCAATTACGCACACTAAGGTATATTATATGTTTGTTTTATTTTATATGTTTTATTTATATAATGTGAAAGGGGGGGGTGATTTTAACTTTTATTGGGGAAGGGGGGGAGGGGTATTTGTAAAAACATTTTTACTTTTCTTTCACATTTTGAGTCCCCCTGAGGGACTTTTACATGAAATCATTAGATTGCATACACTGCTTAGCCATAGGCATAGCATTGATCAGTGTTATAGGCGTTCTGCTCATTGAACCTGCCTGTGGCAGACTCAATGAGCAGAAAGCCGATCGGACCGCACGGAGGAAGGTAAGAGACCTCCGGCGGTCCGATACAGCGACCGGGACCCCCGCAGTCCGCTGTTTCCTGTTTATTGCAACTTCATGATGAGATCGTGAGCTCCTCTGAGCTGGGTGTGGTGGCCTGTACCAGAGTATCAACTGCTTACAGGCCACTCGGTTGCTGGGGCTGCTTGTTCACTACCTCTTCCTCCAGACTCTCAAAGGCTTCAGTCCATCGGAGGTCTAGGACCCTGCATCACCCCATCGCATCATCTGTCTCCTCACTGATGCCCTCCTAGCCATTCTTCATACTGCAGAAAGCCATAGTTTGCACTTTGCACTTTGGATCAGTCATGTGCTGCAGTTTTACAGTTAAATTTAAATTCTCTTTTAAATTAAATTTACTTCAATTTATAATTTTCTCAGATGGCCACCGCCAGGATCTTGCCCATAATTAGGAGCAGGGTTACCACCAAAGGAAGGTTGTAAGTAATAAGAGGGACTTCCCATTTAAGAAAGATAAATTATAAACACATGTGATGTCTAGTAAAATCATCATTTATTTCCCTGGCAGGAAAAAAAAAACATTTTGTGGTATATTTTATCCTGACAATTGGGCAGGAAGCCACCAAGCTGCCAATATTGACATATATTCAATGCCCACCACCTTGATTCTTTTGGGATCCCAAACACAGTCTTCTTCCAACCTGCTTTCAACCATTCCACAATTAGGTGGCACCCAGGCGGTATCGTAGCCATAATCATGCCATGACTTTTGAAGATGACGGGTTTGGGGAGTAATCACCGCAACTTTTCCCACATTCACTCTGAGCTTCAGGACAACCTGATGTGTTTTATCACCCAGTGGGTATCTCAGAGCTTTGTCTTTGTCCCTGGATACATAAACCCCTCTTCCCAGCATTCCATCTTTAGACTGCATAAATCCATTTCGAATTATATTTAAAGCGGCTTCAGCTGTGGTGCCATGGTACATTATATAGATCTTCCTCTCCTCAGGCTGTAAACCAGCACTGAGAACCTCCGCATGAAATCCATATGAACGCTCCTCTGCCCAGATATCTTCAGCGAGTGCCATGATTGCTATAATTAAGAGAGATAATATAGTGAGTGGCAAGCAGCATTAACCAATATAACAGGTAAGAACTGGGACTAAAAAGCAGCACTGTCACATCCAGCCCACATAAAATATCACAACCCCCCCCACCCTTCATAACACCCCACCCCAGAGCGAATATTGCTGTATTAGGTCATACTGCTCAGCACTCTTTAAAGTGTCACTGGCGTTATAACTTACAAAATCTAAATCAACAGTAGATGTAATATAAAACATATTTGCAATTTAATTTTTTTTTTTGTTATCATGCTGTACTTATCTGAAATCCAGATCCAGTCTCCTGAAGGCAGCTTTTTAGTCTTGAAAAAAAGACAATAAACTTGTGAAGTCTCAGCCAGTACAGAGAGTCACGCCTCAATGCGTCCATCAATCACATGACTGATGTCTTTTCTATGTGCAGATGACGGAAACTTCCTGTGTTTAATCACTTTTTTTCAGAATCTACGCACAGTTATCGTGAATGTAAATTGCAAACTTACTACTGTTGATTCAGATTTTGAAAAGTTATAATGACAGTGATAGTTGACAACATTGTGGCTATCTCCTATTTATCTATCTATCTATCTATCTATCTATCTATCTAACTATCTAGTTTGAAGAGATAAATACAGCACTCAAAATTCAAAGTAATATGTTTTCTTTATTTAAGAGCTCTTTGCCTGGGTGAAATAAAAAAACATGTTACTTTGAATTTCATTTGGAGTGCTGCGGTGACTTTCCATGTTTATCTATCTATCTATCTATCTATCTGGTGTGGAGGAGTCCGTGGAGCCTCATTGAAGAGTCTCAAAACACAGGACTAGCCAGATATCCCTCCGGGAAGGACCCAGCCAAGGGGCAGCTCCTGTTAGGAAACCACCAAATCCACCATATTAAGTGGCCCTATAAGTCAGTGTAATGACAAGGGATAAATCAAGGCTAGGTAACCATCCACAGACAGCTGTTTCGGGGTGTTGCCCCTCATCAGTGTGGAGCAGGATTCTGGCTAGGTGGGAGCAATGCCTAGTAGAGCCATAAGAGAAACAGATTGCTGAACTCAGGGAGAACAGCAAAATGACAACACTGCCGGCTGCTAATTAAAGCGCTCAATGCAGTGAAGTCCTAGGTGCATTGCCCCCTGGGAAACATGAGTATGCAAAAGAGGAGTCCGTGGAGCCTCATTGAAACAGCTGTCTGTGGATGGTTACCTAGCCTTGATTTATCCCTTGTCATTACACTGACTTATAGGGCCACTTAATATGGTGGATTTGGTGGTTTCCTAACAGGAGCTGCCACTTGGCTGGGTCCTTCCCGGAGGGATATCTGGCTAGTCCTGTGTTTTGAGACTCTTCAATGAGGCTCCACGGACTCCTCTTTTGCATACTCATGTTTCCCAGGGGGCAATGCACCTAGGACTTCACTGCATTGAGCGCTTTAATTAGCAGCCGGCAGTGTTGTCATTTTGCTGTTCTCCCTGAGTTCAGCAATCTGTTTCTCTTATGTATCTATCTGGTGGAGATAGTACCAAAGCACTCCATAAAAAAAAAAGGACGTATGTTGTTTGGACTCCCACTTACCACTCAATAAATATAACCTCCATGCTGTGCTGTTCTAATATGATGCTACAGACATGAGGTATATATAACTGCACAGGCACCGGTAATGGCGTACTGCTCATTTACTGATGGCCTCTTTACAGTAAATGAAGAGGTGTGGTTACAGTGGGAGACACCAATCAGCAAAAAGTAAACAAAGCCATGTCAAACAGCATGCTTTATCTAGGCATAGTTGCCAACAGTCCCGGTTTTACTGGGACTATCTCGATTTAGAGCAAACAGTCCTGGCAAATCCATGTCCCAGGTATGTCCCAGGAAGCTGCACCCCCTGCCACCCCCTACACTTTTTTTTTTTTTTTAGTTTATTTTTATTTTCTGTTAAAAAAGAAATTTACAAAAAGAAGTTCACCACGCAGGGAGTTCCACAGATCTACATACAAAACAACCATGTCATAGCAAAATCCGACACATACATAATGCCATACTACCCACACACACACCCCCCCCCCCCCCCTGGCTGGCGAAAAGGAAAAAAAAAACCTACACCTTTAGTTATAAGCACGAATGACTGCTAATAGCTGACAGTGTACTTACACATCAGGGAACCATAAGCTCCCACTGTGACAGTATTTATTGCAGTTGCAGGCAGTATCTGCCTCAAGCCACAAGGGGCTGCTCTCTCCTCCTGGCAAGCGGCGCAAGTGACCTCACTTATGAAGAGCAGAGGTAACCATACAGGTGAGCACAGTATAGCTTTTTTTGTTTTAATTACAGATGAAGGGGTAGTTGTATGATTATGAAGGGGCAGGAGGATGATAAAGGGGGTAGTAGTATAATGATGGAGGAGCAGGAGGATGAAAGGGTAGTAGTATGATGATGATGATGATGGAGGAGCAGGAGGATGAAGGGGGTAGTAATATGATGATAAAGGAGCAGAAGGATAAAGGGGGTAGTAGTATGATGATGTAGGGGCAGGAAGATGATGAAGGGGTAGTAGTATAATGATGGTGGGGCAGGAGGATGAAGGGGGTAGTAGTATGATGATGGAGCACAAGGAGCGGCATCAAATGGGCACACATTATCAATATATACAATTAGTCGAGTTCTATCTCTGGGCCACAGCCTATTTGCTGTTCTGAGGCGAGTCGTGTAATATATTGGAAACCTGAAACTGGGGTGTGTAATACACTGGGGACCAGATACTGGGGTGTGTAATATACTGAGGACCTGATACTGGGGTGTGTAATACACTGGGGACCTGATACTGGGGTTACCTAAACTACCAGGCACATCACTGGGGGTTAATTAGACTACCAGGGACTTCACTGGGGGTTAACTAGGACTTCCAGAGACATAACTGGGGGTTAATTAGGACTGCCAGGGACATAACTGGGGGTTAATTAGGACTGCCAGGGACATAACTGGGGGTTAATTAGGACTGCCAGGGACATAACTGGGGGTTAATTAGGACTGCCAGGGACATAACTGGGGGTTAATTAGGACTGCCAGGGACATCACTGGGGGTTAATTAGGACTGCCAGGGACATAACTGGGGGTTAATTAGGACTGCCAGGGACATAACTGGGGGTTAATTAGGACTTCCAAGGACATCACTGGGAGACTACCCAGGACTACCAGGGGGAAAAAATCCAAAGAAAAATTGCTAAAAATAGATTTTAGTACATAATACAATCATAGGATAAAATACACAGAGGTATACTACCAGATATGGGAACATATATCATTGGGGTATTATGTTATGATAACTAATTTAAATAAAAGTAATAAATGCAATACATAATTTAAAAAAAAAAAAAGAAATAGAAAGAGCTAGCTCCTGATGAAGTGAGCGAAATATGAGTCGGGCTGTTGGCGCTGGAGAAGAGTAAGATATCAATGTGGTAGTTCGCGTTCACCTCTTTTTCTTTGTCTTGTATATTGGCTTTTTTTTTGTTCTTCCGTTGGACTTAATCTCTGAGCTTGACTGTGTAGGACATTCAGTGGACAGTAATTACTTCCACCTTATATATTGTAACATTGCCTACAAAGCTTTCCCAGGCAGCATAGGAGGTCATTCATTATAATCTTTATTAAGTGCCATATACTTGGTGACCCCTTGAGGGCGCTAACATCACCTGAGCACCCTCTTTTCTATTTTTTTTTTTATTTATTGCATTTATTACTGTTATTTAAATTGGTTATTATAGCACACCCCACTGATATCTGTCCCCATCTCCGGTAGTATACATCTATGTATTTTATCCTATGATTGTATTACGTACTAAAATCTGTTTAATAAATAACTATATATTTTTCTCTACTTTGGTATGGTTTTTGCAATTTTTCTTTGGATTTTTTTGGATTTTTGATTGCAAACTAATAACTGTTTGGCAGACTCTTTTTGGTTTTCTTTAGGACTACCAGGGGCATCACTGGCGGTTAACCCAACCCACGCTACTGCCACGCACAGTATAACATTGAGTGCAGCGCCCGTGTAGTGTATGGCCCACGAATGATTTTATAAAGGAACTTGCACAAGAAAGCATGACAGATCCAGCTCCTCTGGAGAATCACACAGGTTAGACATTTATGCTATGCAAGACTGTTCCTTGCATAGCACTAGGGAATTTAAAAATCTCTATATGTTTTGAAGGTCAGTGCCATATTTTTGCCATATATGAAATCACGACATCCTCAACATAGGTGTGGTGTTTTTTTCACCAATTTTGTGGCATTTTTAAAATATTTGTAAATGTGTGTTTTATTTTTGTCTGGGTTTTGTGTGTGTGTTTTCCATATTAAATCCATGAACCACATGATCAAAACATTTATGGCTTGTAACAGGAAAAATGCAACAGAAAAAAAACACAACTGACAAATGTGATAAAATAGAAGAAAAAAAAAGAAGGAAAAAAAATTACTTGAAAATACATAAAGCACCAAATAAAATAGTGTTTGGGCGGGCGATTTTTCTGGTAAAAAAAGAAGGTCTAAAACTTCCTTGGTAGATTTCTGTGTTATATCACCTCATTACAATGATTTATTTATTTTTCAGGCATTTAGCATAGTAAAGTACATGAATAATATGTAACTCTTTATGGTAAATTACCTTGTGTTCTGTGGTAATGATGATCGTCACCTCAGCAATAACTTTCGTTATTCAGGAGCTAAAATACATTAAATAAGAAGATAATTGCACTGTATCTCAGTAAATGCATCCGCCACAGAAAGAAAATGGTTAGGTGACCCCTTTCTTGCTGGAGAGGGCACCAGCCCTGGCACACAGAGTTTTCTGGGCTGGAGGGAAGAACTAAACTTTCACCACCTGTGGGCCAGACTGTGGTCTGCAGGGGGTGAGAGGGGGTCCAGGGGGTTACAGTCTGGTCCTCAGGGGCTTAAATGAACCCTCTCTGGGCCAGAATGTGCTCTATTCTGGTCTTCTCCTTGTCTTCTTTGAGTCAGCGGCTAAGCCAGGACTTTGCGGCAGCCCCTGATTGGCTGAGATGACACTTGTGCAGCGTCATCTCAGCCATTCAGTGGCTGCATCGATGTCTGGCTCAATCACTGATTGTCAGATGACATCTTTGAGGAGCCAGAGCCCAGCACACTAAGCTAGAAGTGCTCTGGCGAAGAATGAAGACATCTGTGGTGGGTATAAACACTCCCCTTCCTCCCCCAGCACTGCAACCATCCCAGCAAGGAAGGGGGGCATTTAACCCCCATCTGTGCTGGGATGGGTACAGTGTGAGATCAATCTGGCCCCCAGAGGGTTAAGTCTGGATGCCATGGGGTCCACATTGGGGTCCACATTGTTCAGTCTGGCACCCAACAGGTTAAGTGTGGATGCGATGCATCCTCACTTAATGCCTTATGTGCCAGTCTGTAAGTGGCATCTGAAAAGCGACACTAAAAAAACGTAGTAAAGATATGATATGGCGTTTTTTAGTGAAGCAGAAACTTCCATTCTATGGGAGAAAATCGCCACACCTTGATAATGCTGCATTTTGACAAAACTGCCACAGAGGCTCGAAAACGCCAAGGAGGAGTGAAAAACGCCACCCCAAAAAACGCCATGTGCGTAAGTCAAAAAATGAACTTCGATTGACTTCCAGCTAACATCTGGCCGCTGGCATTTTTGAAAAACAAAACAAAACGCTGTGATGTTTTTATTTCCGTTTTTACAGGATTTTAAGGCAGTGTTAAAGTGGTTGTCCAGCGAAAATCTTTCTTTCAAATCAACTGGTGTGAGAAATTTATATAAATTTGTAATTTACTTCTATTAAAAAATATCAAGTCTTCCCATACTAATCAGCTGATGTATGTCATGCAGGAAGTGTTTTATTTTCAGTCTGACAGTGCTCTCTGCTGACACTCTGGCCCAGACAGGAACTGTCTAGAGCACGAGGGGTTCTGTGGGGATTCAGACTGAAAATAAAACATAATTTCCTGCATGACATACAGCAGCTGATAAGTATGGGAAGACTTGAGATTTTTTAAATAGAAGTAAATTACAAATCTATATACCTTTATAAAATCAGTTGATTTGGAAGAAAAAGATTTTCACTAGACAACTTCTTTAAGCCAGCCTCAGAGGAACAAGACTATAAGGCCATGTTCACACAACGTATGCTTTGTATAAATCACGGCTGTTGTTGCAAATTGCAGCAATGGCCGTGATTTATTCAAAACACACGTTCTATTGTAATGAATGGAATCCCGGCCGGAGTGTATGCACATAGTATATGCCCTGGCCGAGATTCCACCCGGCCGCAAGAAAAACTGACATGTCAGTTTTCTGCGGCCGATATTCATTGAATAGCGGCCGCAGAGAACCTGTCAGTTTATGCAATGGAGCATGCGGCTCTGGCCGCACGCTTTATTGTGTGCAGCGGTAAATTTGAATACGGGTGCTGTGATCTTCGGGTCACAGAACGGTTGGTGTTATACTAAATGTGAACATAGCCTGAAACTGCATTAAGCGTGTAAGGGGGAAACCTTACATTGTTTGGAGGTTTTTTGTTTTTTTTAACCCTTTAAGGACATGGCCCATTTTCGTTTTTACGTTTTCGGTTTTTCCTCCTTGTGTTTAAAAGGTCATAGCACTTGCATTTTTCCCCCTAGAGACCCACATGAGCCCTTATTTTTTGCGTCACTAATTGTACTTTGCAATTACAGGCTGAATTTTTGCATAAAGTACACTGCAAAACCAGAAAAAAATTCAAAGTGTGGTGAAATTGAAAAAAAAAAAACGCATTTCTTTTATTTGGGGGAAATGTGTTTTTACGCCATTCGCCCTGGGGTAAAACTGACTTGTTATGCATGTTCCTCAAGTCGTTACGATTAAAACGATATATAACATGTATAACTTATATTGTATCTGATGGCCTGTAAAAAATTCAAACCGTTGTTAACCAATATACGTTCCTTAAAATCGCTCCATTCCCAGGCTTATAGCGCTTTTATCCTTTGGTCTATGGGGCTGTGCGAGGTGTTATTTTTTGCGCCATGATGTGATCTTTCTATCGGTACCTTGATTGCGCATATACGACTTTTTGATCGCTTTATATTACATTTTTTCTGGATTTGATGCGACCAAAAATGCGCAATTTTGCACTTTGGGATTTTTTTGCGCTGACGCCGTTTACCGTACGAGATCAGGAATGTGATTAATTAATAGTTCGGGCGATTACGCACGCGGCAATAGCAAACATGTTTATTTATTTATTTATTTGTTTACTTTTATTTAAAACCTGGGAAAAGGGGGGTGATTCAGACTTTTATTAGGGGAGGGGGC
Organism: Dendropsophus ebraccatus; assembly: GCF_027789765.1. Lineage (NCBI taxonomy): Eukaryota > Metazoa > Chordata > Amphibia > Anura > Hylidae > Dendropsophus > Dendropsophus ebraccatus. The sequence goes on from NC_091465.1 coordinate 37,355,533, forward strand.
TTTTTACTATTAACAACACTTTTTTTTTTTTTTTACACATATACTAGAAGCCCCCCTGGGGTTAGGGTTATTCCTCCCTGGGGTTAGGGTTATTCCCCCTGGGGGACTTCTAGTATATACACTTGGATCTCTCATTGAGATCTCTGCAGCATAGATATGCTGCAGAGATCCATGAGATCGGCACTCGTTTGCTTTCGGCTGCTGCAGCCGAAAACGAACAAGTGCCGAGCCGAGGACGGCGCCATCTTGGACGCGTCCCCGGCCGGCATCAGTAACGGAGATCGCTCCTCCGGGACAAGGTCCCGGAGGAGCGATCTCCCCCACTAGACCCCAGGGAAACGTTGCCTCCGGTAATCGGAGGCAGCTGTCAACTTTGACAGCTGTCTCCGATTAGCTAATTAGCGGGCACGGCGATCAGACCGTGCCCGCTAATAGCAGCGGTCCCGGTCTACTCGCAGCACCCGGGATCGCGGCACTTCAAAGCGGGGCCGCCGCGCGGCCCCGCTTTGAAGTGCAAGTGAGGACATATGACGTACGCATACGTCCTATGTCCTTAAGAGGCTGCCTGGAGGCCCTTTAATAAAATGTTTGTGAAATAAATATTTTATATTTTATATTGGTATAATAAAAGCTGGGGTGCCGGGGTGAAGGCCACCCGACCCCCCCGCTAGAGCCCCCGATACTTACCCAATCTCGACAGGTTCCGCTCCTGAAGCCGGTCCCGGGACCGATATATCCTTGCTGGAAGCCCTGCGTGCACGCTGCATAGGCGAGATGGGGTACGTACCCGGGGCTCTAGCGGGGGGTCGGGCGGCCTTCATACCGGCACGGGGAGTGACAGGTTCCCTTTAAAGAGGTTGTCCATGAAAAATGAATACCTGGCCATGCTGCACATTCCCTCTTGCAACTGAGTCCTGGAGTTTTCAGAACATCCAATGACGTTGTGCTCCCATAGGAAACAGTCACTCAGTTTAAAGTTTATGCTGAGTGGTCATCTCCAGTGGGAGCAGGACGTCATTGTAAGTGCAGAGTGGCAGGCCCACAATCCGGTAGGACAGGTAAGTATAAATTTTTCCCAGACAACCCCTTTAATAATTTCAGTGAGGGATATGGGGGAAGGTGGAGTAAAATAATTATATAGATTCTAGTCTGTAGTACAAAGCAGAGCTTTGGCTGTCCAAACATGATTGAAATTATTGCATTGCAACAACTGGAGGGCTGCAAGTTTGAAACCCCAGTTATAAAGTGTTACTGACTAAACTTTTACCATCAAGTAACAGTCCACAAGTTTCCTTACAACTCATTGTACTGATCTGTACTGCAGCTCTAGAGCTGTTAGGGCTTATTCCCAAATCCCATATTTTAGGGATGCTACAGACGGGGAAGCCCTGTAGTGGACATTTTCCTCGCCTGGCATGATGTATCAATATCATGCCGGGAGCAGAGAAACTGTTTGAATCTACTCGGCACTGTAATGACACAGTCGCGCAGCATCTGCAGGGCTTTCCTGTTTGTAGCGTCTATAAAGTATGGAACATAGGAATAAGCCCTTAGTTGTGTCTCCATGTACAGGAGCTGGAGGAACTTTACAACATGTTCTCTGTAATAATGTGGGTATCCATCAAATGCACTGTTTTCAAAGTGCACACAATGATGTCACAGTGATTCCCAGGACTCATAGTAAGCTATGTTAAAGGTATGTTCACACTGAGTAAAAGCAGCAGAATTCCTGCCTTAGTGTCTCTATGGGATGGCTCGCTTGCCTCTGCTTATAGAATTGACATGTCAGTTTTTTGAGTGGGGAGCAACCGAAGCAGAGGCATGCGAGTCATGTCACAGAGACACTGTGTGACACTGAGGCAGACGGGATTCCACGGTGGGGGGGGGGATCCACTGCGGGATTCCACCATTTTTACTCCATGTGAACGAGCCCTAACAGTGGAAGCATTTTGTGAAAGTATTTACAGTGATATGATGAGATGCCTGCACTGCACCCATGGGAGCTTGTAATATCTGCCCTATGAGGTGTTTACATGCAGAGATTTATTCCCTGTGAGCTCCATGCTCTGGTCAGTGCAGGATCAGGATTATTGTCAACAGAGGGCACTGACTGCAGCCTGATCAGATAGAAGGAAGAGCAGGGTCACTAAACCATTGTACTGTATGTAACATGTCCCAGAGCTGCCTCCTGTCATCCACATCTGACCAGCCCATATACCAGGTCTATTACAGCCTGCTTCTGCTTTACAATGGTGAGACAAGCAAGTGCAGTAAATAAAAGAGGGAATGGACAAACCAGGTAGCTAAAAAGTCAGCTTCTGCCTGAAGCAGCCAGGAAGGAAGTTAGAGGAAACACTTGTTACCAGACTGGAGCTGACTGGGCTCCACCTGTGGGGTCCTCATGCTGATCAGCCCTTAGGAGCCTGGGTGGACTGTGGCTGGCTGCACTGTATCTTATGTCTGGGGCTTGTCAGCAGGGGACACACAATGTTATACTTATTTATGCAGGCTAGATGGTCCTGGAATCCAGTGCAGTAGTGTGAGATGGAGGAAGCTAATCTCCTATCACTGCTGCCATGATCTCACACTGGGAGCTCAGAGCGGTGGTGCAGGGAGCTGGAGGCTCCTTACACCCCTGCGTTATGTACAGTTGTTTTATGTAAGGTACTCCCCAAGTTAAAAAAACTTTTTTCTCATGCTTTGCATACTTAGAAACAAGTAAGCCAAGTAAGATGAACTCATAAAGCTGCTGCTATGTACTCACCAGATGCCAGAGGACGCAGGAATGAGGCAGTTTTCTGCACTTTGCTGCTTTTTATTACGTTTCTAAACTATTTAAGTTTCGTTTCTGAAATGTTACGTCTGCATTGTTTTCTTTTTTTCTTGAAAAGTTTAATAATTTGTTTATGTAGAATAGTTGAAGACCAAAAGAAGACGAAGGCAGGAAATGAGAAAGCAAATATATAAAAGATATTTCTACTCTCATGTCTCTCTCTGGACTTGCTTAATTAAAGGGGTTTTCCCAAGGCGCAGGGGGAATGAGAACCAGACGCAGCGCTGATGAGTTAAATTGGTCCTGCATCGTGTCAGCTGTTTTGTTTTTCACCTGTTCACACATTGTTTTCCTTCAAAAATATGGCAGTGTTTTGGTAATATTTTATTTGTCTCCTTCACAGAGACAGTCCTAGATGCGCCACACCCCAATTAGTGGTGCTGCACGGGGATATCAATGGACCTGTCATCCATATAATAAAACCAAAAAACAAGCAGGCTAGTAGATTCCACCTAGGTGGTCCACTTGCGTCCACCGGCGCTACTCACTATAAATATATATATATATAATGGAAAGCTGTCCAAAAGGAGTACAAGTGTCACATATGGAGTCCCCTCCTGGGCTAAAAACAACACTGGCTAACTCTGAAGCCTTGCCAATCCATCTAATACAGGCACTACAGGTCCCAGCTCGCCCTCTCCAGCATAAAATTCCATAAAACTGATCCTACCTGGGTAATTGGAGCAAACAGAAAGAGAGCAGGTCCAGCACAGACGGTCCGCGGCAGGAGGAAACAGAATGCAAATCCAGTGTATACAGTCTGGGATATTGGATGCAGTGGCAAAAGTGATAATCCTTCAGAACTTAAGTCCAGGAACAGGCAGTGTAGTGGATGGAGTGTGGGCACGCTCCGGCCGGCAGCGTGCACCACAAAAATTTCCGCTCGTAGATCTTAGTGACGTCACAGAGACATAGTAAGGAGTCCGTAGTAGACCAGAAAAACTCCCACTAGTTTCAGAAAATGGTTCGTTTTCCTTCGTCAGGGAGCTCCTTACTTTGTCTCTGTGATGTCACTAAGATCCACGGGCGGAAATTTTTGTGGTGCACGCTGCCGGCCGGGGCGTGCCCACACTCCATCCACTACACTGCCTGTTCCTGGACTTAAGTTCTAAAGGATTATCACTTTTGCCACTGCATCCAATATCCCAGACTGTATACAATGGATTTGCATTCTGTTTCCTCCTGCCGCGGACCGTCTGTGCTGGACCTGCTCTCTTACTGTTTCTCCAATTACCCAGGTAGGATCAGTTTTATGGAATCTTATGCTGGAGAGGACGAGCTGGGACCTGTAGTGCCTGCATTAGACGGATTGGCAAGGCTTCAGAGTTAGCCAGTGTTGTTTTTAGCCCAGGAGTGGACTTCATATGTGACACTTGTACTGCTTTTGGACAGCTTTCCATTATATACTGTATATATTTATAGTGAGTAGCGCCGGTGGACGCAAGTGGACCACCTAGGTGGAATCTACTAGCTTGCTTGTTTTTTTTAACTGTGGTTGAACATACATTTCACAGAACAAGTAAGCCAACCCGAGAAGTACACCACCAAAAGTCAAATTAGAATTCACAGTAGGAGGTACACGATTAAAACACTTTTAATGTAATTTGCTAAAATAACAGCCCCCACATAAACATCGCACAAATAAAACCAACAGAGGAGCCAGTTGCATCTAAGAGCTCCCTATAGCAGCGCCATATACGAGTCACATGACATGTGTCACTACAAACACAGATATGATTTCTTACCACTCTGATGTGTTCATGGAGACTGTGATCAGACTTTAGCAGGGTCTGTCCTCATCACCACTAGATGGATACAAGAAGGGCACAAGAAGAGATTAACCCCATTATACCCTATTGGGGAGATGTAGTGAACTACCCCTGCATGCACAGGGTCTATGGAGCACTCGCCCTAAGAAGGACGACCCCTATCTACCCCTTTGTCTTTCCCTGGTATACCATCCACGCATGTGCCCTTCTTGTGGCTTCGACACGTTTCTTGCATGTTCAGGAGTCCTCAGGGAGAAAAGGCAATAAGGCAGGGAGAGAATGGGGTAACAGTAATAGGAAACAGGGTAACTTTGTAATGAAGTCCCAGCATATACAGAGCCGACTAGTGAGTCACTCTATAGGGGTTACTATGCATGCAGACAGTGGTTTGACCAGCATACAAAAGACTGTATCTACTCACATTGGAGGTCTGGCAGTGGCTCCCCTCTGATGTGCATATCCCTGATTCACTGATATATACACATATGCAACAAGATTTTTTTTTTTTAAAAAGGGAAGTTGTTTGCAGGGCCGTGCCAGTGTTCAACATGCCTTATCTGCCTAGACCACCAAAAACAAACACTAGTGCACAGGGGATAAATAGTATTGTGAGACCATGACCACATACCATAAAAACATGGGGGGAGATTTATCAAACATGGTGTAAAGTGAAACTGGCACAGTTGCCCCTAGCAACCAATCAGATTCCAGCTTTCATTTTCCAAAGACTCTGTGAGGAATGAAAGGTGGAATCTGACTGGTTGCTAGGGGCAACTGAGCCAGTTTCACTTTACACCATGTTTGATAAATCTCCCCCTTGGTGTCTGAATATTTATATTCTCCATACTGTTACTGAACAAAATACCCCATACAAAAACCAATATTACCCCATACAGTGACCATGGTAATCCTCTGGTCCTTAAGAGGGGTTAACATGGGACAAAAGGCAACAGGGTAGGGGCTAAATCTTTCCAGCTTGAAAGCAGAGACTTTCCCCAGAGGTCAGGGGGCAGGTGATTGGCTGATGTAATTGGTCAGTTAAGGGGCTACATCAAAGAAGATGGGGCTCTCTTCCACAGCGATAGCACAGTGATAGGTAGAAGTAGGGTCGAGCAGGGTCATAAGGTCGTATATGGAGATAAAAGGCCTGGGTTGCAGAACAGTCAGGGTCTGTCTGCCTGTGCATTTCCACGGATTAGAGTCATTAGAAATGGCAATGTGGCTGGAAGATGTTATCTGCCCAGAAAGAAGATTTCGGGGGCCTGGAGGCTGAAGCAGAGTCCAAAACCAGATCAATGTCATTGTGGTTGAGCCCAGCAGGAAAGCATGTCGGTGACTGAGGTCCAGAGCGATGTTCATCCAGCTGATGAAGAAGAGGGGGCATTTTATGTTCCTGTTCCAGGTCAGCCAGCACGTAGAGGCCTGAATGTAAAGAGGATGTTCTTTTCATCTCCTCTGAGTGGCATGGGAAGAAGATCTTAAAGTTCTGGATCCAGTGGTGGAAAGGAAACCAGCAACAAGGAGAACAAGAACAGCGGATCTGGGTGTCCTGGCGATGAAGGAAGAAGTTGGCAAGAAGAAGAAGCAGGGCAGCAGGGTATTAGAGACTACCAGCGTCTGGCTGTTGCTGGTCTCAAGGCAATGGTGGAACCTCAGCAAGTTGATTGCCCTGTATATCTTTTATACAACCTATATCTAGAATATATCCTCAAATTCTTTATCTATATACACTACTATATACAACACACTACTATATACTATTAAACAATATAACTAACTAAATGTGAACTTACTGGCTCAGTTGCACTGTGGATACCCTAAAACCACCTAAAACACTAAAATATACAGAAAGATGGCAACTCCCTTCGTTTCTCTGTGTGTAATCGGATGCACCTTAGTACGAGCATCGAGATCCGAATATGGACAAGAGCAGTATACAGTATGTCCATCACTGACTGTCACGGCCGCGGCGGCGTCCCGTGCTCCGGACCGCCGCCACGACCTCTCCATGCAGCTGCCGGGGTCCATGTACAGGGACTTGGCGCTGCTACTAGTTCGGCCCCGGGGGGCGCCTTACCTCGCCCCGCTCCTGTCACCCGCTGTGCCGGCCGGCGCGTGCGTCCCCGCCTCCTAGGGCGCGCGCGCGCTGGCTGTCTCGGGTTTAAAGGGCCAGTCCGCCCCTTATTGGAAGGTGCACTAATCACTTCCTATAAATTCCAGCCCTGCCCCACTACAGGGTTTGGAGCCTCTACATGCTTCCCATAGCATTTGGCCCAGCTCCCTGTTGTTCCTGATTCCTGTCCGCTACCTGGTCCATAGTCCTTGTTCCTGATTCCTGTCCGCTACCTGGTCCCTAGTCCTCGTTCCTGGTTCCTGGTCCTCTGTTACACTATTGCTCCTGTGTTCTGCCTGTCACCTGCGGTTACGCCTACAGACCTCTGTCAGCACCATCTCCTGCCTACTGCTCCTGCCACGCCTCGCCTGCCGTCACTAGCAACCAAGCCAGGGGTAGCGACCTGGGGGTCGCCTGCCGCAGCAAGTCCATCCCGCCTTGTGGCGGGCTCTGGTGAAAACCAGCGGCCCCTTAGACTCCGCTCCCTGGTGAGGTTAGTGCCATCGCTAGTGACGGTCCAGTGGATCCACTACACCAGGCGTTACACTGCCCACTTAATAAACGTCCTTCAGACATCAGAGAGGTTTCTTTATAAAATGGAGATCTATTGCTTCTTCTTTAAAAGTAGTGAAATTTACAGAATTGAATAGAAAAAAATAACAGAGAAACGTCTTACAGCCCTTAGTGTCTAGTGTCCATAGTTCATATAAGAGTCCTTTGAAGTGAAGGGTTTGTCTTACAAATCGTCACGAACTTCAGGCAGCTGTTGCTTCACTCAAGCATCCTGGATGACATTCCTTCCTTCACGCTTCCATCATGGATTCCTCAGGCGACACAACCGTTTCCTTGAAGGCTCTGGATCCTTCTTGTGACATAGGGCTCACAGCCCTGATCCAACCCACCTCCATCTTGGTGACTACCGTTTATATAGGTTCATGACTGTCATGTGTGGGTGTGTTTATTATAATTGAGTCTGTGTACCTGTACATATATGACCATAACAAATATAGAACTCTTTCTCTATGCATCAGCATAACCTGCTTCCAGTTATGGATGTATAGTTATCGTGCTGTGTACTGGCATCACCACTCTACATACGTCATGGAATCGTGAATAGTGATGTCTACACTTATGTACCTATTTCCAACTTATACACGTTTACTTAGTATAGAATATGATATTATAATGTCAGTATTACAATCACTTTATACAGTGAATAGTGTTGTGCTATTATGGTGAGATCAGTAGTATATATGACTTACATTATATTACACCAAGATATTGTTCATTGTAAAACACATCGTATTTAACAGATTACATGCCCCTAAGCTGGACTGGAGAACCGGGAAGATTCTTAGTTGGGGTCAGGACTGTTCCAACCAGTGTCTGAGGTCACCTCAGCCCAAGTACTCTATGTTGTCACCCGACCCAGCCAAGCCTTTATCCGGCCTACCAGCGGAATACCAAGACTTGCCTGATGCCTTCTCTGCCATGGAGGCGGACTCTCTACCACCTCATCGGGCATACAATTGTCCCATAGACCTCCTTCCTGGAACTTCTCCTCCACAAGGTCGGGTCTACCCTCTCTCAGTACCCAAGACTGAGGCCATGTCCTCTTACATCCGGGAGAACTTACAGAAGGGTTTCATCCGCAAATCCACATCCCCTCGCCACATAGGGATGGACTTCATCACTGATTTGCCTCCATCTGCAGGCAAGAAAGAGGGGGAGGCTGTCTCAGATTTAAAGGGCCAGTCCGCCCCTTATTGGAAGGTGCACTAATCACTTCCTATAAATTCCAGCCCTGCCCCACTACAGGGTTTGGAGCAGGGGCGTAGCTAATGTCTCCTGGGCCCTGGTGCGAGAGGCCAACTTGGCCCCCCCCCCCCCCCTCCTTTCACGACCAAGTGATGCTATTGTTGTGTGTGTGTATATATATATATATATATATATATATATATATATATATATATACACACATATATATATATATATATATATATATATATATATACACACACAGTGGTGCCTTGGATTATGAGCATAATTCGTTCCAGGACCGTGCTTGTAATCCAAATCCACTCTTAAACCAAAGCAAATTTTCCTATAAGAAATCATGTAAATGCAGACAATTGGTTCCGCACCCCAAATATATTTATTATTCTGTACTGTACAGTAATGGAGAGGATGGGAAACACAAGGGCTGACAGAGACTGCAGGGAGCATGAAGGAATGAGCAGTACAGATGTGGGCACATACATGCAGCACTCTCTGTCCGGGGAGAGAGGGGTTACAGCTATGGAGAGATTACCCCCCCCCCCACAGTCCTGTCCCCTGATGTAAGCCCCAGCCTGAAGGGGATCTGCTATGATTTGGAAGGTGTTTAGAGTACAGTGCTGTAGACCCCGCTATGCAGGCCATGCCCCTTCTCCACTCGCTCTCCCACCCAATACAGGAAGTTCTTAAACCAAAGCAATGTTCTTAAACCAAGTCACAATTTTGAAAAACTGTGAGCTCTTAAACCAAAACGCTCTTAAACGAAGTTACTCTTAAACCAAGGTACCACTGTATATATATATATATATATATATATATATATATATATATATATATACACACACACACACACACACACCAAGACAGATATTACCTATTACCGCCATACTGTTACCGACCAAATCCTGTATACTGAGACCAATATTACCAGTAATACCAGTATATAGGGAGGAAACATAACCGCCACACCACAACCATCACCACCATATTGTTACTGACCAAATCCAGTATACTAAATCACCTCATCCAGTCATATAGAGGTGGATGCAGCTGTACACAGGTTCTATACACCATATACATTACAGTGCAGTTATATCAGGTGACTCACAGGAGACGTCTTTTCTGATCAGAGTTCTTTCCTTTTCATCATCTTCTCCATCTGTCCTGGGCCGTTATGAGAACTTCTCCGAGCCACGAATCCACCAGACATATTAGGCTCCACACTCTGACACCATCCTCATCTCTCTACACACTGCACATCTGTACTGTCCCCTTTACACCCTCATTTAGTGGGTAGCCCTGACTCTGTGACCTCCTAATAATATATGCCCCCCTCTGTGTATTCCCTCTCCCCCTATGTTGCCCCCCCAAATAGATGGCCCCCTCCCTTATAGATGGCCCCCTCTACCCCCTCCCTTATAGATGGCCCCCTCTACCCCCTCCCTTATAGATGGCCCCCTCTCTCCTCACCCTCCCTTATGGATGGTCCCCTCTCCCCCCACCCTCCCTTATAGATGGCCCCCTCTCCCCCCACCCTCCCTTATAGATGGCCCCCTCTCCCCCCACCCTCCCTTATAGATGGTCCCCTTCCCCCCCCCTCCCTTATAGATGGTCCCCTTCCCCCCCCCTCCCTTATAGATGGTCCCCTTCCCCCCCCTCCCTTATAGATGGTCCCCTTCCCCCCCCTCCCTTATAGATGGTCCCCTTCCCCCCCCTCCCTTATAGATGGTCCCCTCCTTTCCCCCCACCCTCATAGATGGCCCCCTCTTTCCCCCCCACCCTCATAGATGCCCCCCTCCTTCCCCCCCCACCCTCATAGATGCCCCCCTCCTTCCCCCCCACCCTCATAGATGGCCCCCTCCTTTCCCCCCACCCTCATAGATGGCCCCCTCCTTTCCCCCCACCCTCATAGATGGCCCCCTCCTTTCCCCCCACCCTCATAGATGGCCCCCTCCTTTCCCCCCACCCTCATAGATGGTCCCCTTCCCCCCCCCCTCCCTTATAGATGGCCCCCTCCTTTCCCCCCACCCGTACAGGCTGATAAAAAAAAACAAAACTTAACTCACCTGACATCGCGCTCCCACGTTGATTCTCACTCCTCCTGGTCTTTCCCCGGCTGCTGCGCGGCTGCCGGGGGTGTCGCGTCTTACCCCCGGCAGCGCGCGCATCCCAGAACTCCCTGCGCGCCGGAAACCGGAAGTCAGGGCCCAAGGCGCGCAGGGAGTTCTGGGATGCGCGCGCTGCCGGGGGTAAGACGCGACACCCCCGGCAGCCGCGCAGCAGCCGGGGGAAGACGGAGCCCGACTCTTGTGACCGCAAGCAAAACAATGCTTGCGGTCACAAGAGTGATTGATCGGGGGGCCCCGCGGGCCCCCCTTGTGGCGGGCCCGGTCGCGGCGGCGACCCCCGCGACCACGGTGGCTACGCCACTGGTTTGGAGCCTCTACATGCTTCCCATAGCGTTTGGCCCAGCTCCCTGTTGTTCCTGATTCCTGTCTGCTACCTGGTCCCTAGTCCTTGTTCCTGATTCCTGTCCGCTACCTGGTCCCTAGTCCTCGTTCCTGGTTCCTGCTCCTCTGTTACACTAGTGCTCCTGTGTTCTGCCTGTCACCTACGGTTACGCCTACAGACCTCTGTCAGCACCATCTCCTGCCTACTGCTCCTGCCACGCCTTGCCTGCCATCACTAGCAACCAAGCCAGGGGTAGCGACCTGGGGGTCGCCTGCCGCAGCAAGTCCATCCCGCCTTGCGGCGGGCTCTGGTGAAAACCAGCGGCCCCTTAGACTCCGCTCCCTGGTGAGGTTAGTGCCATCGCTAGTGACGGTCCAGTGGATCCACTACTCCAGGCGTTACACTGCCCACATAATAAACGTCCTTCTGGTAGAGTTAAAAAAAAAAAATCCGAAGCACTCGTTTTTTATATGCAAAAGTGTTCATGAATTTATTGACAGCGTGCAGGAGAGAAGCCAGGAAAATAACAATGCTTTCATTAGCAAGACAATTATTGGATGTAAAGCGACTGTGGACATTTCGATCCTATCCAGGACCTTTTTCAACTAGGATAGTGATCTGGAACACCCGGGGAATGGCCGACAGATCCAAGAAATGTGCTATAGCAGATAGGATCGGCAAATATTTGCCTGCTATCATCGTCCTGTTAGAAACGCATCTGTCTTTAGATAGGGTTGATAGTATGAGGAAAAAATGGGCTAAATTTGAATACCACTCTGCTCTGTCTGCATATTCTTCGGGTGTGTCCGTGTATATTCACAAAAAAATTTAATTTATTCCTTGGTGTGTTAGGGTGGATGACCGGGGCAGGTTTGTTTTACTCCATGGGTCCTTGGAGGGAGTATATACCATTTTGGCATTTGTGTATATAGCACCGCCTTTTCGGTTGGATGTTTTACTTGCGATTACTGAATTTATGAAAAATAAGTCCTTTGTCCATCTGTATGTGGGAGGGGATTTTAATTGTGTATTAGACCCTTTGTTGGATAGATACAGCTCAGTTAAAGCTCGCGACCCTGGTCGTTCTCCCCTTCGGGATTTTTGTGATGAAATGGGGTGGTGGGAGGCGTATATTCAATCCAAATAAGCGGGAATATTCATGTTTTAGTAGTTCTTACGACGCGGCCTCCCGCATTGACCTGTTATTATGTAATCTGCCAGCTTTGCGACAGGTTAAAAAAATTTCTTATGCTCCTAGATCGGTCTCGGACCACGCTCCCCTTGTGGTTGAGATCGCAGGAAGTCAGAGCTCAATGATTAGGAGTAGTATGAAGATTAACCCCCATTGGTTGTTGATTATAGATCAGGATCAACGTATAGTTAGGGAAATTGAGGAGTACTGGCTATCCAACAAGGGGTCTGCCTCATTATTGATTGTGTGGGACGCATTTAAGGCCTATCTAAGGGGCATTCTTATTCAGAATATTAAGAGGTGTAAAAAAGGGTTTGCTGCAAGGGAAGTGGAGCTGCAAGAGGCAGTGCATCAGTGTACTTTGGAGCATGCGGAAAGTTCCTTGGCTGTGAGCTGGGATTGTTTAAAAGCTGCACAAGAGGATTTTGGGAAGTTTATAAGAGAAAAGGCACAACATAGGCTATTTTTCTCTGGGCAGGAAAAATTTCTGTTTGGAGGGAAACCTAATAAATTTTTGGCGAGGATCTTGATAAATAAGTCTGATAACCAGGAGATTGTATGAATTTTGGGAAGAGACGGGCATCTGGTGGTGGACGAGTCTGGTATTGCGAGGGAATTTAGAGACTTCTTTCAGCAGTTGTATGGCTCTGAATCTAATGGGGAGAATACGCTGATTCATGATCGGCTCTCGGAGGTGGATTTGCCTGCATTGGAGGAGAAGGTTAGGGAAAGGATGGAGGGTGAAATTACACTGGCAGATGTAGAGGAAGCTCTGGCCTCGATATCGGGGAATACCTCCCCTGGCCCTGACGGGTTACCTTTTCAGATATATAGGAAATATTCTGCTGTGATACTACCCACGCTTGTAGAGGTATTGAATGAATCCTGTAAAGGGGGGATGCTACCCCAGACTATGAGAGAGGCCCATATTATCCTGTTGGGGAAAAAGGGGAAAGACTTGAAATTGGTAGAGTCATATCGCCCCATATCACTCCTCAACACGGATGTTAAACTTTTTGCAAAGATCTTGGCCAGAAGAATTAATAGGGTTATTCCACGGTTGATTGGTGAGGAACAGGGGGGATTCATGCCCAATAAGACAGTACAGGACAATATCATTAAGCTTCACTCGGCCATATTGGGGCGCGGGGAGGGGGCCCACTCCATCCTGTCGTTTGACGCTGCTAAGGCCTTCGACAGGGTGGAGTGGGGGTACCTCTGGGCGGTTCTGGTCAAGTTTGGGTTTGGGCCAGGGATGTTGGGGCGAATAAAAACATTGTATTATAATCCTATTGCCTGTTTATTAATTAATGGTATTCCCTCTGAGCCCTTCTTTCTCGGCCGTGGGACCCGTCAGGGTTGTCCACTTTCCCCCTTTTTATTTTCCATTTATATTGAACCTCTGGCACAATGGGTTAGGACACGGCTAGATTTCGAGGGCTTTGGTTTGTCGGGTAGTAATAACAAACTCCTGCTTTATGCTGACGATATCCTTTTGTTAATTAAGAACCCTGATAGTAAGTTAACTATTATTTTTGAACTGAATAATTATATTATCCCTTCTGGATTATCTATCAATTGGGATAAGTCCTCTTTGCTTGCCTTGGAAGCTTTCTCCTCCAGTGTCGAGGGTAAATTAAGGCTGTTGAAGCCCATGGAGCCATTGGAATATTTGGGCATTAAAGTGGGGGCTAATGTTAGTGATTTCTGTGAATTGAATCTCAAGCCATATGCTAACAATCTGGAGAAAAGAATCAAGATATGGAAAAATTTGCCAGTCTCAATGGCAGATAGACTTGCTATAGGGAGTTGTTTTACTAGTGGATGGACAACAGCGAAGTTTTTGACATTGATATACAAGCATCGGGTGTTCATCTCTACAGAAGTTATGGTGTTATTAGTGATTACCTGATGAAGTTTTTTTTATTATGTTTTGATGGCTTCGCTGTATAATCATTCTATTGTTTGTTATTATGGTATTAATTGGTGTATACATAGCGGTTGCCCTTGTTGGTAGGATGCCACCGCGGTTTTGTAATTCTGTTTTTTTTTTTATTGAAAAATGAAAATAATAAAGAGTTTAACAAAAAAAAAAATAGAGCATTCCTTCTCCTCAAGTGCATTATTTTACATTTGGAAACATTGAACTGCAGTTTCCATTGTTTGGACCACATATCTGGTAAAACTTAATCATTTACCATATTACTGACACCTCCAGGAACACTGTTGTGTTATCAGCAAACAGACAAAATTTGCCTACCAAACCTTTTTGCCTACCTATCCTTCAGCCAACCACAAATCTACTGAACTATCCAGGGATTAAGTCCAATTTTCTCTAACTTCTCCATCAGCTCTTTATGGGGAACTGTATTAAAGGCTCCACCTTCATCCAAGAAATAAATGAGATTAGTCTGACATGATCCTTCCGCGGTAAAGCCATGCTGGTTTGGACCCATCATATTGTTGATTTTTGCTGATCTATTATCTTCTATTTTAAAAGTGTTTCCATAATTTTCACCACTACAGATGTTAAAGGGGTTATCCAGTGCTACGAAAACATGGCCACTTTCCCCCCACTGTTGTCTCCAGATCGGGTGGGGTTTTGAAACTCAGTTCCATTGAAGTAAATGGAGCTTAATTGCAAACCGCACCTGAACTGGAGACAACAGTAGGGGGAAAAGTGGCCATGTTTTTGTAGCGCTGGATAACCCCTTTAAGCTAACTGCCCTGTAGTTACTGGGCTCTTCTCTACTACCTTTCTTGTGGATGGGTATAACATTGACTGTTCTCCAATTATCAGGATCATCTACTGTTAGGAGGGATTGGTTATCAGGGGGGCAGCAATCTTAGATCTGAGTTCTATAAAAAACCCTGGTGGAAGGTTTATTCCCTTCCTCAACACCCCTCCCCTCCTGAGGCTTTAGCAGCATTTATAATCTCCTTAAACCCAATGTTCAGACACCTGTTACTAAGCTCTGCGCTGAAGACGTAGCCTACTACTTTGGGGTTTGTTCACACTACGTAAGTTTCCGGCCGTAGCGCGTTCCGTAAATAAGCGGCCGGAGATTTACGTAGTTTGCGTACAATGGAAAGTATACGATCTACGGCTGCACAGTTCACATTACGTATAAACTTACGCCAGGAACGTATGCGGCGCCGTAAAAAATGAACCAGACCATTGTTTGAGGACGGAAATGCTGTAACTTACACCCGTAGCGTAACATACGCTCCCGTACAGAGTGGTGATTTCTTCATTTTAGCACTTTGATTTGCCGATCCTAAAAGACCGCTGTCAGATCGCTACGTGCGGCGCTCGGGAAGCATAAGATCACGGACCGTACGTAGCCGGCCGCAACTTACGTAAATCCCCGCCTGGACATATACGTAGTGTGAACATAGCCTTAAGGACAAAATAGATACTATCCTTCAGGAGATCATCTCCCAGTCCCCAGGTAGTGTTGTTCCTACTCCCATTCACATTTCCTCCTCAATACTTTCAGCCATTGAACCAGTGACAGAGGAAGAGGTCTCCATACTCTCCTCCTCTCACCCTGCCACCTGCTCTAGTGACCCTATTTCCTCAGACCTTGTCCAATCTCTTTCTCCTGCTCTCTCTACTTACCTAACTAAAATCTTCCCCCTCTTTCCTTTCTCCGGCATCTTTCCTTCAACTTTCAAACACTCTGTCATCCCTCCATTACTGAAAAAAACCCTCTCTAGACCCATCCTTTCAGTACCATCTCTATGCTGCTGATGCCCAGCTATATACCTCCTCCCGTGATATCACCTGCGTTCCTACAAAAAAACAGCAACTGCCTGTCTGCTGTCTCTAGTATTACGGCCTCTCTATCCCTTAAACTCAATCTTGCTAAGACTGAGCTGTTTGTATTCCCTCCCTCTGCTAACCGCCCCCCACCTGACATCTCCATCTCTGTCTGTGGTGCAACCAAAACCCCTACACAACAAGCCCGCTGCCTTGGGGTTATGTTTGACTCGGATCTGTCTATATATTTATTCATTTATTTGGTTCTCCTCATCTACTTTTAGGACTTTAATGTACACTGCTGTACACCCTGAGCTGTATAGTGCCCTAAGTGTTAACATGTGGGTACCAGCAGCTGCAGCAGCAAGGGAGGGTTGTAAATAAGGAAGAGGGCATCACATTTCATACATATAAATAAGATACACATTTGACTTCTATTAAAATGTGATTTATTTTTTGGCAGATAAACATCTCATGATTGTGTTATTTACAACGACAACAATTTTTTTAGTTCTCGCAGATGTTGTTCTGTGGGGGCTGAAGCAATGCCCACCACCTTGATTCTTTGGGGATCCCAAACGCAATCCTCTTCCAGACCACTTTTAACCATTGTATTGTAAGGTGGCACCCAGGCGGTATCGTAGCCATTTTCATGCCATGTCTTCTGCATCGGGTGACCTTGATAATCAATCTTCTTCACCATGCCGACATTAACTCTGAGCTTCAGGACAACCTGATCACTTTTATCATTCAGTGGGTATCTCTTGGCTTTTTCTATGTCTCTACTGACATAGACCCCTTCTCCCAGCATTCCATCTGCAGATTGCTGAAATCCAGTTTTAAGGATTTTTACAGCTGCAGAATATGTAGTGCCATGGTACATTACATAGATCTTCCCATCCTCTGGCTGATCACCGCTATACAGAGCCCTTTCCTTAAATCCAGGCAAACTCTCCTCTTTCCAAATATCTCTGCTGTAGTTTGAAGTATATCCAGAGTTATACGCCATGATTACTATAATATAGAAAGGTGATATATGTACTGTAATCTTTTCTTATATCGTATGATATTGATAAAATATATAATTTTATTTCATAACGCATAAGATAATGTGCAATTATATTATCTATGTTAAAATGCTGAAATTCAATAAAATATTGAACAAAAAAAAAAGAAAAAGAAAGGTGATATAGTGAGTGGTACATAGCATTAACCTAGGTAATAGCTAGTCATGTTTCAGTTACAAACCTGTAGCTAAATTATTTTACGTAAACCAGATTAAGACCATGTTCACACAACGTATATTTTGTATAAATCACAGCTGTTGTTGCAATTTGCAACAATGACCATGATTTATACAAAACATACGTTGTATGTACATGAATAAAAATACCAGCCGGAGCATATACACATAGTATACTCTCCTGCCAAGATTCTAACCAGCTGCATGAAAAACTGCACAGAAAATGTCAGTTCACACAATGGAGCATGTGGCTCTGGCAGCACACTCCATTGTGTGCAGCGGTGAATTGGGATGCAGGATTTGTATTTAGAAATTTACCTTGGGTTCTGTGATAATAATGATTGTCACCTCAGCAATATTCTTTGTTATCCAGGAGCTAAAATATACAAAATTATGATAATCAACATATATAACTGTATGCGAATACCGCACCCTAATTTGGAGACATCACCTAGAGGTATCTGTGGTGTCCCACCACGGGTGTTTCTACTTTCAACACCTCTCGCAAAAGCCTTGTACTTCGAAAGTAAAGTGGTGATAGGGTTATGTATAAGTTTTGCCACTAGATGTCAGTAGTATGTATATTTTTGTATATATGTTGCACAGCTGTAGTCACCTAATAGTTACTGTATTGTATTTTGTGATTCTGTACACCTATGAGAGATGCTGTTCTTTCTCTACCTACAGTATCTCTATTCTTTTCTCTTCTATGCACTCCACCACTCACAGAGGTTGTTACATACACTTTGTAGGAAGTAGTCACAGGGGGAGAGAAAGTGTAGGTCCACACTTAGTTTTTCTTTGATTCTCAGTGGAGCAAGACACACAGATCAGGCATCCCTGCTCAACTTAGCCAGGAGCCCTACCAGGTTCCCTGTCTGGGACAGACCAGTTGTAGTGTGGAGAACACAGAGACTCTCTTTCTTAAAGCAACACATATAGTTAAGATGCAGTGCTAAACACTTAAGAGAGGACAAGTCAGAGAACACCCCAGCCCACGTCGTGAACATCTCTAGTGCAGGACAGTATCCTAAACTGAGGAACTGATCTTTATAGAGCAAAGCAGCCATAGTCAAGCCTATGTACTCGATCTCAGAGCACAGGTGACACCAGGACACGCTCGGATACTTAGCTCAACTCAGGTAACCAAAACTGGGGCTTGTGTCACCCTTGTTGGACGGATAACTTGACACTATGGGGCAGAAGGTGGTTATAGCGACAAAGGTCGGAACACGGGCACAGGTATTTTTCTCTCAAGTATTCATTTCTCAAGTATCTCTTCTACTAAAGTTCCGGCAGAGTACAGTACTAAATTGGGTTGGGACTCTCACAACTCCTCACCACTCCTCTGAACTCTCTATTCTTCTCAGCACGCAACCAAGTCAGCACTGCTATTTTACTCTCTACCTCAGCAACTCTCAGTACATATCCAGTGAAAAAAGTTTGTATCAGTCATGTATTATTCACCTGTATTACAAGAGACTTGCCAGTAAAGGAAAAGTTTATTTATCTACTGGGACTTAGTGATCATTGCAGTAGCACCAAAACCTACACACAGGCTACACCGTCTTTGGGTTATCTCCCCTCTCTGTGGGTGGTGGTTGCGACAGTCCAGGTGGGTCATCTCTCCACTCCGGACTAAGGGACCCATCACAGCCCCGCAGGTCACCAACCATTGGGGGCCAATACGGCCAGCCCCACACTAAAGGCAGGTGTACCACCACACCTGTGTGCTGAGCTTGCACTGGCATCATGACAACCTCCTAACCGGCTGAGCTATATTCCACTGACCATCCATCATAAAAGTGGCGTCACACATAACCATCTAGCAAGTGACTGGTCGCAGTGGCACCACAGAGAAATCCTCCTGATTTATACCTCTGCCTCACAGTGTAATGGATACATGCTTATACTAGTCACTGCTATGCTCTGCCATAGTGCTAAACTCTAGCACCAAGACAGAGGTCAGCAGGTACAGGGGCGGCATGTAGTACGGTGGTCATCCATTAGATGTATCCCCATCTAATGAAATTATGGCATATCACAACATTTTGGGAATTTGAAACAGACCATTAGTAACCCTGCCAATTAAGAGGAGATTTCTTAGCTTAGTGCCTGCAAAGTTGCTCTTTGCGTCACCAACTGTGCAGGGAACTGCAACACAACTCCTAGTGAATTGTGGTATGTGGCTAGGAAATTGTGGCCTGTGGCAGAGAGCACTGCTAAGCAGGGAAGATCTGTTGAGGAGCAGTAGCATTCAACCTGCCTGCTTCTTCATTCTGACCCTTTAATACCTGCACCTACATGGAAATAAGTACATATAAGAGTCCAAGAGACTGACAGACAGAAGGGTGGGGATGAGGGCAATATTGTCTTTATATATGTGCTAATATGCTATGCACATTGTTAACAGCAAACTGTAGCAACCAGTGTCAGGCGACTGCGGTCAGGGCAAAAAACAACATGGGACGCATCATCAGAAGGGGCATAGATGTACACAACCATTGCACAGATCACTAGTGATACTGCTACATATGAAATATTGTGTCCAGCACCAGTGCACATAAAAGAGCAGGTTCAAATACTAAAGTAATAGCTGGAATAGGTAGTCTACAGTACCCTGAAAGATTATCAAAATTAGATCACCCTTCATCCATTTTATTTTCTAAACTAATTAAACCTAATATAAATAAATTAAAGGTCAATATAGAGATCAATCTGGTACATAAGGTCAATATGGTCTGTTAAAGCCAGACCTGTGACCTGTAACAAGGGGACCAAAGCCCCTATTACACGGCCAAATCTTTACAGCAAGCGAGCGATGACCTGTCAGTTCGCTGCCTGTGCTATTAAAGCGGGGAAGTGCGGTGGAAGGGGGAGGGAGCTGTGGGAGGGGCTTATAGAGGATAGTGGCAGTCTGCCAGCGCTCCTATTAAACAGAGCGACGGCAGCAGATCGTTGCTATCCTTGTCTTTTGTCTTTCAACATGCTGAAAGGCATTGAAAGACAATAATTAGCCGACGTGCATGTCAGCTGATCGTTGCCTTTTATTACAGAAAGTGATTATCAGCCATAATGGCCGATACTTGGCCAAATACGACCAATAATTGCTTCGTGTAATAGGGCCTTAACCCTTTGAGGACCAGGCCCAAAATGACCCAGTGGACCGCGCAAATTTTGATCTTAGTGTTTCCGTTTTTCCCTCCTCCCCTTCTAAGAGCTCCAGCACTTTCAGTTTTCTATCTACAGGCCATGTAAGTGCTTGTTTTTTACAGGAATAGTTGTACTTTGTAATGGCGTCTTTCATTTTACCATAACATGTATGATGGAATTCCAAATATATTATTTATGAAGATATAAATTGGTGAAATCGCAAAAAAGAATGCAATATGGTAACGTTTGGGGGGTTCCTGTGTCTACGTAATGCACTATATGGTAAAAGCGACATGATACCATTACTCTATAGGTCAGTACGAACACAGCTATAGCTGCAGCTATGGTGAGCGCAATACCTTATCCAGACTTGTGCTGCTTGGGGGCGACCTTCTCCGCTGGCGGGGCTGGCCGGGTTCTGGTGTGGTGTTTTTGGGTCTGGTCCTGTGGCATGGGGGTCGCAGGGCCGTCCCATGGCCCCCGTTCCCTGTCTGTGCACGCCTGCGGGGGTGGTGGCCACTGACTGGCACGGTGTGGACTTAGTGTAGGGACCCATGTGTATCAGATACCGGCACAAGGTACATGGGGCAGTATGGCTTGATCAATTCATACACAAAATTCTGATGTGTTTTTTATTTAGCCAAGCGGCACTAGTATCAGCCATAGGTGTGATGTGCAGCACTCTGTTTCTTCCCTGAGCCACATTTTGTTTCTCTCTTTTCTCCGTGTATTGCACTCCTCCTGGTGAGACCCACATGACCGCAATTAGCAGGAGACACCTGAGTGCACATGGTTTTAATCCCTCCTGTTTTTTTTCCCATTCTGTTTGCTGCAGCTATGGTGAGCGCAATACCTTATCCAGACTTGTGCTGCTTGGGGGCGACCTTCTCCGCCGGCGGTGCTGGCCGGGTTCTGGTGTGGTGTTTTTGGGTCTGGTCCTGTGGCATGGGGGTCGCAGGGCCGTCCCATGGCCCCCGTTCCCTGGCTGTGCACGCCTGCGGGGTTGGTGGCCACTGACTGGCACGGTGTGGACTTAGTGTAGGGACCCATGTGTATCAGATACCGGCACGAGGTACATGGGGCAGTATGGCTTGATCAATTCATACACAAAATTCTGATGTGTTTTTTATTTAGCCAAGCGGCACTAGTATCAGCCATAGGTGTGAGGTGCAGCACTCTGTTTCTTCCCTGAGGAACACAACCATATGCAGGTTACACAGATTCTCTAATGTTATATATTTTTTTTAAATGAAATAGTTTTTTTTGGCAATTAATTATAAATAAAATGGGACTATTGTGACGCTTATAACGGTTTTATTTTTTCACCTACGGGGCTGTATGGGGTGTCATTTTTTCCGCCATGATCTCTAGTTTTTATTAATACCATATTTGTGAAGATCGGACGTTTTGATCACTTTTTATTAATTTTTTTATATATATAATGTAACATAAAATCGGTAATCCGCGCACTTTTTTCCCTCTTTTCGTGTACGCCGTTTACCGTTCGCAATGACGCTTGTTATATTTTAATAGATCGGACAATTACGCACGCTACGGTATATTATATGTTTATCTATTTATTTATTTTTATATGTTTTATTTATATAATGGGAAAGGGGGGTGATTTCAACTTTTATTGGGGGAGGGGTTTTGGGGTAGTGTGTTAGTGTTTTTAACTTTTTTTTTTTCACACATTTGAAGTCCCTTTGGGGGACTTTTACATTCACTACTTGGATTTTTACACTGATGAATGCTATGCCATAGGCATAGCATTGATCAGTGTTATCGGCGCTCTGCTCATTGAGCCTGCCTGTGCAGGCTCAGTGACCAGAGCGCCGATCGGACCGCACGGAGGCAGGTGAGAGAGCTCCGGCGGCCCGTTTTACCGATCGGGACCCCCGCAGTCACACTGCGGGGGTCCCGATCGGTAGGTGACAGGGGACTCCCCCTGTCACTTACACTTAAACGCCCCAGCTGTTTGATGGGAGGGAGAGGAGAAGACAGAGAGAAAAGCTCACACACAGTTTGTGTCTTTAGCAGAAAGCAGCAGTTCAGAACTGGGGGAAGGAAACTGAATAGATAATACCAAGTATAGAATGGATTGTTAGTCTCACCATGGGCAGCAATATATCAAATGTTATGTTTGAGCAGAATACACCTTCTAAATATTGGAAAAGTCTGTGGAGACAGCAGGTGGGGGCATCATTTTACATTCAAGAAAATCAAAGATTTAGCAGTTATGGGACCGCTGACCTTTTAAAAAAAAAAAGTATGACCACACTTGTCTGCCCTTTAAAAATCTATCAGATCTCTTCTCTGATCTATCCATCAGATCTCTGCTGATAGATTCCCTTAAATTCAAACTGACAAGATGTTGGGTGTCGGAGGAAGTAGAAGAGCAGCTGCACCTGTTTTGGACATATCTCTGCCTCTTATAAACTTTAGAATCAGTTTTAATTTAACCATTTAATTTAATGTAAGCTTTGATTATAAAATAATGCATTTATAACTGCATAAAAACTGCACTGTATAGACCTGGTCCAAAGCAATAACCTAAAAGTTCAAATTACTTATTTTTCAGGATCTGTAAGAAAACGTAGCTTGTCTCCACAGAATGATTGACTTTTATATGTTTGCATATGATAAAGAGGTTTTCTGATACTTTAATGTTGGACTGGCCATTAACATTTGAACAATGAGGGTCCAATTACTGGCATCTCCACTGATAAGCTGAATGAAGGGACTGAAGAGCTGCAGCCATTTTCTTTATAACTAGCCCAGCTCCAGCTGCTTCATTTTAATAATTGACGGCAATACTGAATCTTAAAGGGGTTATCCACCGCTACAAAAACGTTGCATCTTTTTCCCCTCTCTTGTCTCCAGATTGGGTGGAGTTTCAAACTCAGTTTCATTGAAGTATATGGAGCTTAATTGCAAACCGCTCCTAAACTGGAGACAAGACAGGGGGAAAAGTAGCCATGTTTTTGTAGTACTGGATAACCCCTTTAAGGACAGACCATTTATACTAAACATATCCTTTTAATTCTTCTCTCATGTACATTTACATAAAGTAAAAGAAAGTATACTCGGTACATGTATCTCTATGTGACTATTGTAATATGAACTTGTAGATAGATAGAGCTCTCGCTATGTACTCACCAGATATCACAGGAAGCAGGAGTGCAGCTGTTTGCTGCACATCTCCACCTTTTATTACGTGCCAAAAAGTTTCTGTTTCATTTCATAAATTACGTCGGCAAATATATTTATTTTTCTAAGCAAAGTTGAAGTTAGATAAGAGATGAAGGAAGTCACCTCATCATCTGACTCAACCAGGGAAAGGGAGGAAACATTCCAAATAACTCAACAAGAAAGGTGAAAAACATAAATAGGAAGGAATAATAATAAAGTCGCAGTAAAGGGCCTCCACATATCAACTGGGAGTAAATGCTAGCGATTGTATGGGATAACACTAAGCCCTGGCTTCATAATGGATGCCATCTTTCAGGTAGCTTTCACCACTACGCCTGTAAATTAACCCCTGAACAACACAGGCCGTATATTTACACCCTGTGGTCGCCTCAGGAAACTTCAGAGGGGGGCCACGCGGCAACCCCTCTCTGAACCGCCGCGATCCCGGGCATGTTGCCCGGGACAGTGGTTATTAGCGGGGACGGTCCAATTGCCAGCTGCATCTGATTGCTGGCTGTCTCTCATACCTGGTGGTCAAGTGGGGAGGATCGCTCCCCCCCCCTGGGACATTGTCCCAGAGGAGCGATCCACACATCCTTTGCCAGCCGGGGTCAGCGTCGTAATGGCGCTGATCCCTGCTTGGCACACGGTTGATTTCGGCTGCAGCAGCAGAAAGCAATCGAGTGCCTATCTCATTGATCTATGCTGTATAACTATACAGCATAGATCTCAATGACAGATCAGTGTGCATATACTAGAAGTCTTCTAGTATATGAAATAAATATATAAATAAATTAAGTGTTATTATTGATAAAAAAAACTCCCCTAATAAAAGTTTGAATCACCCCCCTTTTCCCATGTTCTAAATAAAAATAAATAAATAAACATGTTTGGTATCGCCGAGTGCGTAATCGCCCGAACTATTAATTAATCACATTCCTGATCTCACATGGTAAACGGCGTAAGTGTAAAAAAATACCAAAGTGGAAAATTGCGCATTTTTGGTCGCATCAAATCCAGAAAAATTGTAATAAAAAGGGATCAAAAACTCACATATGCGCAATCAAGGTACCGATAGAAAGAACACATTATGGTGCAAAAAATGACACCTGACACAGCCCCATAGACCAAAGGATAAAAGCGCTATAAGCATGGGAATAGAGCGATTTTAAGGAACATATTTATGTTAATAATGGTTTGAATTTTTTACAAGCCATCACATAATATAAAAGTTATACATGTTACATATCGTTGTAATCGTAACGACTTGAGGAACATATATGACAAGTCAGTTTTACCCCAGGGCGAACAGCGTAAAAACAAATACCCCCAAAATAAACAAAATGTGTGTTTTTGTTTTTTTAAATTTCAGTCTGTCATTGCAAAGTACAATTAGTGGCACAAAAAATAAGGGCTCATGTGGGTTTCTAGGTGAAAAAATGCAACTGCTATGGCTTTTTAAGCACAAGGAGAAAAAAAACAGAAGTGCAAAAATTGAAATTGGCTCTGTCTTTAAGGGGTTAAAAAAGAATACAATTTCTAGCACTGTGTGGGCCAGGCGACCGCACAAGGCCCTCAAAACTAGCTGGTGCCAGCAGCAGTACTACAGATTACACTGGTGCTCCACAGAACACCCCCGGGGGGACAGTTGCCATCTGGTACCGATGTACAGTATTAGCTGGCATGATCCACATACTCACTGCTGTTATCCATTACAGTAATAGGATAGAGAATACCTCCTTTCCAGGATACACTGATCACTACAGGAGACAGTAAATTTCACCATGAACAACACTTTTGCTCATCTGTAAACTTAAAAACATGCGAATAAAAAACCCTCTCTTTTGTAGACAAAGCTCCTACCACATCCTCTAAGGTGAGCTTTATCTGGGTGTAGTGAATAGCCCTATGAAGACAGTCTATATACCTATGTCTAATAAATCTCACTCACACACCAGTTTTTTGCACTTTTCCAATAAACCATGAACCAATACCCCATGTTAACCTGCTTAACCCGCGGCAGCCAGGTTCCCGCTCCAACCTCCTCCTGTGGCTCCCATCTTGACGTCCCGCTCAGTGGCTGCGGCAGGACAGTGCAATGATTGGCTGAGCGTCAGAATGCCAGGAGCCCTAGAAGCAGGCTGGGGTGTGGACCAGCAATGTATGCAGTGGGCCACCGTGGGTTAAGGGGGATGGGGTTTACATACTCGCAGTGGGATAAAAATTCTGTTGTATGTAACCCTATTCAGAATCTCTTTTCAGATCAGTTACGTGTGAATCTAGCCCTAGTACATCTAAAATTAAAGAAGTCCGGCAAATATTTTTATTAAAGTATTGTATATCCCCCCCCCCCCCCCCCCGAAAGTTATAGAAATCCCTAATATACACTTATTACAGCAAATGCTTATTAAGTGCTTTTTTCCCTGCACTTACTACTGCATCTTCCTTCTTGGATAACATGGTGATGTCACTTCCTGGATGATATGGTGATGTCACTTCCTGGACTTCCAGAGCTGTGTGGGCTGTGGCTGCTGGAGAGGATGATGGCAGAGGGATGCTGAGTGTCCCTTCAGTGCCCTGTGTCCCTCAGTGTCCCCCTGCCATCATCCTCTCCAGCAGCCACAGCACGCACAGCTCTGGGAGTCGGGTTGTGACATCACCATTTTATCCAGGAAGTGACATCACCATGTTATCCAGGAAGTGACATCACCATTTTATCCAGGAAGTGACATCACCATGTTATCCAGGAAGTGAAGCCTTGATGCAGTAGTAAGTGCAGGGGGAAAAGCTCTTTATAAGCATTTTCCTCAATAAGTGTATATTGGTGATTCGTATAACTTTTGGGGGGCAAAACAATACTTTAATAAACATTTTTGCTGGACTTCTCCTTTAATGTTAAAAGTTTATTATGTAAATGAATAATCCATGCATTTAAAAAAAATTCCATTTAAGTACATTTATTAATCAATCAATCAATCAATCAATCGAATATAACAGAATTAATAAAACATACATACACTTGATGTCCCTGTAACAATCTGGAGGCATTTGCCTTGGGTGCAAAATTCCTAGGGGTGCAAAAATACAAAGCTAGTGTACAATGTTTACACTACCACTCACTATTGTACAAGAGCAAAGAGTTTAGAGGTAAATCCCTGCTGTTGTACATACATTTCGTACCATACTATGCAATGTATGTATTGAGGCATGTATTGCTCCTGTATTAAAGGGTGCGCAGAGGACCTGTGCCAATATGACACAGACTGCAGCTAATAAAAGAGATCTCGGCCAGTGCTGGAGCGGACTACAGGTTAGTGACATGTTTATTATTATTATTATTATTATTATTATTATTATTATTATTATTATTATTATATATATTTTTATAGGGATAAGGGGGATTGGGGGCTACAATACTACAAGGGGCATCCTGGAGGGGTCTGTTTGCTAACATACAAGGGGGTTGTTGGCTACAATATTAGAATTCTGGGGGGAGGTAGTTAACTACATGCTTGGGGCATCCTGCCTGAGGGGAGTGAGGTAACTACCTACTAGGGGCATGTTGGAGAGAGGGGGTTAACGTCGTCGTAATGGGGGCATGCTGGGGGGAAGGGAGTTAACTACCTACTAGGTGCATGCTGGAGCTAGTGGCTAACTACATTCTAGGGGCATGCTGGAGGTAGTGGCTAACTACATTCTAGGGGCATGCTGGAGCTAGTGGCTAACTACATTCTAGGGGCATGCTGGAGCTAGTGGCTAACTACATTCTAGGGGCATGCTGGAGCTAGTGGCTAACTACATTCTAGGGGCATGCTGGAGCTAGTGGCTAACTACATTCTAGGGGCATGCTGGAGGTAGTGGTTAACTGCATAATAGGGGCATGCTGAGGCTAGTGGCTAACTAAATTGTAGGGGCATGCTGGAGGTAGTGGCTAACTAAATTCTAGGGACATGCTGGAGGTAGTGGTTAACTGCATAATAGGGGCATGCTGGAGCTAGTGGCTAACTAAATTGTAGGGGCATGCTGGAGGTAGGGGTTAACTGCATAATAGGGGCATGTGGAGGGAGGTTAACTACAGGGTCATCCTGGGAGGAGAAGGGTTACCTACCTACTAGGGAGATCCTGTATGCATTTCAACTTTCTTACATTCATGGGTTGTGTGTGTGTGCGGGGGGGGGGGGGGGGGGGAATACTTAGCTTTGCCCCGGGAGCTGCTAACTCACACTATGCCACTATCTAAATATACTTAAGACAAACTGGAAACTGGAAACTGGAAACAGTGAGACTTCATGTGATTTTTAACATTAAAAGGTTTTGGCTGTCAGATTTTCTAAGAAAACTAGTTCTGGTCCTTATGATCAAACTGGTTCTGGTCCTAAAGGGGTTAAAAGGGTGTAGTAATATGATTGCTTGTACTTCTGTTTTTGTTCCTTTCCTCATGGCGGCTTGGTATGGACTACAGTTTCGTTTTCTTGGAAATGTCCACTTTAAAAATTTCCCTAGTAAGTAAAAAAAACTTATTTTAGCAGCAGTGATTATAGCTAGAGTCAGACAGTGCATCACCCTCATCATCATAATCATCAATATCAATATCATGAACAACAATCAGTGAACAAGCAGAATAATTTATTGCCAGAGGTGTAGCTTGTAGTTACCTGCATGCTTTTCCATGACTGAGAGAACTGAAACGGAACCTAACTACAAATCGTACATAGACAAGCTATAGAGGAAGGGAGTTTCCCACTGTAAAATCTTTCTGCACTTTGTATTGTCTGACTATTGCACTAATACAGCTCCCTTACATGCCATGTTTACAGCTCATAATCTTAAAGTGTAAGTCTATGTTCACACACAGTAAAATAAAAGCAAAATGTGACAGTAAAATAGGTATAGAATGTATCTGTATTTTAGGTTAAATAATATGCTACATTAATGATCAATTAGTCTGTGCACACATAGTAAAGGAATACATAGATTCTTTATTATGTGTGCACAGACAAGTATATTTCCATAGACTGTGACACGTTTAAAATACGTCCACATATTATATCTTTTTTACTGTTGTATTGATTTTTTTTTACTTTGTTTAAACGTATGACACCTACACTTCCACAAGGTACATGTTTTTAAACAATCACTATACATGGTACATGGTATACATGGTACAAAGGAGATTCATACTTAAACTACAACACCTATAAAGAATATCTGGCACCTCAACGATAAATCAGAATCATGCCAACGTAGAAATAATATGAAAAACTTTATTGTTACACCATCACAAAAATCAACATTTAGGCTGACTTCACACTGCCTTAAAATCTTGGAAAAACGCCAATAAAAAACGTCATGGCATTTTTTTAAAATTTTTTGTTTGTTTGTTTGTTTTTTGTGAAAACACCAGTGGCCAGATGTTAGCCAGAGGTCAGTGGAAGTTTTTGATTTGGCTTATACACACAGGGGGACATTTATTAAGTTCGGCGTTTTTTACGCTGGACTTATAAATGTCCCCACATCTACGGCGCTACGGGGATTTATGTAGAGGCGGACTGCCTCTACATAAATCCCGTGCGCTCCGGTGCGCACATCCGAAAACCTACACAAACTGAGGACTGGAGTAGGTTTTCGGCGTATCTTTTGGCGGAACGGATGGTGAATCGCGCGGACTCCCCCCTCCCCGCCCCGCTCCCCCCCGACGTACCCGGCAGAAAGTGCCGATTTGCGAATATTTTATTCGCAAATCGGCCATTTGCGAATAAAATGATGCGCAAATCAGCACTTTCCACTGAAAAAGCCCTGTATGCCCGTTAATACATGTCCCCCACAGTGTTTTGTTTGTTTATTTGTTTGTTTTAGGGGGGGGGGTTCTCTCCTCTCTGGCGTTTTTGAGGCTCTTTTGGCAGTTTTTAAAAAAAGCAGCATGCTGGGGGTGTGGCTTTTTTTTAGGCAAATTGTGGCGTTTTTTTTACCATAGACTTCAATGGGATTGTTCTGGTTGTCTCAAAAACACCATTGCTATGCATATGGCTTTTTTCTGAAGTTTTTGTCACCTTTTGTGGTCCAGCAGCTGGGTCATGTGATGGCAGTGGAAAAAAAAAGTTCGGAACACAAAAATGCCTAAAGCACAAATGCATGAAAAAAAATGCATTGTCAGTTTTTTTGGCATTTTTTTGGAATTCTGAAAAGTGCCGCACAAAAAGGATATGTGAGGACACCCTTAAAAACAAGACTTGGGGAGATGGGAGGCCATGCCACAGAGAAGTGTCCTGTTAAAGGGGTAGTGCGGCATTTAACATTTATTCACTAAATAACACACATTACAAAGTTATTTAAGTGAATGGCCCCCTTCCCCGTGTTCTCCCCACCCCGGAAGTGTGGCGCATTATACTTACATTATGCACAAAAAGGTGTGGATATGAAAAATTAGGTATCTCACCAATTTGCTGACATCGCAAATGAAAGAATTTCTCTACCCTCCGCTGTTGACATCAGGCGAATAATGACTCTTGGGGCTTAATCCACCATATGTCCGGGGGTGTCCGGGGCTAGCCGAAGATATCTAAGTAAAAGACCGCTGTCAGATCGCTACGTACGGCGCTCGGGAAGCGTAAGTAGACTACGGGCGTAAGTTTGCGGACTGTACGTAGCCGGCCGCAACTTACGTAAATCCCCGGCCTGAGTTTCACGCGTATATGTCCGGCCGCGTAAAATATGCGGCCGGACATATACGGAGTGTGAACATAGCCTAAAGGAGTATTTCACGCAAACCTAAATTTTGATATGTTGCTGCAATGATCAGACTAACAATTCCTTCTATACTTGCTATTATTTATTTAGTCTTCTTTTCCCCAGTTCTGAGCTGCTGATTTCTGCAGAAAACACAAAAATCTGTGTGTAAGCCTTTCTCTCTGCCCCCTCATCCCCTTCCCTTTTAAGAAGCTGATGTAAACAAGTCCCTGACTGGCTTTATCTGCAACTTTGTAGCTTCTTTGTAATGCTGGGACTTGTTTATATCAGCCATCTCAGAAGGGAGAAGGAAGAAGGGAGAAGAGGGAGCGAGGGAGAAGAGGAGCAATGGTGTTTTTGAGATTTTCTTTTATTTAACAGGAATAGTTCTGTTTTTGTAAGAAAGTGACCATGTTTTTCTAAACCAGGATAACTACTTTAACCCCTTAAGGATTGCACTAAGTTTCATTTTTGTGTTTGAAAAAAAATGCAATGGTGCAAACTTTGGGGGTTACCGTGTTTAAGTAATGCATTTACTAACATCATATCTTTATTCTGTACATCAGTCCGAACACAACGATATGCATGTTTTCATAGCTCTTCTAATGTTTTATTATCTTTTTTAACAGTAAAACTTTTTTCTTTTACAAATAGGTACAGTATGTATAACATTGCCGTACCTGACTCTCAGGTTGTCCTGGTCCCTGTCCCTATTAGGGCTCACAATAAAATTGCCTATCTTTATTTTTTGGGTAGCTTGCCTGCACCCTCATATGTTGTCTTATCATCTGTTGTGTCAGACATAACATCACAGTGTAAGTCACAATATGGTTTAGTCAGCCTAAAGAATGATCCTGGAGCAGCTAGAAATACACAAGGACTTAGTTTCATTTCTCTAGAAAAGAAACTTACAGCAGTAGGTCTTATATTTATGAAGTCTAGTGGAGAAATAGAGATGTACAGCGACACTCATCATGCAGTAAAACTTGGGTCTTTATTCATACGTAAATCCATACATATGCAAAACAAGAATCCGTGGAGTCTCGGTTGCGAGTCTCAAAACACGGGATAGCCAGATATCTCTAGCCTGTTGCCACGGGGTGCCTCCATGATGGGGAGAGCACCACACCACCCTGATAACTAAGTACTTGATTGGAGTTTTTTTCACTGTTCTCCTTGAGTTCAGTGATTACTGTGTTTTGTTGGTTGATTTGTCATTGCCCCAACTAGCCAGAATCCTACTCCACACTGATGAGGGGCAAATACCCCGAAACGGCTGTCTGTGGATAGAAGCCTGTCTTGGTAAGCCCTTGTCATGATCGCAATACTCGTACCTTGATTTAGACATTGACAAAAAGGGGCCAGCCTGGTATTTCCCTATTTATGTTCCAATACTCGCAACCGAGTGGGACTTTAGGGGTTACCTATCAGGGTGGTGTGGTGCTCTCCTCATCATGGAGGCACCCTGTGGCAACAGGCATCTGGCTATCCCGTGTTTTAAGACTCGCAACCGAGACTCCACGGACTCTTGTTTTGCATATTTACATTTTTGGGGGGCATCAGTGGAGACTCTTGATTGAGTACTTCATTGGAGTTTTTTTTCATTGTTCTCCTTGAGTTCAGTGATTACTGTGTTTTATTGGTTAAATCCATACATAGCAGACATAGACAAAGCGGGAGCATCCCACTAGAGGCGACGGGCCATTTTGCTTGCCCGCTTTCTGAATCCTAGTGACACACCATCACGTCAGCGTGTGAACTATTTATAGTCACACTGACTGACACTGACAGACTATAAATAGTGCACACGATGACGTATCACTAGGCTTAACCTCTTAAGGACAGAGCCTGAAATGGCCTTAATGACAGAGACAAATTTTATGAATATGACCAGTGTCATTTTATTCATTAATAACTTCGGGATGCTTTTACCTATCCGGCTGATTCTGAGATTGTTTTCTCGTGACATATTGTACTTTACATTTCTGGTAAATTGAAGTCGATACTCATAACGAATCTTTATGAAAAAACCCCAAATAATGTGAAAAAATGCATTTTTCCAACTTTGAAACTTTTTTGCTTATACAGAAAGTGGTTATACCACATAAATTATATATTAAATAGCATTAGCAACATATCTAATTTATGTTGGCAGCATTTATTAAACGATCTTTCATTTTTTTTAGACAATAGGAAGCTTAAAACATTAGCAGCAAATTTCCAAATTTTCAGTAAAATTTCAAAATCAGATATTTTTAGGGACCTGTTCAGGTTTAAAGTGTATTTGAGGGGCCTGTATGTTAGAAAGCCCCACGAAGCACCCCATTTCAGAAACTGCACCCCCCAAACTCTGCAAAAGCACATCCAGAACGTTTTTTAACCCTTTAGGGGAGTCACAGAAATAAAAGCCAAGTGTGTAAGAAATTTGAAAATTTTAATTTTCTGTGCAGAGATTTTATTGTAATCCAATATTTTTCATAATTATAAACCTATTACCAGAGAAATGCACCCCAATAATTATTGCCCCGTTTCGGCAGTTGATAGAAATACCCCATATGTGGCCCTATTGCGCTATTTGACGCAACCACAAGCCTCAGATATAAAGGAGCGCCTAGTGAATTTCAATGCCTCCGTTATATTTGGTCATTTTTTACTTTAGGTTGGCAGAGGCTCTGGGGTGCCAAAACCTTAAAAACACCCCTAAAGGGACACCATTTAGAAAACTACACCCCTCAAGGAATGTAACAAGGGGTGCAGTGAGCATTTGGACCCCACAGGTGCTTCACAGATTTTCCGAACAATATGGCGTGAAAAAAGAAAAATTTATTTTTTACACTAAAATGTTGTTCTAGCCTTCAATTTTTCATTTTCTTAAAGGGCTAAGAGGAAAAAAAAGACACAAAATGTGTAGCGCAGTTTCTCCCGAGTACGGAAATACCCCACATGTGGCGATAAAGTGCCAAGGGGGGCGCAGGACGAGCCTCCAAAGGGAAGGAGCGCCAATTGGCTTTTGGAAGCTGAATTTCACTGGAAAGGATTTCAAGGGCCATGTCGCATTTACAGAGCCCTCGTGCTGCCAAAACACTGGAAACCCCCCACAAGTGACTCCATTCTGAAAACTACACCCCTCAAGGAATCTAACAAGGGGTGCAGTGAGCATATGGACCCCACTGGTGATGGGCACAAATGTGGAACAATGTGACATGAAAGGGAAAATTTTCATTTTTTCACTTTCATGGCACAAATGTGCCCATCATCAAGGGGTCCATATCCTCACTGCACCCCTTGTTAGATTCCGTGAGGAGTGCAGTTTCCAGAATGGGGTCACTTGTGGGGGGTTTCCAGTGTTTTGGCAGCACGAGGACTCTGTAAATGCGACATGGCGTTCATCATCCATTCTAGCCAAATCCAACCTCCAAAATCCAAATGGCGCTCCTTCCCTTTGGAGGCTTGCCCTGCGCCCACATGGCGCTTTATGTCCACATGTGGGGTATTTACGGACTCGGGGGAAATTGCTCTACACATTTTGTTTTTTTTTTCCTCTTTTAACCCCTTGTGAAAATGATAAATTCAAGGCTAAACCAACATTAAAGTGTAAAAAATGTAATATTTCATTTTCACGCCATATTGTTCCACATTTGTGCCCGTCACCAGTGGGGTCCATATGCTCACTACACCCCTTGTTACATTTCCTGAGGGGTTTAGTTTCCATAATGGGGTCACTTGTGGGGGGTTTCAACTGTCTTGGCAACACAGGGGCCTTTTGAATGCAACATGGCCCCTCGAAATCCATTCCATCCAAATCCAGCCTTCAAAAACCAAATGGCGCTCCTTCCCTTCAGAGGCTTACCCTGCACCCGCATGGCGCTTTATGTCCACATGTGGGGTATTTCCGTACTCAGGGGAAATTACGCTACACATTTAGTGTTTTTTTTTATCTTTTAGCCCCTTGTGAAAATGAAAAAATCATGACAAGATTAATGATTTAGAGTAAAAATTTTACAAAAATTACACTAAATGTTTGTCTAGCCTTGATTTTTTCCATTTCCACAAGGGGTTAAAAAAGAAAATGAACCCAAAACGTGTAGGGTAGTTTCCCCTGAGTACGAAAATACCCCACATGTGGGCATAATGTGCCATATGGGCACAGGGCAAGCCACCAAAGGGACAGAGCGCCATTTAGAATTTGGAATGGAGGATGGAGGCCATGTCGCATTTACAAAGCTCCTGTGCTGCCAGCACAGTAGAAACCCCCCACAAATTACCCCATTCTGGAAACTACACCCCATAAGGAATCTAACAAGGGGTGCAGTGAGGATATGGACCCCACTGGTGACGGGCACTTACGTAGAACATGTGCCGAGAAAATAAAAAATACAATTTTTTTCATTTTCACGTCCCAAATGTGGCCGTCACCAGGGGCCATATCCCCGCTGCCCCCCTTGTTAGATTCCTTATGGGGTGTAGTTTCCAGAATGGGGTCACTTGTGGGGGTTTTCTACTGTCCTGGCCGCACAGAGGCTTTGTAATTGCATCATGGCAAGTCTCTAATGGGAATGGCGGCCATATCTATTTAGCTGGGGAAAAGGGACAATTCTAATTTATTTGGGGGTATTAGGCCAATTATTAGTTTATAAGGTTGAAAATGACAGGTGTCCATCAAACTCAATCTGTGTTGATCCAGAGGAAGCCAAAAAAAAACACCTCATAAAGCAGAAGACAGTAGCCTCATCACAGGGAAAAATTCCTTCCTGACTCCATAATGGCGATCAGAATAATCCCTGGATCAACGTGACCCCTGAAATAGGAATAAGGGACAGAATTTAGAAAATGTAGAACCCCAATGACGTGTGGTGTGCCTTGGAGCGATCCAGTATGCAGAGGCCGGGGGGATCAGGACAGGTGTCACACGGGAAAATGGTGTCCTTCCTGATCCCCCTGTTACGCCACACTCTGCACTTCTTCTGGGGTCTCCTGTTTTCCAGTGTGGGGGACGTCACCTGGAAAATGTTGCCCTGGTGCGATACGGGGTCCTTCATATCCAGAAGCGTTGGGTCCGCTCCATGGCTGCTAAATATTAGGGCTTTATTACGGCTTCTGATATTTTCGGATCGTGCCGCAAGCTACAGTAGCTCAGGCAGCGAGGGACCGGAAGAGGGGGTGCTGGTATAAACGTTATCCCCGTACAGGTGGTGGTGACCTTTATCCCGCAGTGGGAAGATCAGTTCCCGGACGATCTTCACACTTGTTTCGAGGATGGGGGGGGGATGGGACATCTGGGGGCTGGATTCAGGTGTCCCTTCCTACATACACTCTAAGGGTACGTGCACACTGCGGAATCGCGACAGATAACCCTTCGTGCATTCCGCATTCCACACGTATCATAGACTCCATTCTATGCACGGGCGGATTCCGCTCTCCGTCCAACGTATTCATTCTTTGGATGGACTATGGAATCCGCCCGTGCATAGAATGGAGTCTATGACACGGGTAGAGACATGCGCCCGCATCAGTCCGCCAGCGGGTGCCAGCTGCGGAATGCACAAAGGGTTATCCTTCGCCATTCCGAAATGTGCACGTACCCTAAATCTGTAAGTGTACCCAGAGGTACGCTCACAGAGTTTGTAGAATTTCACGCCATACCGTCATCTCTTATTGGGACGGTACTGGCGGAAAAGACGTACGCTACGCTACCCCCCAGACACGTCACCGGATGATGAGGATGAATGGAGGAAAGAAGGATCCCCCCCTTTCATCCTCACTGGCTGTTTCGGTGTCGGAGGCAATAATAACGTGTGCCTCTAACGCCGAAAACACTCTGGGGGCCATTTTTATACGGGGACTAGTATATGGGGTATGTAGTGGTGTAGTGTCAAACTTTATTCAATGTAGTGTGGTGTAATGTAGTGTTTTTTATGTGGTTTTTTTTTACAGTAAGTATAAAAAAAACCTACGCCAACAAAGGCGTTGCTGATAAATGCCGCACTTATGTGCGGCACTTATCAGCAGACCGTGGCAGTAGGATATAGAAAAAAAACACCCTAAGCCAAAAAGGAGGAGTTGCTTATTAGCAGCGCACTTTCGTGCGAAGCTGATCAACACTCAGCGGCGATAGGGTGCGGAAAATAGGAATTTTTTTTTTTAAAAAAACAACAAACTTTTTCTACATTCTGAACATCCCTGTAGCTGCTGAAAAGTGTATTACACATATCAGCCGCTAGGGGGCAGCAGAGCGCAAAATCCGGAAAAAGACGAGGCTGGTGCCGAAAATAGCCGAAAGAAGCCGATGGGGACCGCCGGAAAGAGCCGAAGACCGAATGAGAAGACGGAGGAAGCCACAAACCCGGAAGACGCCGATCAGGACCCCGGGACAGGTGAGTAATATACAAATACCTGCTCTGGACTCCTCAGCTACCTAGCTGAGGGGTCCAGAGCAGGTATTTACTATTTTGGGGGACTCTGATCGCCGTGCCACCGGCCCGATCGCCGTGAACGGCTGGCTGGTACCGGCCGGCCGTTCACGGTGATCGGGCCGGTGGCACTGTGACCACCATTACTTTTTACAGTAATGGCGGTCGGTGCCGTCCTCGGACAGCACCGACCGCCACTTTTTTCCGGGTCATCGGGTCACTGATGACCCGGAAAGGTTCCAATCGCCGCTATTGGCTGATCTGAATTGATCAGCCAATAGCGGCGATCGTAAGCACGGGGGGTGTTAACCATTCCCCGTGCCGAGAAGCTAAGATGGCCTGCTATGATTTATAGCAGGCCATCTTCCCCAATCGCTGTGTGCGAACACGCAGCGATCGGGGAAACATCGGGCGTAAATTTATGCCCTGATGCGTTAAGTACCAGGGCGCAAGGGCGTAAATTTACGCCCGATGACGTTAAGGGGTTAAAGGGATATTCCCCCCAAAATTATTTTTGCATTAATACATTGCCCGCCCGTAGCTTTCCATCTTTCCAATATAAAGTTATTATGGATTTTGCACAGTTTTGCTGTTATCTAGAGGCACTCACCCCCACTGATTGCATAGAATCATCATATCTCAGTCCAACCCGACACGCTCCCTGCTCCTGGCCTGCACCCTCCGAGACGGCATCACGTGTTCTCCCTCTCTTCAATGGGCCAGGTTAGTGCTTATAACCAAGTCCACTGAAGAAAGGGAGGACAGTGAGACTGTGACAGCAGCAGCTCATCTGGTGGCCGGCTGGCACCGTCATCTGACCCGGTGGCCGACAACCCCCCACCCCGCATCTGACCCGAT
The DNA here is from genome assembly GCF_027789765.1 of Dendropsophus ebraccatus. NCBI lineage: Eukaryota > Metazoa > Chordata > Amphibia > Anura > Hylidae > Dendropsophus > Dendropsophus ebraccatus. The sequence goes on from NC_091465.1 coordinate 37,393,012, forward strand.
GAGCGGCATCTCCCCCCCCACCGCATCTGACCCGCTCATCGGTGGTTGCCCGCGGCACCCGTCTCCCCCCGCATCTGACCCAATGAGCGCCCCCCCCCCCCGCATCTGACCAGATAAGCGGCGGTGGCCCCCCCACCCCACATCTGACCTGCACAGCGGTGGGCACCCTCCCCACCGGGGCCCCCGGTACCCCCCCACCTGCGAAACACCTGCGGAATCCACCCTTCGCCCCCCCCGAGACTCACCCACAGCATATCACAGCATATCATATCATTCAGCATTGCTATGCTGCTCATTCAACTCTGCTATATCGTTTATTCAACGCTGCTATGACGCTCACTCAACTCTACTATGCCGCTTACTCAACTCTGCTATGCCGCTTACTCAACTCTGCTATGCCGCTCACTCAACTCTGCTATGCCGCTTACTCAACTCTGCTATATCGCTCACTCAACTTTGCTATGCCGCTCACTCAACTCTGCTATATCGCTCACTCAACTCTACTATGCCGCTCACTCAACTCTGCTATGCCGCTCACTCAACTCTGCTATGCCGCTCACTCAACTCTGCTATGCCGCTCACTCAACTCTGCTATGCTGCTCACTCAACACTGCTATGCCGCTCATTCAACTTTGCTATGCCGCTCACTCAACTCTGCTATATCTTGTGCATATCAGCTCTGCTACATAATGTACCAGTCAGACATAAGCATTGCATGATGGGAGATGTAGTTTTCTGGCCAGCGCCATGTTGGATATAGTTCGGCTTTTAAAAAAACTTGTAACTATGGAACGGAAGCAGCTAGAAAGACGGGAGACGGCTCATAATTCTCAGGGGGACCTGGTGAGTAAGACCAGCTAGGTTTGGGAGCATTTTATTTTTTTAGCTCTTGGGGGGAATACCCCTTTAAGCGCGAAATGGCCCGGCGCCTCTAGTGGGACGCGCCCGCTTTGTCTATGTATGGATTTACTTATGAATAAAGTCCCAAGTTTTACTGCATGGTGAGTGCCGCTGTACATCTCTATTTCTCCACTAGACTTCATAGATCCAAGACCTACTGCTGTAAGTTTCTTTTCTAGAGAAATGAAACTAAGCCCTTGTGCATTTCTAGCTGCTCCAGGATCCTTCTTTAGGGCTGAATAAACCATATTGTGACTCACACTGTGACGTTATGTCTGACACAACAGATAATAGGATAAGATATGAGGGAGTAGGCAAGCTATCCTATTTTACACATTTATGTAAATACTTCTGAATGCTTTCAGAACTGGGTATATATTTTGTATCTGCAACTGAGTGAGGACCTGAGGGACTACGTATCAGGGTGGTTTGGTCAGGGGCGGATTAACTTTACCATAGGCCCCGGGCTGTTCACCAAGCTTGGCCCCCCCCCACCCCACTGTAACTATGGAAGCACTAGCCTGGCGTTCATAGAACAGGATAGATAATGTCATGATGTCCTGATTTGTGCAAAATTGCCATAAAAAAACAGTGATTTTTTTGCAAATCATGGTGGAAGTGTAGCCAGGAGACAGTACACCACTGAAAGTATAAGACTTTTTGGGTGGTCATGGGCCGCCCGAAACGCCCCTATTATAATCCACTACTGGGTTTGATGCTCTCCCCACTAGTAGGTACCCCTTGGCAACAGGCTTTCTTCTCTGGAGAGAGGGATATCTGGCTATTCCCGTGTTTTGAGACTCTCAACTGAGGCTTCACGGACCCCTTCTTTGCATATTCAAATTTTGTAGGGGACAATCAGTGGAGACTCGTAAATGAGTATTCCATTGCAGTGGCTCCGTAGCTACGGCGACCGCTGCGACCCGGCCCGCTATGAGGGGGGGCCCCCGAGGCCCCCCCTCACCACTGCACTCTCTTGTGACTGCAAGCAAGTTACTGTCCCCAGCTAATGCGCGGCTGCCAGGTGGGGGGGGGGGTCCCGTCCTATCCCCGGCAGCGCGCGCATCAGTGAACTCCGTTCTGCCTGGGGCCCTGACTTCCGGCACAGGAAGCGCATGTCAGAGACGCTCCTGTGCCGGAAGTCCCGGCGCACGGGGAGCTCTCTAATGCGCGCGCTGCCGGGGATAGGACGGGACACCCCCGGCAGCCGCGTATCAGCCGGGGACAGACCAGGAGGCGGGAGGTTCGACGGGGGAGCAGATGGCAGGTGAGTTGTTTTGTATGTTTGTTTTTTTGTTTGGAGGAGGGGGTCAATCTATAGGAAGTGGGCAAAGGGGGGCCATCTATAAGGGGGGGGAGAGGGGGCCAATCTATAAGAAGGGGGGAGAGGGGAGCCATCTATAAGGGAGGGGGGAGGGGGGAGAGGGAAGCCATCTATAAGGGAGGGGGGAGAGGGAAGCCATCTATAAGGGAGGGGGAAGAGGGGGGCCATCTATAAGCCAGGGGGATAGGGAAGCCATCTATAAGCAGGGGGGAGAGGGGGCCATCTATAAGGGAGGGGGGAGAGGGAAGCCATCTATAAGAGAGGGGGAAGAGGGAAACCATCTATAAGGGAGGGGGGAGAGGGAAGCCATCTATAAGGGGGAGAGGGAGCCATCTATAAGGGAGGGGGAGAGGGGGCCATCTATAAGGGAGGGGGAGAGGGGGACATCTATATGCAGGGGGGAGAGGGAGCCATCTATAAGGGAGGGGGAGAGGGGGCCATCTATAAGGGAGGTGGGAGAGGAAGACATCTATATGCAGGGGGGAGGGGGAGACATCTATAAGGGAGGGAGAGAGGGGGCCATCTATAAGGGAGGGGGGAGAGGGAAGCCATCCATAAGGGACGGGACCATTTATAAGGGAGGGGGGAAAGGGAGCCATCTATAAGAGAGGGGGGAGAGGGTCCCATCTTTAAGGGAGGGGGGAGAGGGGGCCATCTATAAAGGAGGGGCCCATCTATAAGGGAGGGGGGAGAGGGGGCCATCTATAAGGGAGGGGGAGAGGGGGCCATCTATAAGGGAGGGGGGAGAGGGGGCCATCTATAAGGCAGGGGGGAGAGGGAGCCATCTATAAGGGAGGGGGGGAGGGGGGGGGCGTCTATAAGGGAGGGGGGAAGAGGGGACCATCTCAAATGGGGGGGAGGGGCCATCTATAAGGGAGGGGGAGAGGGAAGCCATCTATAAGGGAGGGGGAGAGGGGGCCATCTATAAGGGGTTATAAGTAAGGGCAGGCATCTATAAGGCAGGGGGGAGGGAGAGGGGGAAATCTATAAGGAGGTATAAGTAAGGTCAGGCATCTATAAGGGAGGGGGAGAGGGGGCCATCTATAAGGGGGTATAAGTAAGGGCAGGCATCTATAAGGGAGAGGGGAGATGGGGCCATCTATAAAGGGGTATAAGTAAGGGGGGGCATCTATAAGGGAGGGGGGAGAGGGGGCCATCTATAAGGGGGGAGGGGGCCATCTATAAGGGGGGGGAGAGGGGGCCATCTATAAGGGGGGAGGGGGCTATCTATAAGGGGGTATAAGTAAGGGGGGCATCTATAAGGGGGTATAAATAAGAGGGGGAGAGGGCCTATAAAGAGGCTACATAGAGGGGGGCATATACTATAAGGGGGATTCCATAGTGTCAGCCTACCCACTAAATGAGGGCATAAAGGGGCCAATACAGATGTGCAATTTGTAGAGAGATGAGGATGGTGCCTAATGGAGTGAGAAGCCTAATATGTCTGTTTGGCAGATTCTGTGGATTCGTGGCTCGGAGAAGTTCTCTTAATGGCCCAGGACAGATGGAGAAGAAAATGAAAACGACTCTGATCAGAGAAGACATCCCCTGTGAGTCACCTGATATAACTGCACTATAATGTATATGGTGTACAGAGCCTGTGTAGGGCTGGGTCAGCCTCTATATGACTGGATGAGGTGATAGTGATCTGTGTACAGTGGATTATTCAGTAGCAGCGGTGGGGTTAGTCAGTATTTGGTGGTATTAGTCAGTAGCAGCGATGGTGTTAGTCAGTATGTGGTGGTATTAGTCAGTAGCAGCGTAGCAGCGGTGGTGTTAGTCAGTATGTGGTGGTAATAATTGTTACTTTTATCTGGTACTGTGTTTTATTCGTCTCAGTATGTATTTGGTCAGTAACAATATGGTGGTGATGGTAGTGGTTGTGGTGTAGAGGTAATATTTCCTTCCTATATACTGGTAATATTGGTCTCAGTGTACAGGATTTGGTCAATAACAGTATGGCGGTAATATGTATGGTGATAAAATTTTCTCTTCCTATAGGCTGGTGTTATTGGTAATATCTGGGCCACCCTGGTGTTTCCCTATTTAGGTCCCAATGCTTGCAACAGAGTGAGGACCTGAGGGACTATGTATCAGGGTGGTTTGGTGCTCTCCCCACTAGGAGGCACCCCTTGGCAACAGGCTTCCTTCTCTGAAGAGAGGGATATCTGGCTATTCCTGTGTTTTGAGACTCGCAACTGAGGCTCCACGGACCCCTTCTTTGCATATTCAAATTTTGTAGGGGACAATCAATGGAGACTCGTAAATGAGTACTCCATTGGATTTTTTCGCTGTTCTGTCTGAGTTCAGTGATTGTTGTGTTTTGTTGGTATATATTTTGTATCTCCTTATATAATTTAACCCCTTAAACCGCGCCAGTTTTCAGTTTTGTGTTTTTGTTTTTTCCTTCTCGCCTTCTAAAAGCTATAACTCTTATTTTTCCAGCTAGAGGGCCATGTAAGGGCTTGTTTTTTTTCAGGAACAACTGTACTTTGTAAAGGTGCTTTTCAATGTACCATAAATTTCATGAACAGATCCCCAAAAATATTATTTATGAAATTGGGATAAAAAAATGCAATTCTGCAAATACGAGTATGCCGGTCTTAAATTAGGCCCTGGCCCCTTTTCCACAGCTGGATTTACTATGTGGGGCACGTCTCTTAGAGAATCCGGCTGGCCGAGCGCCCAAATCTGCGCCTGGCATAACAAATCTACTCATTATTTTTGTGTATTGTGCTGTTGCGGTGAGCTGTTGCATTTTTTTGTGTTTTTGTGTGTTTGCAATTTCAGCCATGGCAACGTGCTCCTGCCTAGTGTGAACGGTGTTCTAGGAGAGCTGACCAATTTTTTCTTTTTTTCTGTGTTCCAGTTAAGGGAATGGCTGCCTCCATTTGGTCGTGCACTCCATCTGTTTCACCCAGGTGGTGCAATTATTTTTGCAGGTATTAGACGGATCTTGCATCCCCAGGGCAGAGGCGTATTACACGCCATGGAGAGGCCATTACAGTGTAGGGTCTGCCTCGATATGAGTCCACCTTATCGTGGTGAGGCAGTTTACGCTGTTTGCAAATAGTAACTAAGAGACTCATTATTTTTGTGGAAATTTTTTTGGGCAGTTGGGGGGGCTGCTTTTAACTATTTTCATGTCTGTGGTGGGTCTGTATCTTGCTGTTGTGGTGAGCTATTGCATTTTTTTGTGTGTTTGCAATTTCAGCCATGGCAACGTGCTCCTGACTAGTGTGAACGGTGACCAATTTTTTTTTTCTGTATAACAAATCTACACCTGCTTCCAGCAGGTAGAGATTTGGATCATGATTTACGTGTGCCTCCCTACCTTACTGCCCGCCCATCGGGTGAGTGGGGCATACAGCAGGCGTACGCCAGGGAGAAGGGGCTTCTCCCTGGCGTACACCTCAGGCCTACCTTTTATAAATGTCCCTAAAACCTGTAGTAAAAACAAAACAGAGAGGGCGGGGGTGCCTCCTGGTGTAATAAGTTTTAAAAGGTAATACCGATAGGCAGGGATGTTGAGTTGCACTCACCTAGTGGAGTTGTGCGAAATTAGGCACAACTCTATACAGCACATAGAACGAGAGAGTCACCGCAGCTCCTGGAGACGTACGATAGGCAATCTTGTGTCAAGCCACAACGGGCTATTGGACCATGGAGTCCCGGCTTGGTATGGGCGCAGATGCTCAGGGAACCACACTATTACGTGGCTAATTTAGATAGCAGGAATTTATTATAATCACAACGCGTTTCGGCCGCCAAGTACAGGGGGGCCTTTCTCAAGTTACTCTAACTTGAGAAAGGCCCCCCTGTACTTGGTCCCCCTGTATATACTTATATATTATATTTTTTACTTTAACTTTTAATCCCCCTGGGGGACTTTTATTATTACTGCAGTGATCTCTCATAGAGATAACTGCAGTATACTTACAATCCACTGATCCATGAGATCAGTGATAGATTGCTTAGGGCTGCTGGAGCCAAAAGCAATCTATTACCGAGCCGGGATCAGCATCACGTTAAGGCCTGGCCAGGTAGGCAGAGGGGATCGGCCACGGGGGCGATCTCCCCCACTAGACATCAGGGATTGGGCTTTAACACTAGTTTGACAACTGCATCTAACTAGCTAATATGCTGGGTCTCTGGCTGTACATAACAGCCGGGTGCCACACACTGCAGAGAGGGACTGCGCCATGAGCCCTCTCTACATCTCCTTAACGGCGACATGGTGAGTATACTCGTCATGCGTCGTTAGGAGGTTAAACCTCTTTTGAATTATTTTTAAAGCGCCATCAGTGGGTGGTGCCTGGTACATATACATATATATCAACTGCTTTTAAACCAGCACTGAGAACCATGGCTTGAAATCCGAGTGATTGCTCCTCTGCCCAGATATCTTCAGACGCAATAATTACTATAATTAAGAGAGATAATATAGTGAGAGGTAAGCATTATCCACATATGCAACAGGTCACTATCTGTAATACACATGTTAAATGTTTAATATTTAATTAAAAGCAAAGTATTTATCAAATTTATTAAAAATTTATAAAGTTGGTGGGGGGCCTCTGGGCAAAAATTTGTCCGTCAGAATCTTTCAAACTCCCAGAAGAAAAGACAGAATTACAGTGCCGACAAAAAAAAATCAAGTTCAACAAAACCACAAAATTTTTACATTTAAGTGTTTTATTGTGGATATTTCATTACAATTATATTGTTATGTCATCCTTACATTGAATGGTTTCTATTGGCAACTTATGGTGCGTTTACACAGAGAGATTTATCTGACAGATTTTGGAAGCCAAAGCCAGGAATGGATTTGAAAAAAAGAAAAATCTCAGTCTTTACCGTATGACCTGTTCTTTGTTTATAGTCTGTTCTTGGCTTTGGCTTCAAAAATCTGTCAGATAAATCTCTCTGTGTAAACGCACCCTAAGCCAGGTTTAGTATTAGATAGTTTTTGATTATCTCCCCCATTGTGTGCACTCTTCAGAAGTGAAATCATGATGTCAATTTTACACAAAGGTTTTTTTTTTGCAGTCCCTGTATATACTGCATAGTGCAATAATATACTGTATCTTCAGGGTATGTTTTTTTGTGTGTGGTCTGTTGCTGCAGTGTAATACACTGGTGTATTGAAAGCGCAATTTATTATTGGTGAACGGCCAGTCTATTTTTGGAGCCCGAGGACTGTTGCTGTATAGAACTTTTTTCATACATGGTTGAAAATTTTTTGCGGAACTCAAAAAAGAGACAGGCACATATCTAAATTACTTAGCAAACATTCATTTGTTTTACACTTGAAAATACACCACCCCTTGTGTGGAGTCAGTATGCAATATGAAAAAGTCACATGTAATAAAATCAGCTTCACCGGATACTAATGGTTGTAAATGATGCCCACAAGATGCGTCAGCATAAGCTCAGCAAAAGTTGCAAATTTGTGCGTAATTATACGGTTGCCCGAAATTTTTCTACTTTTTTGCTCCTAGAAATCAATCAGATTCCACCTTTCATTTTCCAAAGCGTCTGTGAAGAATGAAAAGTGGAATCTGATTTGTTGCTAGGGGCAACTGAGTCAGTTTCACTTTACACCGTGTTTGATAAATCTCCCCCATACTGCATGTCCATCCAGTTCAGTCTATTGCTCTGAAAGGGGGAAATTTCTCTCTTCTTAGGTGTTAGCTCAGTCAGTGATAACCAGTGGAAAAGACAAGGACATGGACAGTAAGCCCTGCTCTGTTCCCGCCCACTGTCCCTGCCTACTTGCCACTGACAGCCCTAGGCAGCTGTGGACAATGACCAAGGCAGGCGGCAAACAGGGAAGTCAGAAAATGAGCAAAGGGTAAGAGAACTACAGGTCACAGCAGAGAACCGCTTAGCCTAGCAAGGAACACTAATAGCCAGCAAGGATTGCTGGAGCTGAATACTGTTTACGAGGATCAGGGACTCAGTCCAGGGGCTGATTGGACCAGCCCCTGATCCTCAACACAGATCACCTGAACTGCAGCAGGGTTAACCCTGAAGCTGCCAAAAGCATGGCAAGCAAGGTGGGTAGGGCTGAACAAACCTAAGATACACCAGTGTTCAGACAGGGTTCAGGACACTGCACAGAAACACCTAACGCATCGCCTTCTCGGCTGCACAGCCTGAACCGAGGAGCTCCGGGGCACAGTCTTGACAGTACCCCCCTCTTATGAGCAGCCCCAGGACCCTCACAAAGTGGGCCAGGTGTGGTTGGGTTACATGCATGATACTGGCAAATGTGTCGGGGAGCATGAATATCTTTACTAGCTACTCAAGTACACTCTTCCGGACCGAACCCCTTCCAATGGATAAGGTATTGTATGGAATTGTGCGCACAGCGAGAATCCAAAAGCCTCTGCACTTCAAACTCAAGGTCCCCCTGAATGACCAGGGGAGCAGGAGGAGCAGATAGTAACACAGGAGTAACATATTTTTTCAATAAAGCCTTATGAAAAACATTGTGAATGTGCATAGTTTTAGGTAATTGTAACTTAAAAGACTTTAGACTTTAGGGCTATGTTCCCACTTCGGAAACATAGTTGGCACAGAAGGCCTTCTTATATAGATCTGCAAAAAACCCAAAAACATTTGTATTGCATACATATTTGTGGATCTGCAATAAGAAAAAGTTCTGTAGAAGTTAGCTACGAGGAGGAGAAGGCCAGAGGTTTCCAGCCAACAATCCACAAATATGTAGGCATATGCAATCCATCTTTGTAACCTGTTTGAGGGGTGATGATGGCGACCGGGGCCTCATCACCCCTCAACCAGGTTACAACACAGTCTGCCTATTATTCATGCACATAGTATATCCTGTTGATAAAAGTTTTGTTTTTACCGAAACATCCAGCAGTGGAATGGTACACTTAAAACATGCTGTGAACCTTATCCGTGTTGATAACTGTTAAATTCATATTGCATTAATAAAAAAACCAAAACAATTATGGCAATTTAACATACTGTGTGCCATTGATATTCCTTACTTTGTGATATCCTCCTCAACTGGCAACACTACTTGTGGTGAAGACATATTGGTATCTTGCTAATATGCGTAGACATACTGGTGTCTTGCTATTATTTTTGCAGTGGCAAATTTTTGACACTCTTGTTTTCAGGGGTTCTGTCTGTGTTGCAGTTTATGGCTATGTTCACACAACGTATCTTTTCTATTAATCACGGCCGTTGTTGCAATTTGCAACAACGGCTGTGATTAATAGAAAAGATACATTGCATTGAAGTCAGAGGAATCCTGTCCGGAGTGTATACACTCCGGCCGGCATTGCAAGCGGCCGCAACGAAGACTGACATTTCAGACAGTTCACACAATGGAGAGTGCAGCTCCGGTTGCACTTTCCATTGTTTGCAGTGATGAATTGGGAACGCCTGCACACACAGATGTGTCCGCATGCCAATTCAATAGAAATGAAGTTTATCTGGCTGGTACTGCAGTACTGGCCAGGATAAACTTCACTGACACCGGCCATTCTGTGACACGGCCGGGTCAACGCCCGTGGTCTTACTGTGTGTGAACCCGGCCTATAGCATAACTATAGTTCAGACACAATTATTTTTAAAGTATTTGGGGGCACTGAGCAATACAACATTTACAGTAAGGGCAGAGCGGGCAACAACAAGCGAGGGAAACAACTGGTACATTAGGTCTAGGCAGCAAACGGCTATGTTCACGCAACATCAACAAAAGAGAAAAGGCATCCGCTTTTTCTATTAAAAAAAAGACGTCCGTTGCCGCAATTTAATTGACTTTAATGCAATGCATTGAAGTCAATGGGATGACGGACGTCCTCCTCCTTTTTACCTTTCATCATGTTTATCATGGTCCAGATATGGGGCACTAAACTCACAAACACTTCTCTTTCCGGACCACTGTGAAATATGATTCCAGTAATACATGATGAAATGACCCACAGCTTCTCTTTTAGTATCTACGTCTGGTCATATATGAAATAAATTATGTGTGTTACTGTTTATTTATGCAAGAAATAAGCTAACTGAAATAGAGGAGAGACAATTCCACCTTAGGCTGTGTTCACTTTAAGTTCATTATTAGCATAACACAAGTAGGAAAAAACATGGCAGCTTACCTTATATATCCATTTGATTGCAGTTCATCTAGAAGTGGAGGGTGCACAGATTCGACGGTGGTCAACTGTCATTCCATAGGGACGAAAAAATGCACAAATGTGGTTCCAGCACTCCAGGTAGAAAGATTAAAACTTAGGGGGAGATTTATCAAAGGGTGTAAAATTTAGACTGGTGCAAACTACCCACAGCAACCAATCACAGCTCAGCTTTAGGCAGTGCTGAAAGGAAAGCTGAGCTGTGATTGGTTGCTGTGGGCAGTTTGCACCAGTCTAAATTTTACACCCTTTGATAAATCTCCCCCTTAATGTTTTATTGAAAATCCAGTCTAAAAACTTGCTGCTACAAACCTAAGTGTTTAATCAGATACTAGTAACAACACATGTTAAAAACAGTTAGCAGCCAGTGAACGAACATGACACAAATACAAATACAAAAAAGTGTGAAGCAAAAACATAGGTAACAGGAGGGGGGAGGAAACAAACAAGCACTTCTAAGGGTACAAACCCACACACCATATACGCAGCTTATTTACTGCTGCGATACGCAGCAAATACGCAGCAGATTAGATCTAAATAACTGAACACAGCATCAAATCTGCTGCGTATTTGTTGCGTATCTGCTGCGTATACGTCGTGTGGGTTTGTACCCTAATGCAAGAACCTGTATGGAAGGACTAGAGAAGTGGTCATATGTGATAGGTCAGATCAGACAGTATTAAAACACAGCTATAATATGTTGAAAATAGCAATCCATATAGCCTGTTTGTTATGATAAACGTATCTAATAGAACAAGGGTGTCAAACTCAAATACACAGTGGAAAAAAATTAAAAAATTGGACAAAGTCACGGGCCAACCATGATATTTAATGAAGATTGCATGCAGCATTTCTGGCACTGTCAGAGCAGCATGTGGCGTTCCTGGCACTGCCTATCCTAAAGTAAATTTCCCGACATGAAATTACCCATTATATCCCCCAAGCAGTAGGAAATCCCATAATTGTGCCCCATGTAGTAGCCACCCCAAATAGTGCCCTACATACTGTACTAGCCAGCTACTATTAGAGACCTACATAGTAGCCAGCCCTTCCGATAGTGTCCCATATAGTTACCAGCCCCCAATAGTGTCTTATATAGTAGCCAGCCCTCCCAATAATGTCTTATATAGTAGCCAGCCCTCCTAAGTGCCCAATATAGTAGCCAGCCCTCCCAATGGTGTCTTATATAGTAGCCAGCCGTCCCAATAGTGTCTTATATAGTAGCCAGCCCTCCCAATGGTGTCTTATATAGTAGCCAGCTGTCCCAATAGTGTCTTATATAGTAGCCAGCCGTCCCAATAGTGTCTTATATAGTAGCCAGTCCTCCCAATAGTGTCTTATATAGTAGCCAGTCCTCCCAATAGTGTCTTATATAGTAGCCAGCCCTCCCAATAGTGTCTTATATATAAGCCAGTCCCTAAAACAGTCTCTTATATAGTAGCCAGCCAACCCCAATAATTTTTTTTTTATAGTAGTAAGCCCTCCCCAACAGTCTCTTATGTAAAAGTCCTCAAGAATAGTCTCTAAAACAGAAGTCAGCCCCTACTGTAGTTGTTCATGACTGCCCCCTTAGCTTGGGCTTACCCTTCCTGTAGCTCCAGAAAATGCGTCAGAAAATGTGCGCGATACTTACAGTTCACGGGCTAAAAAACTGCCTTCGGCCTACGAGATTATAATATGGGTGGTCCAAGCAGCTCAACGGACCAGAGTTTGACAGGACTGTAATAGAATATACAACATGGCATATGGTGGTAAACATGCCCCAAAAATTCCTAAAATTAATAAGTGTAATGGTATAGGAGGTCTTTCTTAAAGTTTAGACCGAGTGTTTAATTTAAAAATGTATTCTCCTATATGTTTGATACCGTAAAATGTGAATGATGACATGTTGCTGCGATGGACCTCATAAAAATGTCTGACCGCTCCTGATGAGCTTGAATTGCAAATTTGAATAGCAATGAATAGCAATTCAAGCTCATCAGGAGCAGTAAAAATCTTAAAGTGATGTACCTGATGGTACACTCACTTTAAAAGGGTTATCCAGCAAAAAAAAAATTCTTTTAAATCAACTGATTTCAGAAAGTTATATATATTTGTAAATTACTTCTATTTAAAAATCTCAAGTCTTCTAGTGCTTTTCAGCTGCTGCCTGTCCTGTTATCTTTTTAGTCTTAGGTCGGGTTCACACACAGTATGACACCGGCCATTCTGTGACACTGCAGTACCGGCCGGATGAACTTCATTCTAGTGTGCCCAAATTCAAATTAACCATAGCCAACAATGTAAAGTGCAGCCACAGCTGCACAGAACATTGTCTGCACAGTCAGTTTTGTGCGACCGGTATTCAATGAATAGCGTCCGCATAAAACTGACATGTCAGTTTTTCAAGCGGTCGCAAGGAATCCCGGCCAGAGTGTATACAAAGTATATACACTCCGGCTGGGATTCCATAGTAATTAGAGTAGTCTACAACTATATTAAATAACCTGTGGTTGCAAAACTGCAACTACGGTCATTGTTTAAGGAAATTATACGTTGTGTGCACTTAGCCTTACACAGTGCTCTCTGCTGCTACCTCTGTCTATGTCAGGAACTGTCCAGAGCAGTAGCAAATCCCCATAGAAAACCTCTCCTGCTCTAGACAGTTCCTGTCTCGGCCAGAGATATCAACAGAGAGCACTGTGTCAGATTGAAAAGAAAACATTTCCTGTAGGACATACAGCAGCTAATAAGTACTGGACTTGACTGGACTTGAGATTTTTAAACAGAAGTAAATTACAAATCTATATAACTTTCTGACACCAGTTGATTTGAAAGAAAAATATTTTCGCTGGACAATCCCTTTATCTACATTGTGTACTTTGAGTAGGTGTACTTTGTCTGCAGGTGTGGTTGGTCACATCTGTTCATTCCTTGTCTTTTCTTATTTCCTCCCAAACAGTACATAAGAACTCTCAGCTGACAGCCATGATGCAACATACCAAAATAAAACACGGAAGTTTATGAATATTTTAATGGTAATATATTACTGGTAAGGGTGTGAATTATGCAGAAGTATCGAAAGAAAAAGGTTTGTTTTTTTTACTTTTCACTATTCAAGGCCAATCCTCCTGTGAGAACAGGATGTATGTAAAGAGCTAGTCAGACTGCCACAGAAACCAGAGACTTCTGGAGGATGGTAAGTGTATGCTGTAAATTTATAAATATATATAAAAAAACATCTTTTTCTTAAAACAATTGCAATTATATGAGTTGCAGAATCAAAGAGTTTGGAGATTTTACAGTAATGTCTCACAATAACTTACAAACTTGTGAACTGTCTTGCAAGGAAAGATGAGATATTTGAGATCATCCATATACAGTATACAGTACATTACAGAATGTACAGTATACAGTACATTACAGTATACAGTACATTACAGAGCAGCACTATATACTGTACAGTACATTACAGAACAGCACTATATACTGTACAGTACATTACAGACCGCCACTATACAGTACAGGACATTATACACAAGAAACATTCAACAAAACCAGCAATTATAGTACAGAAGTCACCAAATCTTCACTGATCCTTTACTGTATAGAGTCCCCCCCCCCAAGCACTGTAACACATGGGAGATGGTGGTGGACTGACTGTACTACTATTATACTGTATATGCACTCCAGCAGTCTTATACAGCACTGTACAGGATGGGAGATGGTGTTGCATTGTCTGTACTACAACTGTACTGTATATGCACTCCAGCAGTCTTATACAGCACTGTACTGTATGTGAAGCCTCACCACTTCATTAGGTACAACCCACCATCCACGCTCGCAGAAATGCTCAGATACCGAGTACTTCAAGACTGTGTGTCCGAAAAGTGTTTGAGAACCGAGCAAGAGTTTGAGAACCAAAGTAAACTTTCCTTGAAAATACAGCGAGCAGATTGAGAACCGAGGTATCACTGTGTGTGTGTGTATATATATACATATATATATATATATATATATATATATATAAAAACACAGTAATATTTATATACATATGTATGTATGTATATATATATATATATATATATATATATATATATATATATATAGTGTGTGTGTGTGTATATATATATATATATATATATATAATGGTTCTCTGCACATTTTGTTTTTCGATTTTTCAATATACATAACTTTTTGTGGACCATGGACATTTCTGAAGTTTCTTTATAGGGTAAGGACTGTTTTAGTTTTCACTTCATAATTATTCTTATCCAAATATTTAACACTGATTAGTCAGAAGTAAGACAGTGGTATGAGTAAGCGTGTGACTAAACAGAGCTAGTCACTAGGATTTTGGTCATACCTTTACCTTTATTGTTTTAACAGTCAACAGCCCATGTATCCTTTCCGCTGTCCCTTGGCCCATATACTGTACATCTAGGTACCCTGTTTGACTGACAGAAACTAGATACAGAAGACATGGGCCGGACATCCCCACGCTGCGTGCTGGGAAATGCCCCTAGGAACTTGAACCTCAGGGCATGCAAGATTGTGAATGCAAGAGCTAAGATATTGTGGTACTGCTGCGGCACTAGATAGCTCTCCTTAGGTTCCATCAAACATCTGTTACAGTGTTCGTAGTACCCCCTCCTACATTGTGATAATATGTAACTTAAACTCACGGATTCAGGGATAGTTACAGAATGGCTTTACGAAAACTGTTTAGTAAAGTGAACTTATTCCTCTGTTTTCCTGCTGATAGATTTTTCTTAAAGTTTAAAATTTACTTTATGTCACCTTATGTTTTTTTTATGGACTGACATTTTTTGACCAGATGACGTGACTCTGTTAGGGTTAGGCTATGTTTACACACCGTATATTTTCGTAAAACCATGGCCGTTGTACAGCGGCACTGATTTATACAGAAATATACATCCATAGCTGCCTAGGAATCCCGTCCGGAGTGTATACACATAGGGAGACATGTATGAAAAGGCGAATATGCCTTTTTTTGGCAAAAAATATTCACAAAGGTTTTTTTTGAGAATATTTTGTTCGCATCTTCCCCATCTGCGCCACCTTCGCCAGTGGGGCGGAGAGGGGGGGCGGCAGCATGCAGAGGGGGCGCAGCCTCTGCGTACGCCGCATTTATAATTTTTCCGGAGGAAAAATTACATTGAAACCTACGCCAGTTCTGAGCAATGCGCCTCTACATATAACCCCTGGGCTCCGGAGCTGCGGGGACATTTATAAGCCCGGCGTAAAGAACGCCGGACTTCATAAATGTCCCCCTTAGTGCATGCTCTGGCCGGGATCCCATGCCGCGCCGCAAACAACTGACATGTCAGTTTTCTGCGGCCGCTATTCAGTAAATAGCGTGTTCAGAAACCCATGTCAGTGCACACTATGGAGCGAGTGGCTCCGGCCGCTTGCTCCATAGCGTGCAGTGGAGAGTTCTGATGCGGGTGCATCAGAACTCTGTGGAACGAAAGATCATCCGATCTTTCAGAGACCGTCCGTTCCATGAACCGGCCGTGACCAGCATGATCTTTTCAGAGAACGGCCGGGTCACAGAACGGCCAGTCTCTTACGCTGTGGGAACATAGCCTAATCCTGTAAAAGCTTATTCCCACAGTCCATATTGATACATGATGCCAGATAAGGAAAAAGTCCACTACAGGCAAGGGGCGTAACTAGAATTAGCTGGGCCCCATAGCAAACTTTTGATTTCCCCCCCCCCTTCCCGACTGACCACTAAGCTGTCAAGTGTAGTCAGAACTGCATAACTGCAAGTGCTCCTCAGGTTTGCTTCCAGTTAAAGGGAAATTTACAGATCGCGGGAGGCCTGCTCAGCCTCAGCCTGCAAATAATGACAGCTCAGGGGGCCCAGTGTATCGCAGGAGCGGGTCCCCCTGATGCGGGGGGCCCCATAGCAGCTGCTAGGGCTGCTACAATGGTAGTTATGCCTCTTACTACAGTGCTTCCCCCTTTGTAGGTTTTGTTTTCCTGATCTATAGCAGAATGGGACTATGTCATAAATAAATTATTATACTAATAAGCTCTCCATTGGGCAAATTAGAAATTTGCGCAGGAATTGTCTTCAACTTAAGCATCTTTCTGCCAGTGTCAGTCCAGCCATTGGCTCCTACTTTGGACCAGAGTTTTTATTTCATTTTTTACGTGCTTCAAAATGTGATGCCGTGAATCCTTATTTAGTTTCTGCTTTCTAAAATAATGTTTATTTAAGGTCTTTTGAATATTTATGAACATGTGAGGGCTTATAATAAAATATTTCAGATATGCAGCTGTTTATTGCATGTGCTGTAACTTGGAGGTTTAGGGTATTTAATTGACTTCTGTGTATCCTCATTTTTTTTAGACCTGAGGTCTTCCATAAGAGCAGAACAGTACCGTGTACTAGTGTTTTTCTTATCTCTCCTAATACGCTAAGGAGTACGGTGAATCAACCTTAAAGAAGTATCGTTATACTAACAACCCTGTGGTAAGCAATACTTTTTTAAAATCACACCATAGTGGGGGGCCCATGTCGCGCCGCCCACATTATAATCCGCCACTGAGTCTCTCTACTGTCCCCCGTCTGATGCACGGCTGCCGGGGATGTCCCGTCCTATCCCCAGCAGCGCGCGCATCAGAGAGCTCCTCAGCTCCCCGAGCGCCTGTGGCTGTGACTTCCGGCACACGGAGAGCTCTCTGATGTGCGCGCTGCTGCGGATAGGACGGGACACCCCCGGCAGCCGCGCATCAGACGGGGACAGCCGGGTGACCAGGAGGCGAGAGGCTCGACGGGGAACGGACAGCAGGTGAGGGTTTTTTTTGTGTTATCTGCTGTGCAACAGGGGAGGGCAGAGGGGGACCATCTATAAGGGGGGGCAGAGGGGGACCATCTATAAGGGGGGGCAGAGGGGGACCATCTATAAGGGGGGGCAGAGGGGGACCATCTACAAGGGGGGAAAGAGGGGGACCATCTATAAGGGGGGGAGAGGGGGACCATCTATAAGGGAGGGGGAAAGGGGGACCATCTATGGGGGGGAAGAGGGGGACCATCTATGGGGGGGAAGAGGGGGACCATCTATAAGGGAGGGGGGAGAGGGGGACCATCTATAAGGGAGGGAAGAGGGGGACCATCTATAAGGAGGGGGAAGAGGGGGACCATCTATAAGGGAGGGGGGAGGGGGGAGAGGGGAACCATCTATAAGGGAGGGGGGAGAGGGGACCATCTATAAGGGAGGGGAGAGAGGGGACCATTTATAAGGGGGGGCAGAGGGGAACCATCTATAAGGGAGGGGGGAGAGGGGGACCATCTATAAGGGAGGGGGAGAGGGGGACCATCTATAAGGGAGGGGGAGAGGGGGACCATCTATAAGGGAGGGGAGAGAGGGGGACCATCTATAAGGGGGGAGCAGAGGGGGACCATCTATAAGGGAGGGGGGAGAGGGGGACCATCTATAAGGGAGGGGGGAGAGGGGGACCATCTATAAGGGAGGGGGAGAGGGGGACCATCTATAAGGGAGGGGGGAGAGTAGGACCATATATAAGGGAGGGGGAGAGGGGGACCATCTATAAGGGGGGGGAGGGGGACCATCTATAAGGAGGAGGGAAAAGGAAGAGAGGGACCATCTATTAGAAGGGGCAGAGGGGGACCATCTATAAGGGGGGGAAGAGGGGGACCATCTATAAGGGGGGGGGGGCAGAGGGGCCATCTATAAGGGGGGGAGAGGGGGACCATCTCCTATAGGATTAGCACCCTCCTCTCCTGACATCCTCTGTGCTGCTGTGACCTCCCCTATTGATCAGCACCCTCCTCTCCTGACATCCTCTGTACTGCTGTGACCTCCCCTATAAGATCAGCACCCTCCTCTCCTGACATCCTCTGTGCTGCTGTGCTGCTGGGACCTCCCCTATAAGATCAGCACCCTCCTCTGCTGACATCCTCTGTCCTGCTGGGACCTCTCCTATAGGATTAGCAGCCTCCTCTCCTGACATCCTCTGTGCTGCTGTGACCTCCCCTATAAGATCAGCACCCTCCTCTCCTGACATCCTCTGTGCTGCTGTGACCTCCCCTATAAGATCAGCACCCTCCTCTCCTGACATCCTCTGTGCTGCTGTGACCTCTCCTATAAGATCAGCACCCTCCTCTCCTGACATCCTCTGTGCTGCTGGGACGCTGTGACCTCCCCTATAAGATCAGCACCCTCCTTTCCTGACATCCTCTGTGCTGCTGGGACCTTGCGACCTCCCCTATAAGATCAGCACCCTCCAGCAAGGGACCAAACATTATGTTTATTGGGGACAGCATGGGGGGGGGGGGCAGTAGTGGGCGGATTGACCGGGGGGGGAGGCAGGTTGGGTGGACAGCCCGGGGCCCAGGGTACATTTAATCCGCCACTGCTTGGAGGTTTGCGTATTTGATCGAATTCTGTGCATCCTCATTTTTTTAGACTTGAGATCTTCCATAAGAGCAGAACAGTACCGTGTACTAGTGTTTTTCTTCCCTCCCTACAATAGAATCAGGTAAGTGAATTTTTCTTCTTAGATGCTCTTTATTATACTTCTTAGAAAGGTTTTCTAAATACATTTTTTTAAATGTTACAGTTTTTATGGCATTTTTTTAGTTTTTGTAAATACACGTAGCTACTCACTGCTCACCCACGGGTCGCACTGTCAGTTGTTACCTGCTGCGGGCATTGAATGACGAGGCTATGACTTTATCTTCACGTGGTCTTCTTTGTAACTTGATCAATAATCTGTGAATTTGACTATTCTCCCATCTTGCTGCATCTTAGAAGGATCTTTCTATGTTGCAGGTTCTCGTATCCACATTTGAATTCCTTTAAAAAAAAAAAATGGCAAAAAAATATCCTGGAAAAAGGTTTTACACCATGTATCATGGGACAACTGTAAGCGCAGCTTATAGTATCATCAAAGGAGGATTTCGAGTTTCTGACAGTGGAATGTTGGGGAGAGGCGTCTATGTCAGTAGAGATGTACAGAAGGCTTCCAGATATCCACTGTGTGAGGCGCATCAGAAAGTAGTTTTGAAACTTTCTGTAAGGGTCGGCAAAGTAAAGAAAATCGATCATCGAAATCACCCACTACAGCTAACTTGGCATGACCATGGATATGACAGTGCTTGGGTGCCTGCAGGATGCGGCATGGTGGCTAGTAACCTGGAAGAAGACTGTATCTATCACCCTCGCAGGATCAGAGTGAAGGACGTTGTGTCTGCTCCTCCGGAACACATTCATTCATTAAAACAATTAATTGCCAGTAAACATTGATGTGAGAGAATTGTCAGGAGCCTAAATATCTGCTGATTAAATTAGTCTGTTAGGATCTTGCAATTACATAGCAATTAAGGAGTAGTCCCAAGTGTCCCATTCACATTACTGCAAGCACCCTGCTCCTTTCCTGTATTCAAGACAGGGCATTGGTGGATAATTGACACTTCAAGCCTGAACCTATGTGTTCCTGAGGACACATAATGGGACTGCTCCTGTGCAGGAGTTCTAGCAAGGCCTGGAGCTATCAGAGCAGGATAGGTATCTTCATATACTGATAACAGTGCCGAGGAGAACAGAAGCTCTGTACCTCTGTAGCTTCCCTGCCTGACAACACCAGTGCTTGCAAATGTGTATGCCCTGGAGCAGTCCCATCGAATTTTATGGTGCTAGAGGGAAGTAGCCAAAGCCGGGGACTACTGTGCATGTTCTAGAATGGGCGCTCCCGAGACTGAGGCCATTTTCTTATAAAGAAGAGGGGTCAGTGCATAAGCGTCACTTGTGATCACTGCTAGGTCACAGTGGTGGCCATAACTCTAGGGAATCAGCAATAAACAAGCCAGAGGAGGCAACAGCAATATCAAGAGAATGGGAAATCAAAGAAAATGAAAGACATGGGGGACATTGATCAAACATGGTGTAAAGTGAAACTGAAAATGAAAGCTTGAATCTGATTGGTTGCTAGGGGCAACTGAGCCCATTTCACTTACACGATTTTTGATAAATCTTCCCCTTTGTGTTTTTTTTTTTTGCATTATGTGTGTAATCCACTGTGTATATTAGTCTATAAACAAACGATTCTTTAATAAAGTATTTTGCCCTTAAGATTACGTGTTTGCTTTCATCCCAAAGTGCATTATCCTAGACAGATTTACTGCAACAGGTTTTAAGTCAACCATACTGTGCACAATCCATAGTGGCCATTTGAGAAGATCACCCCCCTGAAAGGCTGCTTTTCAGTGCGATTTTGGGTGGTTTTCTTAACAATAATTCTTCACTGTATTTTCCCTTTAGCCTTAAAAACAGCAACCACATAGTCAACTACAATGTTTATTTTGTATTCCAAAATACATAAAATCCAGATTCCCCTCCGCTTCCTATTCCATTAAAAAACATATACCCCTCTACAAAATCAGCGCTCTCCAATGATGTGAGACTATGCTCACACAGTACATTTTAAGGCTTAAAATATGCTTCAAAATGAGCCTAAAATTTCAAAGTTTTTTTTTATATACTAGGGGCATACTGGGGGACTAGGGCTGGGCGATATGGGCAAAAAATAAAATCTCGATTTTTTTAAAAATTTGGACGATTCTCGATTTAAATCTCGATTTTTTTTCTTTTTTTGCTAAATAAACAGAACATTTTCTCCCTGCAGCATCAGATACTATTTTAATGATATTTCAGACAACAACTATATTGCTTTCCAGTGTAACAGAGCCCCCATATAGTATAGGAAATCATGTTTGTGCCTTCATCTACGTAGGGTGTAGTAATGGAGGTCTAGTGGATAAGGGGTGTAGTAGTGGAGGTATAGATGAGGGGTGACTGGGGAGACTGAGGGGGAATGGGGTGACACTGGGGGACACTGAAGGCGACTGGGGGGGGACACTGAAGGGGACTGGGGTGACACTGAAGGGGACTGGGGGGGACACTGAAGGGGACTGGGGGGGGACGGGGGGGACACTGAGGGGACACTGAAAGGGGACTGGGGGGACACTGAGGGGACGGGGGGACACTGAGGGGATTGGGGGGGACACTGAGGGGATGGGGGGGACACTGAGGGGATGGGGGGACTGGGGGGACACTGAAAGGGACTGGGGGGACACTGAGGGGATGGGGGGGACACTGAGGGGATGGGGGGGACACTGAGGGGATGGGGGGACTGGGGGGGACTGAAGGGGACTGGGGGGACACTGAGGGGATGGGGGGGACACTGAAGGGGACTGGGGGGGACACTGAGGGGACGGGGGGGACACTGAGGGGACACTGAAGGGGACTGGGGGGACACTGAGGGGACGGAGGGGACACTGAGGGGATTGGGGGGGACACTGAGGGGATGGGGGGGACACTGAGGGGATGGGGGGACTGGGGGGACACTGAAGGGGACTGGGGGGACACTGAGGGGATGGGGGGGACACTGAGGGGATGGGGGGACTGGGGGGACACTGAAGGGGACTGGGGGGACACTGAGGGGATGGGGGGGACACTGAAGGGGACTGGGGGGACACTGAAGGGGACTGGGGGGACACTGAGGGGATGGGGGGGGACACTGAGGGGACACTGAAGGGGACTGGGGGGACACTGAGGGGACGGGGGGGACACTGAGGGGATTGGGGGGGGACACTGAGGGGATGGGGGGGACACTGAGGGGATGGGGGGACTGGGGGGACACTGAAGGGGACTGGGGGGACACTGAGGGGATGGGGGGGACACTGAGGGGATGGGGGGGACACTGAGGGGATGGGGGGGACACTGAGGGGATGGGGGGACATTGAAGGGGACTAGGGGGACACTGAGGGGATGGGGAGGGACACTGAAGGGGACTGGGGGACACTGAGGGGACGGGGGGGACACTGAGGGGACACTGAAGGGGACTGGGGGGACACTGAGGGGACGGAGGGGACACTGAGGGGACTGGGGGGACACTGAGGGGATGGGGGGGACACTGAGGGGATGGGGGGACTGGGGGGACACTGAAGGGGACTGGGGGGACACTGAGGGGATGGGGGGGGACACTGAGGGGATGGGGGGGACACTGAGGGGATGGGGGGACTGGGGGACACTGAGGGGATGGGGGGGGACACTGAAGGGGACTGGGGGGACACTGAAGGGGACTGGGGGGACACTGAGGGGATGGGGGGACACTGAGGGGACACTGAAGGGGACTGGGGGGACACTGAGGGGATTGGGGAACTGGGGGGACACTGAGGGGATTGGGGGGGACACTGATGGGACTGGGGGGGACACTGAGGGGATTTGGGGACTGGGGGGGGACACTGAGGGCATTTGGGGACTGGGGGACACTGAGGTGATTGGGGGGACACTGAGGGGACTGGGGGGGGACACTGAGGGGTGACTGGTGCAGCTGGGGGTGATTGGAGCAGGAGGGCACATACATCTCCTTCTCCTCCTCCTCTCACCTCCGCACACATGCTCTCCTCCCGGCCAGACATGGAGGTCCCGGGTCTGTGGAGGAGGAGGCCGCAGGGCTTACAGTAGGTGGTGATTGCGGCGCTGCGGGTCACGGAGCTATACAGCGGGAACGGGGATCTGCACTGAGCCCCCCCCCCCCATCCCGCTGTATAGCTCCAGGACCTGCAGCGCTGTGATCACCACCTACTGTAAGCCCTGCGGCCTCCTCCTCCACAGACCCGGGACCTCCATGTCTGGCCGGGAGGAGAGCGGGACGCTCAGTGGAGGGGGTGGGGGCAGGTCAGCGGCGGCGCTGTCAGTGGCTGGAGGCCGTCGGCACCGCCCCTCTAAAGCCTGGCCACCCAGCATCTTCTCCCCACTCACCCACACCGCCCCTCTACGGCTCTCCCGCCGGCCCGCACCGCACCGCCCCTCTCCAGCCTGGCCACCCAGCATCTTCTCCCCGCTCACCCACACCGCCCCTCTACGGCTCTCCCGCCGGCCCGCACCGCAACCCACCTTCCTCTCAGCTCCTCTCCGGCACAGCAGCCCGAAATGATTTTTTGTGAAAATCGAATTTACGATTTTCACAAAAAATCGAATCGATTTCAACGTTCTGGACGATTAATCGAATTAATTTGATTAATCGCCCAGCCCTATGGGGGACAGGAGGTTAGTACCTACTTGGGGCATGTGGGGGGAACGGGGTTAACTACCTACTAGGGGCGTGCTGGGGGTATGGGGGATAAACTACTATTGGAATCCTGCCTGGGGGGGAAGGGGTTTTTTACGTACCTTTCAGGGGAGTGCTGGGGAAGAGAAGTTAAAGGGGTAGTGCGGCGGTAAAGAATTATTGACAGAAAAACACACATTACAAAGTTATACAACTTTGTAATGTATGTTATGTCTGTGAATGGCCCCCTTCCCCGTGTCCCACCACCCCCACCCGTGTACCCGGAAGTGTGTTGCGCTATACATACCTGTCATGTGCCGACATCCGTCTCCGATCTTCATTCAGTGACGTCTTCTTCAGCCGGCCAGTGGCGAACAGCTCCGTCTGTTCCAAATGCCGGCCGCCCTCTGCAGCGTCATCCGATGCTCAGCCGCAATTGGCTGAACATAACTGTGCTCAGCCAATGCGGTGGAGGGGAGACGGGCGGCAGCGACTCGGCCCTTCGTTCGAAGATGACGTTTGGCACAAAATGGCGGGTTCATATACCCTAACAGAGTATAACTTAATAGCCAGCAACCAGTTCATATACTGGAAGTGTTTTATGGGAAACCAGGGATCTGGTTAGTGGTGCGTTTACACAGTGAGATTTATCTGACCAATTTTGGAAGCCAAAGACAGGAATGGATTTGAAAAGAGGAGAAATCTAAATCTTTCCTTCATGGCCTGTTCTCTTTTTATAGTCTGTCCCTGGTTTTGGCTTCAAAAATCTGTCAGATAAATCCATCTGTGTAAACGCAGCATAAGGATCAGGTCCAGCCCCTGATCTCCAGCCACAGACACCTGAGCACAACACACACAGACTGGAAGAAAACCTGTCAGTGACAGAAAAACTAAAGCAAACCAAGTTAAGTAGAGTGAAAAGCCAATGTTCAGACTGCAACAAATGCATAACAAAAAAAACTAAAAATCAGCCCTGTCTAGGCCGTGTGCCACATGCTGAGGGACGTGCTGAGTTCAAAACAGGTGCAGACATGACAAGTAAAAAGAAAAAATAATGTTAGCAGCAAAGATTATAGGTACAGACTAGCCTAACAATGCATCCCCCTTAGGGTGCGTTCACACCTACAGGATCTGCAGCAGATTTGATGCTGTGTTCAGTTATTTAAATGAAATCTGCTGCAGAAAATCAGCTGCAGATCCTGTAGGTGTGAACGCACCATTAAGGTGTGTTTACACGTAACAATTATCGTGCGAATTTGCACAATAACGATCGAATTCGAACAATAGTCGTACGTGTAAACGCAGCGAACGATCAAACGACGAACGAGAAATCGTTCATTTTGATCTTTCAACGTGTTCTCTAATCGTCGTTCACAAAAAATTCACAGATCATTCCGTGTAAACAGTTGTTCGCCGATTTAACCAATGTGTGAGATAGGCTTAAGCGATCGCAAAACGAATTTTTCGTACAATGTATCGTTCCGTCTAAATGCTTATCGTTATGAAAAAAAAACCGTTACTCCGACATTGTTAATTGTACGATTGGGCCAATTATCGTCTCGTGTAAACGCAGTATTATCATCATCAATATCATGAACAGCAATCTGCGTGAACTAGCAGAATAATTGATTGCCAGAGGTGTAGCTTGCAGCAGCTACTCCCCAGAGGAAATTTCTAACAGGGTGCCACTTATCAACCTATCATACTGTGGCAAACTTACTAGGGCCTGGGTGCCTAGTACACCAACAATTAAAGGCTCTGTTCACCTTTACAAACAATTCTTTTTACTTAATCGATGCATATAAAATGCATCAGCTTTTCAATAGAACAATAAACCTACAGGTCAAAAATTGGATGCAAAGACGAACAGGCAGAATCGGTGATTGTCAAAGTGACAAAATATTGGCCTAGTAATGGTTGAGATAACGTGTTTAATTCGTGTTCATAAATACAGCACAGCAAACAAAAGTAGCTACTCTTGTTTGCTGTGCTCTATTTATGAACACGAATCAAACACAGTTTCTGATTTCATCCAGGAGTGCCGTTTTATATATACCAGAAAACTGTGGTTGGAGCTTACAACTGGCACCCATTTCATCGTATTGTTGTGCTGCTGAATTGACCTAGATAGATAGATAGATAATAGATAGATACTGTAGGAGATAGATAGATAATAGAGAAATAGATAGATAGATAGATAGATAGATAGATAGATAGATAGATAGAGAAATAGATAGATAGGAGATAGATAGATAGATAGATAGATAGATAGATAGATAGATAGATAGATAGAGAAATAGATAGATAGATAGAGAAATAGATAGATAGAGAAATAGATAGATAGATAGATAGATAGATAGATAGATAGATAGATAGAGAAATAGATAGATAGGAGATAGATAGATAGAGAAATAGATAGATAGGAAATAGATAGATAGATAGATAGATAGATAGATAGATAGATAGATAATAGATAGATAGAGAAATAGATAGATAGGAGATAGATAGATGATTGAATAATAGATGATAGATATATAATAGATAGATAGATAGATAGATAGATAGATAGATATGCAGAGAATCCACAGCACTCCAGCGTAGTGAAAAAGCTCTATAGGCTATGTTTATTCAGTCAATTCATAGTGCAACACTCCAAACGCAACGTTTCAGTAACTCTCTGTCACCATTTTTTAAGCGTGAAAATGGTGACAGAGAGTCACTGAACCGTTGCGTTTGGAGTGTTGCACTATGAATTGACTGAATAAACATATCCTATAGAGCTTTTTCACTACGCTGGAGTGCTGTGGATTCTCTGCATATATACTCACTACGATCTTTGGTCTGGATCAAGATCCGCTGGCACCACCAATACTACATTAAAGCAGTGCTGCTTCTTCTCTTTTACTAGATAGATAGATAGATAGATAGTCTGCAAAAATCCGCAGCACTCCAACATGTGAAGAAGGTTTATTCCATCAACACAGTTATAAAAATAGCTACGTTTCAACTCTCTCTCAGAGTCATTCTCAAGCATGCCTCTGAGAGAGAGTTGAAAAGTAGCTATTTTTATACCTGTGATGGAATAAACCTTCTTTGCCACATGTTGGAGTGCTGCGGATTTTTGCGGACTGTATTTGGGATCCCCGGCCACAGAACTTTCTCTGCAAGCACACACTTCATTACCATTGGATGTGCGGCTTTTCTCTGTGATAGATAGATAGATAGATACAGTGGCGGAACTACCGCCATAGCAGCCGCAGCGGTTGCTATGAGGTCCGCCGCATCAGGGGGCCCAGGCCCCCTGATCAGACACTTGCAGCACCCGGCCACTAAGCGGCCCTCCCGGGTTCTGCAAATGCCCAGCCGAACGTGAGGGATTTTCACTGTGAGCGCTCCTGGGGAGCTCGCAGCTAAATGCAGTGCCGTGATTGACAGGGTCAGGAGCCAATGTCTCCTGGCTCTGACAATCACAAAGTGTCCCCAGCGGCTCCCGTACAGCGAACCCTGTGGCTCCGCCCCCGTACAGCATCCCGTGCGTCCCCCGAGATCCTGTGCGGCTCCGCCCTCGTACAGCGTCCTGTGCATCCCCGCCCCCATACAGCGTCTACTGCGGCTTCCCGTGTGCCCCCTGCGGCCCCCCACCTCCCGTACAGTGTCCCCTGCAGCCCTCCACCTCCTCTACATTGCCCGCCACCCCTGTAAAGCATTCCCTGCAGCACCCACCCTCCATGCAGTGTCCCAAGCAGCACCCCCCCCCGGCACCCCCGTCCCCAGCGTCCTAGGGCCAATCGCCCCTCACCCCTCCAGTGTCCCAGGACCACCCCCACCCACCCCCTGGTGTCCCAAAGCCAATACCCCCATGGGGCCCCATGAATCCTAGTTACGCCCCTGGATAGATAGATCAGGGCTCTGGAGTCAAAGTCGTGGAGTTGGAGCTAGTTTTTGCTGGAGTCGGAAAAAAAATTCACCGACTCCGGCTCCAGCTTTAAAAAACAATTCTTCAAAATTTTATAATTGAATTTTTATATGAATTTTATAAACGTTCCTCATTAATATAGTTTATGTTCTATCAATCTAAGGAGCTTAGTTATAACAACTAGAAAAATACTTTTTCACATACATTTACTTTCCTCCATTTATCTGTAATAAAGCACTGGCCCTATTAGATAAGGGGGGTCGGCCAAAAGTTGGTGATCACTATTTGGCAGTTTGTTTCTGCGCTGGAAGAGTCCATTGTGTGTGTGGTGGCGGATCTGTGCTGTTCTCTTCCTGGATGCTGGATGATTGTAGAGAACGAGGAGAAGCATTAAGTAGTTTAGGAGTAACCCCTGTCCTCAATGTGGTGTTTTCTCTCTCAGAGAAGATTGCATGTTTTTCTTCAGTGTGCTGTGGCTGCAGCAGGCTGTGTGTATGCTATAGCTGCAGCAGGCTGTGTGTGTGTGTGCTATAGCTGCAGCAGGCTGTGTGTGTGTGCTATAGCTGCAGCAGGCTGTGTGTGTGTGCTATAGCTGCAGCAGGCTGTGTGTGTGTGCTATAGCTGCAGCAGGCTGTGCGTTTGTGTGTGGCCCCTGTTTATCCTGGCGGTGAAGGCAGCATGTACTGTCATCGGCACACAGTTTTAGCAGAGCTATGGCAGTGATCTGTGTTCTGTGATCAGCTGGTGCCCTGCTTGTGTCGGGGGCTGGAGGGGGTCAGGCATCAGAGACAGGAGTATACATTGTTGCCACACATAGTTGCCAAC
The DNA here is from genome assembly GCF_027789765.1 of Dendropsophus ebraccatus. Lineage (NCBI taxonomy): Eukaryota > Metazoa > Chordata > Amphibia > Anura > Hylidae > Dendropsophus > Dendropsophus ebraccatus. The sequence continues at coordinate 37,421,240 of NC_091465.1, forward strand.
ATTTGAAAATTTTTTCCAGGGACTCTTTAGACACAAGGATTAAGGCTCTTGTTGTGGGTGTGGTCTCAGTAGAGTGTGGCCTATTGTGTCACAAGGGGAGCTTATGGTTCCCTGCTGTATCAGTAAACTGTTAGCTATAAGCACTCATTAGTGCTTATAGCTAAAGGCGTGGGAGGTGGCAGGGCTTCCCAGGACATACCGCGGTCATGGTTTTCCCTGGGCTGTCTCCTCAAAATCTGGACAGTCCCGGCAAAACAGCAAAACCAGGACTTTTGGCAACTATGAGTGTAGGTAAGGACGGGGGAATAGAGGGGACTACAAGGCTGTGATTTAAATGACAATAGTAGGTATAATATGCCTTGAAAAAGCAAAGCACAGTCATGTATATGAATTAATAGACCAAATATTTGGCTAACCTGTAAAATAGCCTTTTTTGTAATTTGAAATAACGTCTGTTATTTGGGCGCAAAGTGACAACCGTTAAAAAAAAAAAAAGCCCCCCAAAAAAATTACTGAAGTCCCACCGTGGTCATCCTATTTACTACTGTTCCTAGGTGACCTAGCACTGTAATGGTTATCATAATGACTAGAATCAAAGAAAAGAAATAAAACAGCTGTACTGTAAATAAGAAAAGACTGAAAATAATAATAACAATTCTACAAAAAGGAACATTTCCACAAGCCTTGAGATTTGGACTTGTGTTTTTTATTTTATTTTAGGGTGAGTTACCTGCATTCTTTTAGATGACTCAGAAAACCGAAACAGAAATTACCTACAGACAAGCTATTGAGAAAGGGAGTTTTCCACTGTAAAATCTCTCTGCACTTTATATTGTCTGACTTTTGCACTAATACAGCTCCCTTACATCTCATGTCTACAGCTCATAATCTAAGGCTATGTTCACACTATACATCTGTGCGGCTGTATTTTTTATGCGGCTGGAAATGTGTGGCTGAAACTACGGCCGTGGGAAAAAATAGACATGCGGCTGAAAACATACGGTCATTTACTTGGAAATCTGGTTCAACTAAAAATAACAAAATCTTTAGAAAGTGATGGAAACACCTCTGGATGCATCTGGGAAAGCAGGGAACAAAGTTTACATGAATCGCTATTACCGGGGTTTGCAATCCTTTGCAGTAATGCCGATGTCTCTCATGGTTAATCTATTTAATTAATAAAACACATTTTTATAGTGCTTGAAAAGCACTATATTGTAATCCGTATTCTTCTTCTTCTTCTTCCGTTTCTTCTTCTTCCAGCCATTTTTCTGCGCGTAATACAGCCCGAACAGCTTTGCGCACACACTCCTTTCAAACTGCGTTTCGAACCCCTCAGCGGTGTGAGGTGTGCTATTTTTCGTTTCGATCGGATTTGTCGTTTTTAAGAAATTTACGTTAAGCGACCCCAAATTTCCCATAGAAAATAATGGCCCATTGCAAATAATGGCCACACTCTAACCGCTAACAGCCAATCACAGCACATATGCAAATAGCTGAAAAATAGCAGCCAATAGGAACTCTAAGGTTTTGTCAGGCAATGTATCACACCATCCACAGTCACATGTCCACTATTGGCCAATAGACGATGTAATATATGGAAGGTCCTTAATGATTTTGTCTCACTGACATGAGGAAGATTGTCATGGTAACCGAGCAATGATCTTTACCATTATAGGGACCCAGGTCGCCCTTAAAGGAACGCAAGTCGCTCTTAAAGGGACCCAAGTTGCTCTTAAAGGGTCGAGAGCCATGTCGCTCTTAAAGGGACCCAAGTCGTTCTTAAAGGGACCCAAGTCGCTCTTAAAAGGACGGGACCCAAGTCACTCTTAAAGGGTCCCATGTAGCTCTTAAAGGGATCCAAGTCGCTCTTAAACTGACAGGACCCAAGTTGCTCTTAAACGGATGGGACGCATGTTGCTCTTAAAGGGACCCAAGTCACTCCAAAAGGTATGGGACCCATGTCGCTCTTAAAGAGACACATGTCGCTAGAGCGACCTGGGTCCTTTTAATAGCGACCCGGGTCCCTTTAAGAGCGAACTGGGTCCCTTTAAGAGCCACCTGGGTCCCTTTAAGAGCGTCCTGGGTCCCTTTAAGAGCGTCCTGGGTCCCTTTAAGAGCGTCCTGGGTTCCTTTAAGAGCAAAATATGTCCCTTTAAGTGTGAAATTGGTCCCTTTGAGAGTGAAATTGGTCCCTTTAAGAGCGACCTGGGTCCCTTGAAGAGCGACCTGGGTCCCTTTAAGAGCAAAATATGTCCCTTTAAGAGTGAAATTGGTCCCTTTAAGAGCGACCTGGGTCCCTTGAAGAGCGACCTGGGTCCCTTTAAGAGCAAAATATGTCCCTTTAAGAGCGAAATATGTCAATTTAAGAGCGACCTGGGTCCCTTTAAGAGCGACCTGGGTGCCTTTAAGAGCGACCTCGGTCCCTTTAAGAGCAAAATATGTCCCTTTAAGAGCAAAATGGGTCCCTTTAAGAGCGACCTGGGTCCCTTTAATAACAAAATATGTCCCTTTAAAGGAGAAGTCCGGCCAAAATTAATTTTTGATATGTTGTTACTTATGAAAAGTTATACAAATTTCTAATGTACATTAATTATGGGAAATGCACATATACTGCTATTTCCCTTAATTTAGTAGATCAGGAAGTGTTAGAATTCTCTCTGAAGAAGTGACGTCACGACCCAGGGTGTAATTCCTATGGAGTGTCCAGCAGGGGGCGCTCTCTATATAGAAGTCTATGGGACTTTATTGTTTCTATGGGTTTCTATGTAATGTAATGTAATGTTATGTACAGTGTGCTTTATTGAATGAATACATCTATGGAATACTTTGGGGAGCAAGTGTCCCTGCTCCCCAAAGTATTGCATAAATGTATTAATTCAATACATTCGGATATCACAGTAAGCCCGCCGATCCGCCGCATTTCCGCCGCACGCCGATCCGCCGCATTCCTGCCGATCCGGACCATATACATTGAACTACAGCTCCCATCATCTGCTTCTAGTATGAACAGGTGATGGGAGCTGTAGCTGGGTAATGGATATGACATGCCGCCGGGCGCAGGGGGGAGCCGCTCAGTACACAGCAGCTCTCCCCCCTCCTCCTCCTCCTTCCGTGATAACTTCCGCCTATAGCACTGCTGAGTCCCTGCCTGGCCGCCGCTCTCCGCTCTCATATTCCGGCTCCCGGCATCAGCGCGGACACCAGGATGCATCGGGAGCCGGTATGTATGGGGGGAGAGTGGAGAGCGGCGGCCAGGCAGGGAGTCAGCAGTGCTATAGGCGGAAGTTATCCCGGAAGGAGGAGGAGGAGGGGGGAGAGCTGCTGTGTACTGAGCGGCTCCCCCCTGCGCCCGGCGGCATGTCATATCCATTACCCAACTACAGCTCCCATCACCTGTTCATACTAGAAGCAGATGATGGGAGCTGTAGTTCAATGTATATGGTCCGGATCGGCGGGAATGCGGCGGATCGGCGGGAATGCAGCGGATCGGCGTGCGGCGGATCGGCGGGAATGCAGCGGATCGGCGGGATTACTGTGATATCCGAATGTATTGAATTAATACATTTATGCAATACTTTGGGGAGCAGGGACACTTGCTCCCCAAAGTATTCCATAGATGTATTCATTCAATAAAGCACACTGTACATAACATTGCATTACATTAGATAGAAACCCATAGAAACAATAAAGTCCCATAGACTTCTATATAGAGAGCGCCCCCTGCTGGACACTCCATAGGAATTACACCCTGGGTCGTGACGTCACTTCTTCAGAGAGAATTCTAACACTTCCTGATCTACTAAATTAAGGGAAATAGCAGTATATGTGCATTTCCCATAATTAATGTACATTAGAAAATTGTATAACTTTTCATAAGTAACAACATATCAAAAATTAATTTTGGCCGGACTTCTCCTTTAAGAGCGAAATATGTCCCTTTAAGAGCAAAATGGGTCCCTTTAAGAGCAAAATGGGTCCCTTTAAGCGTGAAATTGGTCCGTTTAAGAGTGAAATTGGTCCCTTTAAGAGCGACCTGGGTCCCTTTAAGAGCAACCTGGGTCCCATTAAGAGCTACCTGGGTCCCCTTAAGAGCGTCCTGGGTCTCTTTAAGAGCGACCTGGGTCCCTTTAAGAGCGACCTGGGTCCCTTTAAGAGCAAAATATGTCCCTTTTAAGAGCGAAATATGTCTCTTTAAGAGCAAAATGGGTCCCTTTAAGAGCAAATTGGGTCCCTTTAAGAGCGACCTGGGTCCCTTTAAGAGCGAAATGGATCCCTTTAAGAGTGACCTGGGTCCCTTTAAGAGCGAAATATGTCCCTTTAAGAGTGAAATATGTCCCTTTAAGAGCGAAATGGGTCCCTTTAAGAGCGACCTGGGTCCCTTTAAGAGCGACCTGGGTCCCTTTAAGAGCGATCTGGGTCCCTTTAAGTGCGATTTGGATCCCTTTAAGAGCAAAATCGGTCTCTTTAAGAGCGACCTGGGTCCCTTTAAGAGCGACCTGGGTCCCTTTAAGAGCAACCTTGGTCCCTTTTAAGAGCGACCTTGGTCCCTTTAAGAACGACCTTGGTCCCTTTAAGAGTGACCTGGGTCCCTTTAAGAGCGACCTTGGTTCCTTTAAGAATGACCTGGGTCCCTTTAAGAGCGAAGGGACCCAGGTCGCTCTTAAAGCGACCCCGGTCGCTCCTAAAGGGACCCATGTTGCTCTTAAAGGGACGGGAGCCAAGTTGCTCTTAAAGGGATGCGAACCAAGTCGCTCTTAAAGAGACGGCACCCAGGATTAAAGTTTCTCTGAAAAGGAAGTCACTGGTAAAGGGGCGCTCTGGAAGTCACTGGTAAAGGGGCGCTCTGGAAGTCACTGGTAAAGGGGCGCTCTTTTCAAGCACTATGTATTTCCCTGGAAATGCAAATCTAGTCTTTGTAATAAAGTCACTTTCGTTGTTCAATAATTAAATTTAAACGAATCCATCATTGAGCAATTAAATATACTGTTAAAATAAATATATATATAAATAAATGTATATTTATATATATTTATTTTTTGACAGTATATTTAATTGCACAATGATGGATTCGTTAGAATTAACTTATTCAACAACGAAACTGATTGTATTACAGCAAAAATGTGTTTTATTAATTAAATATTAATTAGTACAGGAAGCTCCATTAAGCCGTTAATTCATATTGCCGGTAATAGAGCATTCTGTACTAATCATCACTTTACTTTAATTAAAACATCAAATGTTTCTTCTAATTATGTTATCACAATAGCATTATTAGAAGAAACATTTTGAATTATATGTGCGCTCAGCTACGAAGAAGTATGCCAAGCCTTCAGTGATAAAATCTGTGCTCAGTTCTGAATGCCAAGCAGAAAAATGCCAAGTTACACCAAACACAACATACAAATAGGTAAAAATACCACAAACAAAAAAAATGCCAACCACCACCACCACCACAAATGCCTTTAAAAAAGCCACACGCAGCTTTCACTTTTTTATGCCCTTTTTCTGGAGGCCCTAGAATAACATTACTAAAAACCTGTGTCTGGGAGGATCCTAAGGCTGCTCTTGCAAACAACACTAGATACTGCGGTAATGCTTGAGATCTTGATCATTGGTGAGTGGTGTCTGGACTTGCTCTTAACAGTGAGAAGTCTAGGTGTCGCTTGGCATTTGTCCAGTAGCTCTATGCGTAAGGGGGCATTCACACGTTCTGTGCACAGTTCACAATTACAGATGATGTGCTACTGCAGTGTCCCAGTAGAGAAGGTTTTTCTCTATATCTCTGTATTCCATTTGATCCTGTACTGGAAAAGGTTAATGGCCACTGCAAAGGGTTGTGTTATGTTGCCCCCCGCCAGTGTTCCAGTCTGGTATTTCTCATATTTTCCTATGTATATTTGTTTGCCTGTTATTTAGTGGTGTGATGATGCAACCGGCCTAGTGTCATGTGACTTCCCCGGCTGCCATAGCAACCCCAATAGCCGTCGAGCTTTTGGCTGGGGTCAGTTAGTCACTTCCTTTTTAGCTCAGTAGTCTTCTCTCTACCCTCAAGGGAGAAGGTTGTGTTGTTCTCTCCTCCACCTTCAGGAGGAAGAACGTGCTCTGCTGCTTCCAAGCAAGGCCGCAACTCAGGGTGATCCGCTCCCCTGTTCCAGAGACAGATTCCGGTCCAGTTCTCACCAGTCTCATCCGCAAGATTCCTCATTATCAGATCATCAGATGTACAAGGTTTTACTTCCAGCACTAAGCCATCTTAATCACTCATGCAAAGCAGGTGGGGGAGGGATAAGGAGTGCATGCTGCAGCTCAGCGCCAGCTTTATGACTCTTGAACTTAGAAGTAAAATATGATTTCAATGTTGTCAATAGCCATCAGCTAAGAGACATCTGTTGTATCTCCCTATTATCTATGGGCCTATGCCTTCAGCTTTCAGCATGATATAGAGCTGACAAGTTACCTTTAAAGAATAGTTTGGACAAGCCTGTGTGTTGTTATACCGAGTGTGGGAAGGGGGTGGTGCATGACACAGATGAAAGAAGAGAGAATACCCCCCCCCCCCCCTTAAAGGAGAAGTCCAGCGAAAATTTTTATTAAAGTATTGTATTGCCCCCCAAAAGTTATACAAATCCCCAATATACACTTATTATGGGAAATGCTTATAAAGTGCTTTTTTCCCTGCACTTACTACTGCATCCAGGCTTCACTTCCTGGATAAAATGGTGATGTCACTTCCTGGATAAAATGGTGATGTCACGACCCAACTCCCAGAGCTGTGCAGGCTGTGGCTGCTGGAGAGGATGATGGCAGGGCGATGCAGGGTGTCCCCCCAGTGCCCTGTGTCCCTCAGTGTCCCCCTGCCATCATTCTCCCCAGCAGCCACAGCCCACACAGCTCTGGGAGTCGGGTTGTGACATCACCATTTTATCCAGGAAGTGACATCACCATGTTATCCAGGAAGTGACATCACCATGTTATCCAAGAAGTTAAGCCTTGATGCAGTGGTAAGTGCAGGGAAAAAAGCACTTTATAAGTATTTCCCATAAGTGTATATTGGTGATTTGTATACCTTTTGGGGGCAAAACAATACTTTAATAAAATTTTTCGCTGGATTTCTCCTTTAAAGGCCCTGCACCAAGCATAACACAAGTGCATCACTTTTACCCAGAGAACTCCTGTCCATGACCAATCTCGGCCAGTCACCAAGTGGACTCCTACTCCTCGTGCCTATATGTTAGTCACTTATTAGCCAGCTCAGCAAGACATTTCTCTTTCCATAAAATAAACGGGTGTGCCAGGTGAACAATACCATAGAATGCCATTTACGTTCAGAGCGGCAGCTACATTACAAGGTTTATCCTGGAATGTTCCTGTTGCCCTGTAGCGATTTCTACTGGCATGAGGATTAACCTGTCCTCTGAAGGCCTAAGATATTAATAATGAGGGGGGTACCCTTATGAATAACATTGGCCAGAGTACACAGCTGTGTATTACCAAGGAATTACAATCTGCTAGAAGACAAAGCCAAGACATCAGGATGACCGCCCCTGTATATATTCTGATCTTTATTCCTCTAGATTAACTACAGTCTAAAATATCACATTCTCCTTAAAGTAGCTTTTAAGTGAATTCCCTCAGTGGGCAGCAGCTGATCTCTTGGAGGACTGCCTGCTATTAAGACACATACGGATTAGCTTTGGATCACTAGGGATTGGGTATAGCATTTAAAACTAGGGGAAATCTCTTCATCATACAGAATTATTTCCACTAAATTACTTAAAAATAGTAAGATTTTTTTAAAAATGCCAGCTGTAATTTTTTGTATGTATAAAGCACACATTTCTTTCAGGAGGCGTTTGTCACGACATTTTATTAAAACCACATCCCATGAACCACATACAACCTGACCTGGCCGCAGACTTCTATTAGTTCTCACAGACACATTTTCACTCAACGCCCTTTAACCCCTTCAAGACCAAGGTCATTTGTGCCAGGATGTCCGGGTCAAATTAATGCAATGTTCCTCCCCGCCTTCTAAGAGCCATAACACTTTGATTTTTCCTCCTACAGGGCTGGGTGGGGTGTCATTTTTGGCTCCATGATCTCTAGTTTTTATTAACATCATTTTGGTATAACAACCGTGTGGGAACAATAATGTTATATTTTAATAGATTGGACAATTCTGCATGCTACGATATATAATATAATTATTTATTTTATTTTTTTAACTATTTTTATTTTTATAATGGGCAATGAGGTGTTTTAATTTTATTTTTTGGGGGGGGGGGTGATAAGGGTTTTTTAAATACTTTTAAAAAACTTTTTTTTACTATACTTTTTTAAACTTTAAAACAAGCAATCAATAGGTTGCATATACTGATCTATGCCATGGCATAGCATAGATCAGTATATGCTATGCTATGACAGTGCTCTCTTCTGCCACCTCTGTCCATGTCAGGAGCTGTCCAGTGCAGCAGCAAATCCCCAAAGAAAACCTCTCCTGCCTCTGGACAGTTCCTGACATGGACAGAGGTGGCAGCAGAGAGCAGTGTTGTTAGACTGGAAATAATACACCAATTCCTGCAGGACATACAGCAACTGATAAGTGCTGTAAGACTGGAGATATTTAATTAGAAGTAATTTACAAATCTATAAAACTTTCTAAAACAAGTTGAAGTAAAAAAAAGAAAAAAAAGAAAAAAAAAACTTTTAAAATAAAACTGGACCTGCTATTAGGTTTGTTTGTAAAGGAAGACTAATTGTCACAAAAAATGCAATATATATATATATATATATATATATATATATATATATATATATATACACACAGTATATATATATATATATATATATATATATATATATATATATATATATATATATATATATGCAACACATAAAATATACCAAGACCTATACTTCAGACCACTACATGCATTTCACTATTACACTCACAGTGATTAACAGACCCTGGTGACGTGTTATCAGTATGGGCCAGGAGGATAGCTACAGGGTGTGCAGGGGTACCAGGCCCAAGGGCCCACTGTGAAATTTAAGTTTACTGTTACTACAGATTGGAGCCCTGTTACAGGATTTGGATTAGGGCAGATGAACAAAGTTACTTCTCTGCTGAGGACATTAGATCAGGGCTTGCAGAGGAGCAACAATAGTAGAGGATGATACACCAGACCAGTGATAGAGGAGTATACAGATGTTACACAAAGGATGTACTATAGCAATGATGAAACAGCCACTTCCACTTTTCAGAATTTTCTCCATTATGTGAAACCATTGGTAGATTTGTAAACTTAACCCCTTAAGGACAGAGCCTGAAATGGCCTTAATGACAGAGACAAATTTTATGAAAATGACCTGTGTCACTTTAGTCATTAATAACTTGGGATGCTTTTACCTATCCGGCTGATTCTGAGATTGTTTTCTCGTGACATATGGTACTTCACATTGCTGGTAAATTGGAGTCGATATTTATAACGAATATTTATGAAAACAATAACAATATTTGCTGTTATTTTAAAACAACGGCTGTTATATTGAAATAATGGCAGTTATTTAACGTTATATGGCGGCCATCCACTCAATTTTAACATTGTGTGAACAGATCCTTTCTGTGTTTTTAATCCACTCCTGGTTTTGGTTGCAATAGGACCACAATACTGACTGAAATATACGTAGTGTGAACCCAGCCTTAAAGTGTATTTGAGGGGCCTGTATGTTAAAAAGCCCCACAAAGCACCCCATTTCAGAAACTGCACCCCCCAAACTCTGCAAAAGCACATCCAGAAAGTGTTTTAACCCTTTAGGAGAGTCACAGAAATAAAAGCTAAGTGTGTAAGAAATTAGAAAATTAAAATTTTCTGTGCAGAGATTTTATTGTAATCCAATATTTTTCATATTTATAAACTTATTACCAGAGAAATTCACCGCAATATTGATTGCCCCGTTTCTGCAGTTTATAGAATTATCCCATATGTGGCCCTAATGCATTGTTTGACACAACCACAAGCCTCAGATACAAAGGAGCGCCTAGTGAATTTCAATGGCTCCGTTATATTTGGTCATTTCTGACTGTACCACTTCAGGTTGGCAGAGACTCTGGGGTGCCAAAACCTAAAAAACACCCCTAAAGGGACACCATTTAGAAAACTACACCCCTCAAGGAATGTAACAAGGGGTGCGGTGAGCATCTGGACCCCACAGGTGCTTCACAGACTTTCAGAACAATATGGCGTGAAAAAAGAAAAATTTATTTTTTACACTATAATGTTGTTTTAGCCTTCAATTTTTCATTTTCACAATGAGATAAAAGGGAAAAAAAACACAAAGCGTGTAGCGCAGTTTCTCCCGAGTACAGTAATACCCCACATGTGGACATAAAGTGCCAAGCGGGCGCAGCACGAGCCTCCAAAGGGAAGGAGCGCCAATTGGCTTTTGGAAGCTGGATTTTACTGGAATGGATTTCAAGGGCCATGTCGCATTTACAGAGCCCTCGTGCTGCCAAAACACTGGAAACCCCCCACAAGTGACCCCACTCTGGAAACTACACCCCTCAAGGAATCTAACAAGGGGTGCAGTGAGCATATGGACCCCACTGGTGACGGGCACAAATGTGGAACAATGTGACGTGAAAGGGAAAATTTTAATTTTTTCACTTTCACGGCACAAATGTGCCCGTCATCAAGAGGTCCATATCCTCATTGCACAGAGGCTTTGTAATTGCATCATGGCATCCTCTAATGGGAATGGCGGCCATACCTATTTAGCTGGGGAAAAGGGACAATTCTAATTTATTTGGGGGTATTAGGCCAATTATTAGTTCATAAGGTTGAAAATGACAGGTGTCCATCAAAATCAACCTGTGTTGATCCAGAGGAAGGCAAAAAACCCTTGTGAGGCAGTAGACAGTAGCCTCATCACAGGAGAAAAATTCCTTCCTGACTCCATAATGGCGATCAGAATAATCCCTGGATCAACGTGATCCCTGAAATAGGAATAAGGGACAGAATTTAGGTAATGTGGAACTCCAATGACGTGTGGTGCGCCTTGAAGCGATCCAGTATGCAGAGGTCGGGGTGATCAGGACAGGTGGCACACTGGTAAATGGTGTCCTTCCTGATCCCCCTGTTACACCACACTCTGCACTTCTTCTGGGGTCTCCTGTTTTCCAGTGTGGGGGACGTCACCTGGAAAATGTTGCCCTGGTGCGATACGGGGTCCCTCATATCCAGAAGCGCTGGGTCCGCTCCATGGCTGCTAAATATTAGGGCTCTACTACTACTTCTGATATGTTCGGATCGTGCCGCAAGCTACAGTAGCTCGGGCAGCGAGGAACCGGAAGAGGGGGTGCTGGTATAAAAGTTATCCCCGTACAGGTGGTATCCTTTATGCAGCAGTGGGAGGATCAGTTCCCGAATGATCTCCCCACTAACTCCGAGGATGGGGGGGGGGGTCATCTGGGGGTGGATTTGGGTGTCCCTTCCTTCATACACTGTAATGGTACCTGCACACTGCAGAATGGCGAAGGATAACCCTTTGTGCACTCCGCAGCTGGCACCCGCTGGCGGACTGATGCGGGCGCGTTTTTCCTCTCGTGTCACACTCCGATCTATGCACGGGCGGATTGTGCCCTCTGTTCAAAGAATGAACGTGTTCATTCTTTGGACGGACAACGGAATCCGTCCGTGCATAGAATGGAGTCTATGACACGGGGGGAGACACGCGCCTGCATCAGTCCGCCGGCGGGTGCCAGCTGCGGAATCCACAAAGGGTTATCCTTCGCCATTCCGCAGTGTGCACGTACCCTAAATCTGTAAGTGTACCCTGAGGTACGCTCACAGAGTTTGGAGAATTTCACGCCATACCGTCATCTCTTATTGGGACGGTACTGGCAGGAAAGACGTGTCTGGGGGGCAGCGTACACTACGCTACCCCCCAGACACGTCACTGGATGATGTGGATGAATGGAGGAAAGAAGGATCCCCCCATTCATCCTTACTGGCTGTTTCGGTGGCGGAGGCAATAATAACGTATGCGTCCGACACAGAAAACACCCTGGGGGGCATCTTTATACGGGGAATGGTATATGGGGTATGTAAATGTGTAGTGGTGTAGTGTAAAACTTTATTTCATGTAGTGTGGTGTAGTGTATTTTACGTGTTTTTTTGACAGTAAGAAAAAAGAAAGGAGCTGCTGATAAATGCCACACTTATGTGCGGCACTTATCAGCAGACAGTGGCGGCAGGATATAGGGGGGGAAAATGCCACTACGCCAAAAAGGAGGAGTTGCTGATCAGCGGCGCACTTACGGGCGATGCTGATCAGCACTCAGCGGCGTTAAGGCGCAAAAAAAGAAGAAAAAAAAATTGGAAAAAAATAAAATCTTTTTAACCCAAAGCAACTGATGAGTGAATGATATTCACTGATCAGCCGCTAGGGGGCATTAGAGCGACGTTGCCGGAGATTACCGAGGCCCGCCGAACCCGAGGACCCGAGCGATTGCGAAGATTTCCGATGCTGGACGACCGAACCCGGAAGTGACCCGAAGAAGACGCGAGGACGGCGCGGACCGCAGATGCCCAGATCAGGTGAGTATGGTACACGTGCACCACACTCACCTGTTCTGCACCCATCAGCTACCTAGCTGAGGGGTTCAGAACCCGGCAAAAATGTTTTTTTACAGTATGATCGCCGTGATGGGCCGGCCCATCTCGGACAGCACCAATTGCCATTGCTTTCCGGGTCACCGGGTCACCGATGACCCGGAAAGCTGTTTTCAGCTGCTATATGCTGATCTATATTGATCAGCATATAGCAGCGATCGTCGGCACGGGAGGGGTTAATCACCCCCGTGCCGACGAGCAGAGATGGCCTGCTATACATTATAGCAGGCCATCTTCCCCGACCGTTGTGTGTGAACACACAGCGATCGGGGAAACATCGGGCGTACGTATACGCCCGTTTGCGTTAAAGCCCAACCTGCGGGGGCGTATACTTACGCCCGATGTCGTTAAGGGGTTAAAGGGAAATATGCACTATGAAAAGGCTGGAAGAATGCTGCAAAGACTTCAAAATTACCAGGGGAATCTTTGGTTTCTGCTTTACCGCTTTCCTTACAATACCCTACCTGCTCAGAGCTGATATAATAAAATATATATATATATATATATATATATATATACATATATACATAGCTCCCAACTGTCCCGGAACGGCACCCAGTGTCCCGCATTATACGTGGCCCCACCAAACACACCAAAAGCAATAAACCAGTAACTTACCTGTCCGCCGGTCCCAGCAGCTCCTCTCCCGGCAGAGCGCGCACTCCTCACATCCTCCGGGGCGGGCAGCGGGGTATACGGACACTGACTCTACCGGAAGTGTCCTGCAGCCTCTGTCATTAATTTCTTCCGGTACAGTCAGTGTCTGTATACCCCGCTGCCCACCCCAGAGGATGACCGAAGTGCGCGCTCTGCCGGGAGAGGAACTGCTGGGGCCGGCGGACAGCTGAGTTACTGGTTTATTGTTTTTCTAGTCTGGCTACACTAATGAGGGGATTGGCTACTATGTGGGGCACTATATGGGGGATTGGCTACTATGTATGGCACTATATGGGGATTGGCTACTATGTGGGACACTATATGGGGATTGGCTACTATGTGGGGCACTATATGGGGGGATTGGCTACTATGTGGGGCATATATGGGGGCATTGGCTACTATGTGGGCACTATATGGGGGGATTGGCTACTATGTGGGGCACTATATGGGGGGATTGGCTACTATGTGGGGTGCTATATGGGGGATTGGCTACTATGTGGGGCACTATATGGGGGGATTGGCTACTATGTGGGGCGCTATATGGGGGATTGGCTACTATGTGGGGCACTATATGGGGGATTGGCTACTATGTGGGGCACTGTATGGGGGGATTGGCTACTATGTGGGGCGCTATATGGGGGATAGGCTACTATGTGGGCACTATATGGGGGGATTGGCTACTATGTGGGCACTATATGAGGGATAGGATAATATGTGGTGCACTATATGGGGGCATTGGCTACTATGTGGGGCACTATATGGGGGCATTGGCTACTATGTGTGGCACTATATGGGGGCATTGGCTACTATGTGGGGCACTATATGGGGGCATTGGCTACTATGTCGGGCACTATATAGGGGATTGGATACTATGTGGGGCATATATGGGGCATTGGCTACTATGTGGGCACTATATGGGGCATTGGCTACTATGTTAGGCGCTTTATGGGGGATTGGCTATGTGGGACATATATGGGGGCATTGGCTACTATGTGGGCACTACTGTATATGGGGCATTGGCTACTATGTGGGCACTATATGGGGTATTGGCTACTATGTGGGGCACTATATGGGGCTTTGGCTACTATGTGGGGCACTATATGGAGGGATTGGCTACTATGTGGGGCACTATATGGGGATTGGCTACTATGTGGGGCACTATATGGGGACATAGGCTACTATGTGGGGCACTATATGGGGGCATTGGCTACTATGTGGGGCACTATATGGGGCATTGGCTACTATGTGGGGCACTATATGGGGGCATTGGCTACTATGTGGGGCACTATATGGGGCATTGGCTACTATGTGGGGCACTATATGGGGGCATTGGCTACTATGTGGGGCCCTATATGGGGGCATTGGCTACTATGTGGGGCACTATATGGGGGCATTGGCTACTATGTGGGGCACTATATGGGGCATTGGATACTATGTGGGGCACTATATGGGGGCATTGGATACTATGTGGGGCACTATATGGGGGCATTGGATACTATGTGGGGCACTATATGGGGGCATTGGATACTATGTGGGGCACTATATGGGGGATTGGATACTATGTGGGGAACTATTGGGGGGATTGGATACTATGTGGGGCACTATAATGGGGCTAGGGATGTCACGATACCAGAATTTTGAGTTCGATACCAATACCAACTGTTTTATTTTGATACTCGATACCATTTCGATACTTAGCGTATAACCCGCCCATAATAATTCTATAAAGTGCCCCACCCCCACCCCCACTCCCCGACTGCATATACAATGTTCACCATGTAATATACCTCACATGTCATCTATATTCTTCAGGTCGGTACTATTACAAAGGTACAATATATGTTCCTTTTAATTTACAACTTACACGCATTACATGCATTTACACAGGCTATGATGCCAATATTTCCCCCTTTTTTGTTTTTATTATAGTAGTTGGGGGTAGAAGTAGTATGGCTGACTCACAGCATAGTATGTTGGGGGTAGTAGTTGTATGGCTGACACACCATATAGTATGTTGAGGGTAGTAGTTGTATGGCTGACACACAGTATAGTATGTTAGGGGTAGTAGTTGTATGGCTGACACACCATATAGTATGTTAGGGGTAGTAGTTGTATGGCTGACACACCATATAGTATGTTGAGGGTAGTAGTTGTATGGCTGACACACAGTATGGTATGTTAGGGGTAGTAGTTGTATGGCTGACACACAGTATAGTATGTTGGGGGTAGTAGTTGTATGGCTGACACACCATATAGTATGTTGAGGGTAGTAGTAGTAAGGCTGACACAGTATAGTATGTTAGGGGTAGTAGTTGTATGGCTGACACAGTATAGTATGTTGGGGGTATTTGTTGTATGGCTGACACATAGCACTAGTATAGTATGTTGGGGGTAGTAGTATGGCAGATGCACAATATAGTATGTTGGGGGTATTTGATCTATGGCTGACACATAACACCATATAGTATGTTGAGGGTAGTAGTAGTAAGGCTGACACAGTATAGTATGTTAGGGGTAGTAGTTGTATGGCTGACACAGTATAGTATGTTAGGGGTAGTAGTTGTATGGCTGACACAGTATAGTATATTGGGGGTAGTAGTTGTATGGCTGACATATAGCACTAGTATAGTATGTTAGGGGTAGTAGTTGTATTGCTGACACAGTATAGTATGTTGGGGGTATTTGTTGTATGGCTGACACATAGCACTAGTATAGTATGTTGGGGGTAATAGTTGTATGGCTGACACAGCACTAGTATAGTATGTTGGGGGTAATAGTTGTATGGCTGACACATAGCACTAGTATAGTATGTTGGGGGTAATAGTTGTATGGCTGACACAGTATAGTATGTTGGGGGTAATAGTTGTATGGCTGACACAGTATAGTATGTTGGGGGTATTTGTTGTATGACACATAGCACTAGTATAGTATGTTAGGGGTAGTAGTTGTATGGCTGACACAGTATAGTATGTTAGGGGTAGTAGTTGTATGGCTGATACAGTATAGTATGTTAGGGGTAGTAGTTGTATGGCTGATACAGTATAGTATGTTGGGGGTATTTGTTGTATGGCTGACACATAGCACTAGTATAGTATGTTAGGGGTAGTAGTTGTATGGCTGACACAGTATAGTATGTTAGGGGTAGTAGTTGTATGGCTGATACAGTATAGTATGTTGGGGGTAATAGTTGTATGGCTGACACATAGCACTAGTAAAGTATGTTAGGGGTAGTAGTTGTATGGCTGACACAGTATAGTATGTTAGGGGTAGTAGTTGAATGGCTGATACAGTATAGTATGTTGGGGGTATTTGTTGTATGGCTGACAGAGTATAGTATGTTAGGGGTAGTAGTTGTATGGCTGATACAGTATAGTATGTTGGGGGTAATAGTTGTATGGCTGACACAGTATAGTATGTTAGGGGTAGTAGTTGTATGGCTGATACAGTATAGTATGTTGGGGGTATTTGTTGTATGGCTGACACATAGCACTAGTATAGTATGTTAGGGGTAGTAGTTGTATGGCTGACACAGTATAGTATGTTAGGGGTAGTAGTTGTATGGCTGATACAGTATAGTATGTTGGGGGTATTTGTTGTATGGCTGACACATAGCACTAGTAAAGTATGTTAGGGGTAGTAGTTGTATGGCTGACACAGTATAGTATGTTAGGGGTAGTAGTTGTATGGCTGATACAGTATAGTATGTTGGGGGTATTTGTTGTATGGCTGACACATAGCACTAGTATAGTATGGCAGATGCACAGTATAAAATGTTAGGGGAATTTGCTCTATGGCTGACACATAACACTAGTATAGTATGTTGGGAGTAATAGTATGGCAGATGCAAAGTATAATATATTGGGGATAGTAGTTGTATGGCTGACACACAGCTATACAACTACTACCCCCATATACTATACTAGTGTTATGTGTCAGCTATACAACTACTACCCTACTGACCCATAGCACTAGTATAGTATGTTGGGGATAGTAATAGCTGTAGTGGAGCAGAACCTTCACATTCTGGCTCAGCCTCTTCTGCTCCATGCTGCCCGGTCCCGGCGTCACTCCCCCTCCCTTCCCCCTCCACTGTGACTTCCTGCCCCCGCACACAGGCCACAGCCTCTTTACTACTTGCTTCTTGTCACTGTACATCGCCTGCTGTGTACGGAGCGGCTCGGATGCTGCTGACACTTGACAGCGCTATTTAACTGTGTAGATGCCGCTGTCAAGTGTCAGCAGCAGCCGAGCCGCTCCGTACACAGCAGGCGATGTACAGTGACGAGAAGCAAGTAGTGAGGAGGCTGCGGCTTGTGTGCGGGGGCCGGGAGTCACATCGGAACACAGCCCAGTATGAATACCGCCCCATGGTGACAGCAGCATGCAGCCCTACCCGGGCAGACCCGGCAGGTTGCAAAGGAGAGGTTGGCCAGTGGGTAGTGAGTTAACCCCCGACCGTGTCACATGGATTGTGGCACGCTGAACCACTCTGACCTACTTTGCAGCGCCCCGCTCCTGTTCACAGACCGGGCAGCAGAAGCTGGTGAGCCGGGGGAACGACCACACCCGGGACCGGGCAGCACGGAGCAAGAGCTGGTGAGCCGGGCGGGCAGCACACAGAACCTGGTCGGCGCTCAGCTAGCCGCCGGCCATGTTCTCTGCACTATACTTTATGTTAAGCTGCGCTATTGCGCAGCTTAATATAAAGTATCGATACCAGGAAATCCTGGTACTGAACCGTTTTTTTGCGGTTTAGTAGTATCGATATTTCGGTGCATCGTGCAACACTAAATGGGGCATTGGATACTATATAGGGTATTTTTGGGGGGATTGGATACTGTATAGGGCACTAAAATTAGGATTGGATACTATATGGGGCACTATTCAGTCAGCAGCATGTGGTGACTGTAGGGGAGTGGCTATGGGGGCGTGCAGTGGCGGTCTTTGGCACCAAGCAGACCAAGCGATCGCTTGGGGCCCCCAACATCCAGGGGGGCCCCCACGCCCCGCACTTGTGCTCAAGACCGCTGGACAGGGCCTCTGCCTCGCTCGCTGCTGCCATCTGAACTGTAACTATGAGCACTCGTAATGAGCGCTCATAGTTACATGCAGCAGCACTGACAGGGCGGGAGACATTGGCTCCCTTTCTGTCAGTCACTCTTGTGGCCGCAGGAAGGGTTTTCCCTGCGGTCACAAGTGGCAGCTTTGTCCTTGTGGTGCCAGCGCTCCAGTGACATCACTGGAGCATCGGCGCCAGGACAAGGGGAGTGAGGCCTCTTGTGATTGAGAAGAGATTGTCAGTGAAGAGAAGAGGAGACGCCTGGACCCAGGTGAGTAAAAGTGTTTGTTTTATTGTGTTATATACTATATGGGAGGGGGAGCACAAAGGGGTCTGTTTAACTGGGGGAGTGCACATCGGGGGTCTATATAAATAAGGGGAGCACACAGGGGTCTGTTTAACTGGGGGAGTGCACATCGGGGATCTATATAAATGGGGGGAGCACACAGGGGGGCTATATAACGGGGAACACACAGGGGGACTATAGACTACTGGGGCTTTACAGAGGGGTCTACATACTACTGGGGGCAGCACACAGGGGGTCTATATACTACTTGGGGCAGCAGAATGGGGTCTATATACAACTTGGAGAGCACACAGGAGGTCTATATCCAAGTGGGGGAGCACACAGGGGGGCTATATACTACTGGGGGAGCACACAGGGGTCTATATACTACTGGTGGGGCACACAGGGGGTCTATATACTACTGGGAGAACATACAGGGGGTCTATATACTACTTGTGAGGCACACAGGTGGTCTATATATAACTGGTGGAGCACACAGGGGTCTGTATACTACTGGGGCAGCACACAAGGGGTCTATATAATACTGTTGGGGCACACAGGGGGTCTATATACTACTGGGGGAACCACGCAGGGGGTTTATATACTACTGCAGGAGCACACAGGGGTCTATATCCAAGTGGGGGAGCACACAGGAGGTCTATATCCAGGTGGGAGAGCACACAGGGGGCTAAATACCCCTGAGGGAGCACACAGGGGGCCTATATACTAGTGGGGGAGCACACAGGGGGTATATACAACTGGGGGCAGCACATAGGGGGTCCATATACAACTGGGGCAGCACACAGGAGGTCTATATACTTCTGGGGGAGCACACGGGGGGCTATATATAACTGGGGGAATACACAGGGGTCTATATACTAATGGGGGAAGCAAACAAGGGGTATATACTACTGGGGGCAGGACACAAGGGGTATATACTATTGGGGGCAGCACACAAGGAGTATATATTACTGGCGGTAGCGCACAAGGGGTATATACTACTGGGGGGCAACACACAGCGGTCTATTATTTTGGAACGTGTGTCGAGGGGGGGCCCCAGACATAACTTCGCTTGGGGCCTCAGAAATGCCAAGACCGCCCCTGGGGGCGTGGCTATGGAGGGTCGCTATAGGGGCGTGGCTATGGGGACCACAGCGCACATGTCCCTCTTTGCAAAAGTTGTGAGGTATATATATATATATATATATATATATATATATATTTACATCATTACATAGTGGGGTAAAAAAAAAATGTGTTCCACCTTTTGATATGTAACACTATCTATCTATCTACTGTATCTCCTATCTATTATCTATCTATCTATCTATCTCCTATCTATCTATCTATCTATCTATCTATATACACAACGAATAGTCCGCAGCACTCCAAAGTTGTGAACAAAACGTGGTATTTATTCCAAGTAAATCATAACATCAAAATAAAGTGACATGCAGCAATAGACGCGACGTTTCAACAGCCTCTACGCTGTCATTCTCAAGCGCTTGAGAATGACAGCGTAGAGGCTGTCGAAACGTCGCGTCTATTGCTGCATGTCACTTTATTTTGATGTTATGATTTACTTGGAATAAATACCACGTTTTGTTCACAACTTTGGAGTGCTGCGGACTATTCGTTGTATATGGACACTCATACCCCTGGTTGGGGAATCTGCTGGCACCAAACTACAATCTAAGGTAGTGCTGCTCCTATATCCTCTTTCCTATCTATCTATCTATCTATCTATCTATCTATCTATCTATCTATCTATCTATCTCCCTCCTATCTATCTATCTATCTATCTATCTCCCTCCTATCTATCTATCTATCTATCTATCTATCTATCTATCTATCTATCAATCTATCTATGTATCTATCTATTCATCTATTTATCATCAATCTATCTATTATCTATCTATCTATTATCTATCTATTTATCTATCTATCTATCTATCTCCCTCCTATCTATCTATCTATCTATCTATCTATCTATCTCCCTCCTATCTATCTATCTATCTATCTATCTATCTATCTATCTATCTATCTATGTATCTATCTATTCATCTATTTATCATCAATCTATCTATTATCTATCTATCTATTATCTATCTATTTATCTATCTATCTATCTATCTATCTATCTATCTATCTATCTATCTCCCTCCTATTTATCTATCTATCTATCTATCTATCTATCTATCTATCTATCTATCTCCCTCCTATCTATCTATCTATCTATCTATCTATCTATCTATCTATCTATCTATTTATCATCAATCTATCTATTATCTATCTATTTATCTATCTATCTATCTATATGCAAATTACACCTAGCAGTGATATGTTATCTGATTGGCTGTCTGGTTTCTTTATGACATCACAGAGTGACATCAGCCACACATGATGACATACATGAATGATAAGGCGCCGCTGATCTCGGAACTCTTCAGAGTTGGAGTAGGAGTTATAGTGTAAGTATCTCCCCCTTCCCTCCCCCACCATATGCTGAGCCCTCTGCGCCCCCCAAGTCTGGTGTCCCCCAAATCTCACACAGTAGAGAACTTACATTGGGGAGGGATCCGCTAGATCCATAGAAACACCAAGAGGCCGCACTAAAAACAATATTTCTTCTCTCTTCCTCAGGTTCTTGTGTTATACAACAGAGATCGCTATCATGTCTTTGAAGGTAAGGGCCTATTCACACTGTCACCGTCTCTATGTCTCTCCACTGCAGTCACTAGGACACCATGTGTCAGCCTGTAGGGGGCGCTACACCCATCACAGCCACAGTTACTTCCTCCAATCTCCACAATTATTCATATTTCTCACCATGAAGATAATTGATGGATTAGAGATTGGGGAGATTTATCCTGCTGTCCTATAGTAAGATGCTTCCCTTCCCCTAGCAACCAGACCTCCCATAGCAACCAATCACAACTCAGCTTCCATTTTACCAGAGCAATGTGAGAAATGTAAGCTGAGCTGTGATTGG